>NW_005370529.1:406113-442138 GCF_000412655.1 Myotis brandtii
CCGGCTCTTAGCTCCCCCCTGGGTTTCCGATCACTGTCAGTGGCAGGGGGCTTCTTCCGTGCTTTCCCTTTCGCCTCCCTGCATTGTGCCTACATATGCAAATTAACCGCCATCTTTGTTGGCGGTTAACCGCCATCTTGGCTGGTGATTAATTTGCATATCTTGATAATTAGCCAATGGGAAGGGTAGCGGTCGTACGCTAATTACCATGTTTCTCTTTTATTAGATTAGATTGTGGGAAACTCTGAATGTTCTTAGTCTGAAAAAATATAACCACCTCATTCAAGATTAGCCACTGTGAGTGGGATGGGACAGGTATATAAGACACACCACAGATTAATTATACATTGCTGTTTGCCCTCATTCTGAGCTTGAAACTAGTCGATAGTTCCAATGCTGTTTTGAGTTGTTTTGAAAGGTATGTGACTGTATCAAAGAAAAATAAAACCCCTGCTTTGTAAAGCCCCTACACAATTAAAAGACAGATGCTTTAACAGTAACAATTTTTAAGTAAAAAGAGAGAGAGAGAGAGAAAGAGAGAGAATATATATTTGAAGCTAAAGTGAAAAATGACTTTGGCTTGAATAAAAATATTTGCACCATATTGAGGAGGAATTAAAAAATTCAATTTTGAAATATGACATTGCATTTCAAAAGAATATTTCCTTGCAGATGTTATAGCTGGATGTACAGTCTACTCTTACTTTTCCTCTGAATGACAAGACAACACATGAGGAATAGATAAGAAAGCAGATAATAACTAGGAGTGAAAAAGGAAGAAATCACAATAGGAGATATATCAGGGTCAATTATTATTCAACTCAATCACTGAATTACTTTTTAAAATAGCCTTCAAAAACCATCCCTTTTCTGTGTTCTATATGTTCTCTTTGGGGTTTTGTACTGATTTAAGATTCTGAGGCAGAGAACAGATTTCACTGAAAAAAAGTTGAATGAAAGGATCTTTTAGAACATATCAGAATTATTAAGATGGTTAAATATAAACCTACAGGATGAGATCACAGGATCTATTCTCAAGTCTATACTGTAGAACCAGGCTGCCAATGGAGTTGCTTCTCCTGCCATGATCAGAAAGCTGGTTGTCATATCAGGAGGCATCCCTTATTACATATATGAATATAGGACTCCCTCAGTCTGAACTGCTAAATACAGTTACAGTTTCTTGATTGTCTTCCAATCAAGAAACTTTATGTGTAAATTTAGGAAGTGGTGATGATAGCTTTAGTGTCCAACATTGTGCCACCTTTCTACTATCAAGAAGCTATTTCTGCTAAACCAGAAGCCTCAGAGAGTTTGTTTCCAGAACCATGCCAATTTGCCATAATCCCAATTGATAAACTATATGTCCATTTTCCCCTTATCTCAGTTCATGTCTCATGTAATTGCATGTGCTGTGGAACTTGAATCTAACTTGGGTCACCAGATGAAAATAAGTTGGAGACATCTTGTTTTGGTTTTCTTCTCTCCACAGTAAAGGGAAGCCACACTGGAAGACAACTGGAATACATATTCTGAGCCAAACCTTCATAACTGCATTAGACTTCAATCTTACTCCTCCTTGCGGAGCATCTAGGGAGAAAATGTCAAACATTTTTGTATATATTATACCGATAATTATATATTTTATTATCTTTGAGCAAACTTTCAAAGTCTAGAACATTGTTACTGCAAACAAGTACTTAATAAACATCTATTCAATAAAAAAGGGAGAAGCATTAGACAGACTGACAAAACCTTGTATTTATGTAGTTTCATGCTTTGTGCAAAATGGTCTCACTTCCATCCAGTGATTCCCTTGATCTCCTCAAACAGCCTGCAGGGTAAGCAGGACAGCTATTAAAAGCTCTCATTTAAAGGGGAAGAAGTTGAAATTTGGAAAAAAATAAGCAATAGCCTTACCTTAAGCTCTTGCTAATAGTAGGTGGTTCTCTAACTTAGCATCAGACATTGCATCTGGTTCTACCACTAATTAGTTGCATGACTTTGGGTAAGTTATTTCTCAGTCCAGACTTGGTTTCCTTTCCTTTTCTTTTTGGAGATGTCCAGTTGAGAAGATTAAGAGAAGTGCCTGGCCCTAACCGGTTTGGCTCAGTGGGTAGAGCGTCGGCCTGTGGACTCAAGGGTCCCGGGTTCGATTCCCGGTCAAGGGCATGTACCTTGGTTGTGGGCACATCCCCAGTAGGGAGTGTGCAGGAGGCAGCTGATCGATGTTTCTCTCTCATCGATGTTTCTAACTCTCTATCCCTCTCCCTTCCTCTCTGTAAGAAAATCAATAAAATATATATTTAAAAAAAAAAAAGAGAAGTGCCTGAAATGTATAAGGTATGCTTAATAAATGCTAGATGTTATGTCTTCTAGTTTATGTTCTAAGCAGTATGTGAGGTTGCACTGTTACTAACAATGTTTGCAAGAATACTTTACTTTCACCAGAAGAACAATGTAATTCTTTTTCAAATGGCAGTATTATTTGGGATGGAATTCTCAAAAGTACCTTCTGTTAAAACAATTGTTTTTAATGAAAATAAATGCAGTGTGGGGTAGAAATTATGAGAGTGAGAGGAGAGGGTTACTGGTGGTTGGTGGTCTGGATAATGAGACAAAATAAGACTACACATTTGAATAAGAACAGCTGAAATCAGTTGCAAAGTTAAGGCAAATCCATCAAGAAGAAAAATGAAGTCTGTTACAGTGGTAATGGACTTATTCTTTTTCCGTAATGTTCTTCTACATCTGAGCTTCATCAGCAAATAAGCAAAAAAGACATCAGATTTGTGAACATGTCATTCATAGTGCTGGGCTGATCATAGTGAGCAACTTAAGTATCAAAAGAAAATAATGTCATAGATGCCTCCTTTTCCGACCTCCCAATTCTGGGATAAAAGTCATTCCTTTAGACACATCCTGGTTCTCTCATTTGCCAGATATAACATTAACTGAGCTTATAAATATTTCTGAGAGCTTTCCCTCACCTGTAAAATAGGGAGTACTTCAACTTAGAGGCTTGTTTTGAAAATTATATGCAAAAAGATATGCAAAAGTGCCCAGTACAACACCTGATATATAATGGTTTCTCCAAAAATATTTCCTAAAAGTTGTGTAGCTGTATGTCTTTAAATGTTATAGCAACTGCCAGATCTTTGGAAATCATAGATCTTATTAACTTTTTATATAAATACTAGAGGCCCGGTGCATGAAAATCGTGCACTCAAGGGATAGTCCCTAAGCCCAGATTGTGAGAGGGTGCAGGCCATGCCCAGGGACACCACTGGTACATGATCAGGGCCGGGGAGGGTCACGGGAGGTTGGCCAGCCTGGGAGGGACTGTGGGAAATCTCCAGGGCATGTCTGGCCAGTCTCACTCAGTCCAGATTGGCCGGACCCCAGCAGCAAGCTAACCTACCAGTTGGAGTGTCTGCCCCCTGCTGGTCAGTGCACATCATAACGAGCGGTTGAGCAGCCTATGCATATCATTAGCATATTATTCTTTGGTTGGTTGAATGGCTGACTGGACAACCGGACACTTAGCATATTAGGTTTTTATTATATAGAATGGAAAATGTATTTATAGTCTTTCAATTTTTATCAGACATTAATAAAAGTATATATTTAAAATTAATTAACTCATATAACATTATAACAAACAATAAAATATTATAATATATTAATACATATATTTTAGTATAGATAATATTAATAAACTAGAGGCCTGTTGCATGAAGAGATTCGTGAAATAGGCTTTTCCTTCCCTTGGCTGCTGGCACCGGTTTGCCTCTGGCACCCAGGAACTAGGCCTTCGCTCTGGCCGGACTCCAGCCAGAGCCGGCCCCGGAGCTGTCAGGCTTCACTGCTCCGGCCCTGGGGCCATCAGGCTTGGAGCCTATGTATGCAAATTAACCGCCATCTTTGTTGGGTTAATTTGCATACTCTCCTGTATAATAATACATTTTATATATTAAATATATATTTAATAATATCAAAATAATAGATTAAATCTTATTTAAAGTTATTAATGTTGAAAAAATTAAAATGAAGGTTTTAGTACAAAATGTAATGAAAATACATGGAAAATTATGTGAAGCTGACTAATGAGTTAGGCCAAATCCTTGACTCTTAATAAATGTCACAGAAAGCAGATAATTTATTCCTAGATGCTGGGATCTCTGTTACTTAACTGTTGGAGTAATACATTTCTAAAATATGGAAAAGACAAATATCTAACAAATCAATTATGGAAATGATCAGTGCAATTACTAAGCTGAAGAACTAGTCATGGATGATCAGGCCTAACACTAATTTTATTTGTATAAAACATTCCGTAGCAGGAGCTATAGTATAGAGTAAATAAAGTGGTTTGCAGCCCTGTGTAATTTAGAGCAAGCAACAAACTCTGACTCAGTTTTTTGTTTTCTTTTGTATTTTTGTATATTTTTTGGTGTGGTATGTTTCATATTTATGGGTAAGAAAAAGATAGTAATATCAACCCTACATAGTTTTTTATTTGAACTGAAATATTAATGTGAATAAACTTTTGAATATGAAGTATAATGCAAAAGTAGTTATCTTTCTCTCACTATAACTTGAGTATAATTCTATGTCTTATGAATCTTCATATCACTGAAATTTGACATATTTTCTCACTCATCATAGATACTCACCAAATATTTATGTAGTAAGAAGACCAGGTGAAGTCTAAGTTCATTGTATTATGTGGTGTTATATCAAGATTTTCTTGCAACTCCAATTCTATATCCCCTAGTAAATCTATTTGAACTACATACAAGGAAGAAAAAAATCTTTCAATGTATAGTTTACTTTCATATGCCTTCCTGATAGTCTCCCAGGCCATCCCTCTTTCTGTTTTAAAATGTTAACTCTTTTTGCTTATATAATTCCTTTAATACCTGGTTATTCACTATTTCATGTATAAGTCTATCATTTCTCTAAGTAGATTTTAAATTCCTGAGGTTAGACTTAAGAATTTAAATGTGTTTGCACCCTCCAAAGGGATTTTCTTGCCCATATTTATTAAATAACTTAATATTTATGACATTCAAGATCTGGGACTCATCCCCTTACCGATTTGAATCAACAGAAACAACCAGTAACCGATCTTCCCTGTCTTTATATAATGGAAGACCAGTCCTCATGTCAGATAGTCCAGTTCACTATTTGCTAGCCTCCTCAACTAGTACTACTTCTGAATAGTAAAGATTTTTTTCTTCAAGTCATATTCCCTCTAGGAACTAATACAGTTTATGGTTCATCTAGTTTTAGTGAACATTTGAGGAATGATGATGTAACAAGCAAAAATTGCTAATATTCAGTTTTCACCCTCGTTCACCAAATAGAACCCTCTACTTCCTTCCCCACTTTCCTGTTCTGATGAGGAAAGATTCTTCTTGCTGAGAAGGAGATTAAGTTCTTTGACAAAATAAAGGGCCAAAGAAAATGGTGTTATATTAGTTGCAAGATTAAGGACTGTCACCAAAATTTGGTTAAATGTTTCTATGGCTAGGTTATTTGGGCCCCTTTAAAAGTCCATATATTAGCATAGGTAGCTAGATATTAATAAAGGAAGGGAGCAAAGAGAACTAGACATTAAAGAGCCTAATAAACTGGGAAAATGAATCCAATATTGAGTCTGCTTCACTAAGAAGCTACAGCTTCACCCACTTCCCAGGCCATGGCAGCATTGCCCAGCAAAGGGGATTAACACTCCTCTCTCCCCAGAGGAACTGCTGGCTGGTGGGGGAAAGAGGAGGGAAAATTCCTCCTCGGGGTGCATGCCCAGTAGAAGTCAAGATATTGTAGGTGCTTCTACTATGAAGTATGCAGAATGAAAACCAATATAGTGACCATAAAGGCCTGTTAGTCCAGTCTGGGCAAAGGATCTAATTGGATAAGGGGCACAAAACCAGGAAGATCTAGGAAATCGATTGATTAGGGGGAAGATCCAGTGCAAGCCCCCAAAAGATTGGAAAGTTGGTTGGTTATTTTTTTTAATTGATTTTAGAGAGGGAGGAAAGGAGAGAGAGAAAGATAGGGAGAAACTTCCATGTGAGAGAAACACATTGACTGGCTGCTTCCGGCATGTGCCCGATCAGGGATCAAACCCACAACCTAAGTATGTGCCCTGACTGGAAATCAAAACCATGACCTTCCAGTGCACTGGACAGTGCTCCAACCAACTGAGCCAAACCTACTAGGGTGATTGGTTATTTTGAAAGAGTAACTGGTCTTTCCCAAGCCCAGGATTATATAAGCCAAGCTTAAGAAAGCACTCTCTCTATCTCACATGGTAATACAGGCTCACCCATTTGTTTACCTGTTCTCTCTTCACAGCCACCATGAGGCCCTAGCAGCCAGGCAGACCTCAAAGGCCTGGGTACAGTGCCAGCCAGAGTGCAGTGGAGAACAGACCTAGCCAGCCAGATGGGGACAGACAAAGACCAATTTTTTCCATGGCAGGACAGATGGAGATTAGACACTGGGAACCCAGGGACAGTCTTTTTATTTTGCTTCTACAGTGAATCTTATCACGAAACCTCAACCTCCCACGCTTGAGTCTCCCGAAATGCTTTTTTCCACCAGCAATACATAAAGATTGAAATCCCTTTTATTACTTTCACCTGTTGAACTCTGCTGGTTGAACCTGACATGGCTCATGTGCTGAGCTGCTTGGGTCTCTATGTGCTGCAAGACTGTAATTAGAGGGATGAGTGAAACTATAGATCAATTAAAGTCTGAGAGAATCTTGGGGCAGGCTGTTTAATGGGCAGGAATTTTGGCAACAGAAAACTGTGGGCTGTAATGAGCCCAGAGAAGAAACAATTGCAGATTCAGTTCTTTACTTTTTCACTCTCCCTGTGCTTTCCAAACCTTCCATAATCCAGTATTGGATCTGTTGGCTAAATTTGAGAAAGGAGCTCAGTTCCTTATCTCACAAAGTAGAAAGAGAATTCATTCTAAGAAAATCATAGAAATATGCACCACAGAAGATTTTTGCATAAGACATGTACCACTGTGCTGTATACAGTAACCAAGAAATAAACCCTAATATCTAACAAGGTAGAACTAAATAAATTTTGTGATAGCTCTATAATATAGTGCTGTGTGACCAAGTAATCATGCTGTGAATGAAAATTTATTAACATGAAAAAATATTTCAACGTGTATTTAATTAAAAATTGTCTTAAATAGATTGCTTATATCAAGTATTCATTAAATGTACGTATATTTATGTATATGCATACATATACACATATATAATAAAATTTCTGAAATTTCTACAGTGAACATATTACTTTTGTGTCACAAAAACACACACCACAGAAACATTTTAAAGGGAGGGGGATGCATATGAAGAATACTTATTTCTAAAGATCTACTATTGAGAACTCAGTACTGAAGAGAAGTGCATGTGAATTGAAATTAAATCTGGAGCCTCTGTTAACATCTGATTTATAACTCCCCTCCCCTCAAGAAAAGAAAACAATTCTTGCTGAGGGCCAGGAGAAAGAGGGAAGGAGGAGGCTGAGGACCGCTCATATGTCCTGTTAAGTGGAATCTGCCTGAGCTTGCTGTGCTTAAGCTGCCAACATCTTTACTCAAAGAAATATTGAGGAGCTGCTGATGAAATCAACCGGACCCATTCTTTTTGTCTGCCTTCCTCCTCCGCCTCTAGTTCATTGTGCAAGAGAAAGTTTAAACCATCTTCCTGTCAGGTGGAATGAGGGGATCAGCACCAGGTGGCCATGCTCCTGGTCCTCTGCCTTAGGGTGCAGCTGCTGGGGTAGAAGGCCAGGCCCTGGCCAAGGCACACACTGTCCCTGTGCAGAGGGCTGGCTATGCACAGTGTGATCATTTTGTGTCTACCAGCCAGAGTTTTAAGGTTGAAGAGCCAGATTCATGTGCTGTTGGGTTGAATGACTATTAGGAATGCATGAAGCAAATTAACTATTTTGCAAGAGGAATTTTACCTGGCAAGTTCAAGCTGGAGACCTTTTAGTGAATATAGTAAAAGCTGGGGCATGGGAAAGAACTATGGAATAGCAGAAGGTTATATCAGTTCAATTGATCATTGATTGGGTATTTAATAAGACAAAGCACCTTCTAGGTGCTAAGAGGTAAAACAGGTGAGTCAGAGAAACTCTGTCCTTCAGGACCTTCCAGTTTCTGCCTGGGAGTAAGACATACAAATTGCTAAGCTTCAGATGATTTAACAAGTGTGAAGGGAGGACAGGGTGAGCTTTCTGGATTCAATCAGTCACCCATTATTCCAAATCTATACCACTTAATACAGACACTCTGGCCTTCTGCATTCTTATGTAGATAACCAGTAAAAAGACAGATAGAAAAGGGGACATATGTAATACTTTCAACAATAAATATTTTTTTTTAAAAAAAGAAGGTAACTAGAAGAAAAATAGATACATGTTACCCTAGATACAAAGGTAAATGGTTCAAGTTCTGGGTTAGCTGCTGACTAAGTTTTGTGCTGTGGGTTGATATTCCCTTGCACTGAATTACATTTTTTCTTAAGCTCTAGCCAGTTCTTGCCTTGTTCTGATTGTCAGTAAAGCAGCATTTTTGTGAAAGTCAGTGAAAGGTAGCCATGTTATAACTGTCTTCCCAGCTGAAATCATAGAATAAATCATAGATAAAAGACCATGGTGGCCCTTGAATTCTTTCCTCTCTTTCTTGTTCCTTTTCTTTTTGATTCATCACTGCAACTCCATTCAGTATAAGCTGTATTGAGCTCTTTTCTTTGTCAAGTTCCCCAGCAATGCTCACTGACATGCAGGCTGGAAGAACAAAATTCATTCTGAAAGTGTGCTCCCACAAGTACACCAAGAACTCAGAAGCTGGCTTGACAAAGTTATTTGCCTTTTGATCTTCTGTCCCATTTCCTCCTGCTTGACTCTGTGCCATTTATTAGATTTGCTTCTGGTCCAACCCAATTCACTCCCATTCACCTTGGAACATGCTGGTGAGTGAAGTAGATATCTTACCTGCTGGTTACTGAGAGTCTAGCCTAAGAACATTGTAATGGGCTCATTCAAGCTTCACTTTAAAATATATTTTTTTGATTTTATACAGAGAGGAAGGGAGAGGGATAGAGAGTCAGAAACATCAATGAGAGCGAAACATTGATCAGTTACCTCCTCCACACCTCATACTGGGGATGTGCCCGCAACCAAGGTACATGCCCTTGACTGGAATCGAACCTGGGACCTTTCAGTCTGCAGGCCGACGCTCTATCCACTGAGCCAAACCGGTTAGGGCTCAAGCTTCACTTTAGACAATGGAATAATCCTAATATATAAAAACCCTGGGTCTGTCACAACTGGAGGCTTGACTAACAGGAAGTCAGTCCTGCAGCCAGGGCTGTGTTGCCATGTCGACCCAGCACTGACTGCTGCAGCTGCAGGCTGGTGACCCAGGACTGACTGCTGAGGGGGCTGCGAATCAGGCCTTGAGAGAGGCCTGAAGAGAGAAGCGTGGTCTGATCTCTAGCCTCTGTGGCAGCTGTTGATCAGCACTTGCCTCTCTCTTTGTCTCTGGGCCAGGCCAGCAGCCACACCTCCATTTCTCTCCAGGTTTCCACCAGAGCTGCTGATCAGCCCCACCTTTCTGATCAGGCCTCGTTGATAGGCCCAGAGATGCTGACTGGCATAGAAACCGACCAATCAGAACCAAAACCAGGTCAACTGTGAGGAGTCAATGGCTGCCTAGGAGGCGGAGCTTTTCATAGAAACTGACCAATCAGAACCAAATTGGCTGGCATAGGAGGGCAGTTGGGGGCGATATCAGGCTGGCAGGGGAGAGCAGTTAGGGGTGATAAGGCAGGGAGAAGCAGTTGGGGGTGAGATCAGGCTGGCAGGGAAGGGCAGTTGGGGGCGATCAGGCTGGTGAGTGGTTAAGAGCTAGCGGTCCCAGATTGCAAGAGGGATATCCGACTGCTGACCGGCAGTCGGACATCATCCAAGGGGTCCCTGATTGGAGAGTGTGCAGGCTGGGTGAGGGACACCCCCCCCATGCATGAATTTTGTGCACCAGGCCTCTAGTGTTTTAATAAGAATGGAGTGAAGAAATAGGGCAGAACATACTGAACAACTTAATATTACCAAGGTATATGCACTGTGGGGTAGGTAGGGTGTGGAGACATGCAGTTTACTGAATGGCAGGACATGCAACAGGAGCTGCTGATTGTGCCAGATCATGAAAAACCTTGCACACCAGAATTTAAAAAAAAAAATAGGCCTCTGCGGTAGGCAATAGAGAACCTCTGAATGTTTCTCATTAGAGGCATGGAATAGTGAAATAGCTCAGAAGAATACTTTAAATAGTCACGTATTTGTCTAAGTATAAGCCATTAACATAGCAGTAGATATTGCAATGGGGAAAATCTGCTGGTCTCAGTCAGTGATTAGCAATAGAGGTCCAAAAAAAAAAGTCAGAGCTAAATTGGAAATTCTGAGCCAAGTTAACAAGTAGATGTTGGACGAGCCAGAGAGGTCAGGAAGAGATGCATTTATGATGAAAGATAATAAGGGAGGAGTAGATTACACTGGCTTCAAGGACACAGTACAGGCCTTGATTAGTTAGTTAGAAAAGTGGGTTATGAGCTGAGACCCTAGTTCAGGTTATAATTCCTGAGTTGGTAATTATCATTGTTGGGTGGTGATTGAAACCATGAGTGTTCATGAGAGATAGACTCCTCTTGCCTGAAGCCTTCCTTGAGCTCTGGTTGGTGGTCTGGCCAGCACATGTAGAAGCACAGATTTGTGGGTTTCTTGGATATAGTGACACAAGTGAGTAGGCCATTCCAAAGCCCCAACAGTTGGTTTGGATCAGAGTGTGACCACAGGAATCTGCTCTCGGCCAGAGTAAGCTCTAAAGGTCAACTCTGCTTCAGAGAGAGCATGGAGTGGAGGACTCCTCAGCTCAACTTGCCCTCTCTTCACTATAAGAAGGTCCTAATTATAGGGTGCAATATTGAAAGCACACTTTCATATATGAAAATAATGCATCTATAAGTGATTTTCAAATTGTAAATTATACCATTCTTCATGTTACAGATGGTATAAGGAATAACCACAATTAAAATGAAGATCACTCAAAATAAACAGTTTTGGCCATAGATCTATTCAGTCTTCTTGTTTGTTCATCGAGGAGATTGAGGCTCAGAGAGGGGAACAGCTTGCTTGAGGTGAGACAGAGCCAAGGGTAGAGCTCAGACCTCTGGGCTTCTAGTCAAGGCCTCTTTCTTTGTCTCATCCAAGTTAATTCTTCCCCCCACCCTGGCTTTTTGTGCAATCAATTTAGCACAATGCAAGACTTAGTTGAGAAAGATCTCATTTCTTTCCTTTCCACTGTAATTCTGAGTCGGAGGGCCTACAAGTTGGAAAATGGGGAAGAGCTTAAGAAATATCAGCAGGTTCAAGTCAATTGAACTGAACTTGATTATTTAATACAATAAAGCTTTCCCAGTGCTATGGGTGGTGAGGTAGAGTCAGGGGGACTCTGTCCTCCAGCATCTCACAATCCTTATGGGGGAGACAGACATGCAAACAGCTTAAGCATCAGAATGAGGTGGAATTGCCCTAGGAAAATAAATAAATTTCATAATTTTTGTTTTATTCACTTCCTGAATGGATAGAAAACTGACATTTATGATGTTTGGTACTTCCCAACATGCTAGGGAAGGAAAGAGGAAACCTTGAAGCAGGCTACTTTTTAATAGTTCCAGGCATTCTCAGAACATTTATTTTAAAAAGTAAAACAAACCTTTCTCTCCACCTGCCTTTATACACTCCCAGACTTCAGTAGCCTTAACAGTAGACTCAGGGAGAGGCAGTGGAAGCATCCTATGACCCAGCACACCCAGGACAAAAGGCCACAGGGCTTTTGGAGCATTGCCAAGCTGGGAGATGAACCTGATAGGGTTCTTAAATAACAGCATGGCCTCAGCCTCGGGCCTGACTTCATGCTATTCCAGTCGTGTGACCTGTCTCCTCCACTGATCTAAGATAACAGTTACCACAGTCTGCCTTGGAGTCAAGTTACTTGTGTGTGTGTGTGTGTGTGCCTGCTTCCGCCACTTGACAAGAGAGCAGTGACCATGCCTTACTCAATCCTATCCCCCAGAGCACTTGGCAAAGGCCCTGGCACTCATTAGATGCCCAGTAAGTGTGCAGGGCTGGCTGGAATTTTGGCAGGCCTCTTCATTTTTCATTGGTTAAATCTATGGTTTTTTGCTCACTTTGAGGAAGATAAAATGCACATTGTGTTGAAAGCCTTGGATCTGATTTTAGAGATCAGGGCTCTAAAAGAAATGCAGACCTTCAATTTACTCCCTGTGGAACTCTGGTCAGGCCTTTCGCCGTCCACACCTGTGTTTCTGTAGACAGTTAGAGGGGTTAATATATGTTGTTTTTGCTTTTTATGATTCTACTAGAGGCCCAGTGCACAAAATTTGTGCATGGGTAGGGTCCTTAGCATCTGCCTGCCACTGGCTGGGGCCTCCCTTCCCCCAGCTCCTGGCTGGGGCCTTCCTTCGCACCTACCTTGGCCTGGCACTGCCCACTCACCTGCTTCACCATCCCACTGTGGTCCCACTCTTATCAGGGCCCATTGGGGCCAGCAGTGCCTCCACTGCTGCCCACTGTCAGTGCCGGTCTCTGACGCCCTCTATGTTCCAGGCCGCCCCCTGGTGGTCAGAGCATGTCTAACTCCCGGTTGGTCGAACGCCTGCCCGTAGGGACAATTTGCATATTAGCCTTTTATTATATAGGATTATTTCATAGGGTAAATTTAAATATAAAATATCTGTTATTTAATTTCTCTCTCCTTTTTTTTTTACCTCTGCTGATCCTGCAGTTATTGTTCTAAACTTATATTTATCTTTTTAAAACAGTAGAATATAAGAGAGGAAAAAAAGCACTGCACTCTTGTGCAGTGATTATTCAATAAGAATAATAATTTATTAACTGGATGTTACCTTCCAAGCTCTGAAGTAAAAGTTGCTTATAAATACTGAGATATTAATTTAATTAATTAATTGATTGATTGTAGAGAAAGAGAAAGAGAGAGCGAAACATCAATTTCTGGTTCCACTTATTTGTGCATTCATTGGTTGCTTCTTATATATACCCTGACTAGAGACTGAACCCAAAACCTTGGTGTATAGGGGAATTGCTCTAACCCAGAGGTTCTCAACCTGTGGATCGCGACCCCTTTGGCGGTCAAACGACCCTTTCACAAGGGTCGCCTAAGACCATCCTGCATATCAGATATTTTTATTACGATTCATAACAGTAGCAACATTACAGTTATGAAGTAGCAATGAAAATAATTTTATGGTTGGGTCACAACATGAGGAACTGTATTTAAAGGGCCAGAAGGTTGAGAACCACTGCTATAACCAAATGAGCTATCAGGCCAATGACTAATTTCTTATTACATATCTGAAGTGAACTTTGCTAATTTTGATTGGTAGACAAGGAAACAGTTTAGGGATGTTAGAAAATTCTTCATCATAACAGAACCAGTCAGTGATAGAAACAGAATTCTAATACAGACTGACCTTCTACTACATCTCTCTGCTCTTTCTATCCACTTTGAGCAAATAATTTAAAATCTCTGAGTTTGTTTGGCTGTAAAATGGAATTAATAGTACTTTATAGCATTCAGAAAATTTAAAGTCACAAATATAAACCAGCTTTGGAAATCTGGAACAATGAGCTAAGTAAATCTAAAATATTATTACATTACTAAATAGCCAGACTAGTAGCCAAGGTAACCAAATTCTGCTTTCAAATAACAGTAAAATTTGAAAGCTGTTGATCTCAGTAACAAAAATCTCTCCATCCTGATTTTGTACAACGCCTTGCCCTTTGACAGCCTTAGATCAAGTTATTAAGTTGCCTCTCTCATAAATTCAAGTTTACTTGCCATGCAGAATTAGAGAAGTTAGAATAAAAATTAAAACTAACAAAATTTGAAAATAATTCCTTGATTATTAAGTTAGCAATCATTACAACGATACAGTGAAACCCGTGCTCTCATATAGCACTTGTGGCAGTAGCAAGTTCTTTGTAATTCAACTTGTCAATGTTAGTAAATGACAATGCTCTTCCAGACATACTGCTGATCCACTAATTGTTTCTTTAGTTATGTATTGTAAGAGGAAGTGATCATTTTGGAAATATTAATGTACATATCTCATACACATTTTTGCATCCTCATTCATATACCTGACTTCCACCTACATCAGCCCAAAGCAGGGGGGATACAAAGTAGAGAAGTACAGAGAGTAATCAGGATTGGTATAACAGAAATGCAAAGAGACTTGCATTTCAGTTTCTGGCAACCAACATAGGAATTGTATGTCTACAGAATTATAATGAGATTTAAAGCAAAGCTTTTTAAGAAAGAGAAAGATTTTTTCTGAATTTCCCATATCCTAATTTAATTTTAAAGCCTAAAAGACTTTGTCATAGCTCATTTTTTAAAGAGGGTACTGCTCATGTGGAAAGAAAAAGCTGAGACAGCTCATTTCTCCAGTCCGACAATTATGAGAAGAGGAAGTGAAATTGAGATCAGGTACCAGGTTTTACTTCCCCTGGTACCAGCTCTATTGATGTGTGTAGAGATGGGATATTTTAGAAATAGCCAACTGAGCATGGGGAAACCCAAAGACTGCTGGGACAATGGCCTGCTTTCATATTCATAGCATGGTGGAACCTAAAGTACTAAAGAATTCCTGCCTTCATCTCAGTACCACCTTCAAGACTGTGCAAGCAATGAAGATGAAATGGGGAACACAGATCTGTCCATTGCAACAATGTTCCCATAGCCTCCGGGTCAAATAATAAAGGAATGTTTATAATTTAAGTACCCACTCTTGACAGAGAATTTTTATGAGTAAATTGACATTGAATATAACAAATATGGTAGCATGATAATCTGAGCTACTATCATTTATTGATTTTTGCGAAATTTGAATTTTTAAGATCTATTTTGCAAACAAACCTGTGTCCTGCAATTACATTAAAATTTTGTAAATGAGGCTCACAAATTTTGTTTGCATTTCATTCCAAATAAGTTGGACATTTTTAATTTAAGTATCCAGTAAATAGCACAATAAAAATTTCAACTTCAAATTTTTAGGTAAATGCAAATATTGAAAATAAAGCTTACAAACAGGAAAATATTTTTCCTTATAAAAGCAGAAGAGGAACAAAACAAATTAAATGAAGAAAGTTCACTGTGTAAGAATTTAGTTGTGTTTTGGAATATGTAAACTTGTGGGAAAAGATTTTTAGTGAAACTCTTATCTACATTGCATAAATTTATATTTTGTTCTTAAATGATAGAAAATATGAAAGATCTTTTTTTTATTTTGTAGTACCTGTGTTTGGTGAAACTTTTAAATAAATACAAAACCAGGCAATTTTTAAGTGAGTTTTCACTTATCAAAATATTTATTAAAGAAAGATATTCTAAAAAGAGGCAGAAGACAGTATCTTGGCAATATTTGAGCTGAAATATTTGCACATTTTTATATGAAATAAAATAGAAAATATTTTATATTTACAAATTTTGCACTGAGCTTATTAAATATTTCAACTGCCAAGAAGAGAATATTTTCTCAATAAAATTAGTCTATAGAGAAGATTCAACTAAAATGTCAATAATTTCAAATTTATTAATTATAATATTCAACTTTGAGGTTTGTCAATTATCTGAAAAAATTAATGTTATATCAAAAACTGCCTTTTAAAAAAAAATTGTGTCATAATATTAGAAACAAATGCAACTAAGAAAATTAGTAAAGTTTATAAACTTACATACTGATTACTTAGGTAGATTGTTGAGTTCAGATAATTAATATAAAAATTTAAACAAAAACTTCAAATGTGACTTTAAATGTTTTAATGAAAGTAGATATAGGTTACTTAAATTTTTGTGAATTTTATTTTTAAAAATAGGTTTTGAAGAGTACAGTACTATTTTACATCAATATTATATACCTCAATATCATCTAAACAATTTACCAGTCAATAAATAAAACTTTCAGAATTTTGTATAGTTAACTTTTGCTCCCCTCTTATTCTCAAAATTATTCTGGATTGAACATATTATATGATCCCCTTAGATACAGCATGGTCATTTTCCATATTGCTATTTATTGTCCAGAACAAGAGTTCTAGCTGGTTTGGCTCAGTGGAAGGAGCATTAGCCTGTGGACTGAAGGGTCCTGGGTTTGATTCCAGTCAAAGGCACATGCCCAGGTTGCAGGCTCCATCCCCAGTTGGGGGCATGCAGGAGGCAGCTGATCAATGATTCTCTCTCATCATTGATGTTTCCCTCTCTCTCTCTACCTCTCCCTTCCGCTCTGAAGTCAATAAAAATTATTTTAAAAAAATATTAAAGCCCAGAACAAGCAACAGGAACAAAACATAATTGAATATTTAAAAAATATAGTGAAAATACTTTAAATAATTTTTGATGTGTTAAAACGATTGTGGTAGGTAGTACAGATTAGTATTTCCTTGTTCTTCTCTAGTTGCCATTTAAAAAATTGAGATCCTGTTGTTTTTACAAGGAACAATTATGCTAGAGAAAAAGACAATAACAGAAAGTGTTTGGGACAACCTGGAGAGAGATGCCACATGAGCCAGAAAGGCTTCATCAGCCTCCACACTCAGAGGGCATCAAAGGTCAAGATGCAGGCAAAGCATGCCAGCTCTCACCACATCTCCAGCACATGCGTCTCCTGCATCTGTCAAAGCATCAGCTGGTCAAGATGTTCTCTCCTTGCCCTCCAGACCCAGCCAAGGTAGCACTGACAAATAAGGTCAGATTTGGGGGCTGAGGTGAGTGAAGCATTTTATATTTATATCCACAGACACATACTCTTGTGTATGTTCCAGTGACTTCAGGGGACTTTCCACAGCCATGGGTGTCCTGTGTCTGGTGTGAGGTAACTCTGCCTGGCCCACTGTGTTCTCTGGACACAAATCATTAGGTGAATGCGTAGCTTCCAGGGTTTACGGATTGAGGTGCCAATCTTTCTCAATAACGTTTGTCTCTATTTTGTATTTTCTGTTCACTAAGATAGGAACATGTATGCAGGGTTTTTTAGTAGGGTGTTTTGTTTTCTTCTGTGATAGCTAGCTCCAAATTTAAGGATGCATGGAATATAGAGTCTTTATGATTTCCAACTTGGACATGGCTAGGTTTTTTCTGGATGACAATTATGATAAATTTAACAAAATAGTATAAACAAAATAGAAGTGTGCTTGCCACAAAATCAATGCTAGATAAAGATTGGTTATTTGACATTTTATGGAGAAAAAAAGCTTTCTGTCTAAAAGAAAGAATTTCAGAGGAGGGACACACTTGGGGGGGGGTAGGCTAATTGAAGATGACAAATATCAAGTTTAATAATTTAGAAGACATGTTGACCACATATGTGTGTAAGGTACTGCCTGTGACTCCAGGAATAAATGGTGAAAAAAATAGACTAAATTTCTGGCTTCAAAGAATTTACAATGAAGGATAAAATTTAACTGAGCACAATGTGAGTAATATCTGCCATTTTCATGCCAATCCTAGCCACAATCTTACCTAATAATAGACAAACATAGTAATTGACCATACCTTCGCTACACCTTCCATTGGCTAATCAGCGAGATATACAAATTAACCGCTAACCAAGACGGCGGCCAGCAGCCACGGAGCTGCAGCGAGCAGGAGGCTTGCTTGCTCCAGTGATGGAGGAAGCCAAGGTTCCCCGCCTGCCGAGGCCTGCTCTAAGCTACACTGAAAGCAACAAAGTTTCAATTATAGAAGGTAAATAAACCCAAGATACCTGCTTTCAGCTGGCCGTGGCCATGGAGCTGGAGCCTTGGGTTGCCCCTGGTGATGGAGGAAGCCAAGCCCTGGCCAGCTCTGAGCTCCACTCCAGGTTACAAAGTTTCAATTGTAGAAGGTAAATAAATCCCAGGAAAAAAAGGAGAGGCTGGGAGCTTCCGTCGCCAGGTAGGCTTGGCCAGCCTGAAAACGCCCTCAGCCCCTCACCCATTTATGACATTTTATGGAGAAAAAAAGCTTTCTGTCTAAAAGAAAGCTTTTCTCCAAGCACCCAGTGGAGATCCCTCACCCTAAAGGGGGTGTGGCCAGCCTGAAAACATCCATCAGCCCCTCACCCAGGCTGGCCAGGCACCCCAGTGGGGACCCCCACCCTGAAGGGGTGTGACCAGCTACAAACAGCCATCAGCCCCTCACCCAGGCTGGCCAGGCACCCCAGTGGGGACCCCCACCCTGAAGGGGTGTGACCAGCTACAAACAGCCATCAGCCCCTCACCCAGGCTGGCCAGGCACCCCAGTGGCACCCCTGTGGGGACCCCCACACTGAAGGGCAAACCAGCTGGCCCCCACCCATGCACCAGGCCTCTATCCTATATAGTAAAAGGGTAATATGCAAACTGACCCTAACAGCAGAAAGACTGGGAATGACTGGTCACTATGACACACACTGACCACCAGGAGGAGATGCTCAATGCAGGAGCTGCCCCCTGGTGGTCAGTGCACTCCCACAGGGGGAGCTCTGCTCAGCCACAAGCCAGGTTGATGGCTGCCAGTACAGTGGTGGTGGTGGGAGCCTCTCCCGCCTCCTCAGCAGCACTAAGGATGTCCTACTGCAGCTTAGGCCTGCTCCCCGCTTGCAAGTGGACATCCCCTGAGGGCTGCCGGGCTGCCAGAGGGATGTCTGATTGCCAGCTTAGGCCCAATCCCCTGGGGAGCGAGCCTAAGTCAGCAGGTGGTCACCCCCCGAGGGGTCCCAGACTGCGAGAGGGCACAGGCCAGGCTAAGGGACGCCCCCCTCCCCCGAGTGCACAAATTTTTGTGCACCGGGCCTCTAGTAGTATGTATAAAATACAAACTGGTATGTGTCTTCAAAGGAGCTAAAGAAAGTTGAACAATATTCAAGCAGTTGAGGGAAGAGTGATGTCCTCTCATTAGCATATTTAGAGGGAAACATCTGCATCACAGGGCTATTCTTCTACCTGACATCATCTAGTGCAAAGAAAAGGTTCACATGAAGTAGGGGCACATTACAGTTGTGGTAGAAGACACTGTTAGATTTCCCATCCACCAGCCATTTCCATTTCTTTTTTATTAGCAGAATTTCTTTTATGTTTTGGTTTGGGGTAGCAGTGGAAAGGTAGCTCAGGAAAGGTGGCTCATAACATAACAATCCAAGGGGATGGTCCTTGTTAATGATGGATAATTTTGCTAGTATCCTCTTATCTTTTACTATTTTTGGTTTGGATGGCATGCAGCCTTGTTCTGGATCATGGAAAGTGAGGGAAAATGTGTTGGGGAATTTCAGATGAAAGAGCTGGAGACTTAATGTAATAGGAAAAATAAATTTGACATCTACATGGAGAAAATAACTTTCTATGTAAGCTTTGAGCATGTCATTGTATCTGTCTTTCTAGGTCTGTTTTCCCATTGTATTAATAATTCTTGCCCTGTCTAGTTAACAGAATTATTGTTAGTATTATAGAATTATGAATGCTAACATGATTTCTAAATTGTAAGTGCCTATAATATGTACATGATTACTATTAATTGAAAATTACTCTAAAATACTTAGATTAAAATAGATATGCACTAAATCATTGATACCATGAGAATATGTACTATGCTTCTTATTTAAAGAAACTTTAGATAAATATAATAATAAATAAAATTATTTCCATGCATTTATTTATGTGTACTTGTTTCATTTTCATTGTCTTAATTTCTCTCAAAATTTATGTACAATTTTAACAATTACATTACTTTATAAGGCTCAGTGAACTCATGTTTATAAAGAAACATTTTGAGATCTTCATCTCTGCCCTTTGAGAGCATAATGACAAATGCAGTAAGTACAGACTCACAAGTTTTATCCTGGGCTCCCAATAAAACTTTTATTATTTCACAAAAATGTTCAAATGTATGCAAAATAACATAATAATCACCAAACACCACCAGTGCTTATTTAACAAAGATTATTTGCCATATTTTTTCAACTATAATTTTTAGAATAAAATATTACAAATACATTTGAAGTCCCTTTGTACCCTTTCCAAATCACATTTTGTGGTGGGTGTATAAATTTCCAGATCATATTCTATGCTTTGCTTATCTCAGTCTGCATGATGTAAGGTATTAACTATGCTTCTCTAACCAGGAGTCGCCAAAACACAGTGGCTCAAATGAAGTTGGAGTTTATTTCTCTCTCACATAGCAGTTCATAAGGAGATGGAGGGCCCAGGGTAGGCAGTCTTCTGTGATCCATGAGATTTTGTTGTTTCACCATCTCTTAAGGCAGCAGCTTTCGGCATAAGATCTGAGAGCTCCTGGGTCCTTGGGATTCTTTCAAGGTGCCTGTAGCCTCCTCCTTTTTCTTTCCTTCCTTCTTTCTTTCTTTCTTTCTTTCTTTCTTTCTTTCTTTCTTTCTTTCTTTCTTTCACACGGCAGGCCCGGATCCCGCGCTGGGGCGGGCGGTGGCTGGGGATCTCACTGCGGCCCGAGTAGGGCGGGGCGCAGCAGGATCTGCCTGCAGTATGTAAATTTAATGGCCATATTTGTTGGGCTAATTTGCATACTCTTCTGATTGGCTGATTGGCATAGCGAAGGTATGGTCAATTAGCATCTTTGTCTTTTATTAGTTTAGATGTGAGGCCAAATTTTCTTCATGAACACCAACAACAAAAATTAATGTACATTAAAATCAGAAATAGAAGATTCTATTTGTCTTAAATAAAATCAAACATTAAAAAGATTTTTTAAGTGTAAGAATGACACATTTTTACTAAATTTATTTTGAAGTATTTTTCATAAAATAATGTTAATCAAACATTATGTTTTTAATGAAATAAATATATTTTAACTAGGGGCCTGATGCACGAAGATTCGTGCAAGAATAGGACTTCTTTCCCCTGGCTGCTGGCACCACCTTCGCTCTGGCCGGAGCTGCCTTTCCACCTTTGCTCTGGCCTGGAGCCACCTTTCTGCCTTTGCATGCTGCCCAGAGGCCTGCAGTGGCCAGGGTGGGGCATAACGCCTGCGTTGTCACTGTGGCGTCCCAGGCTGGATGCCGCCATCTTTGTCACTCAATTTGCATATTCCCTCCTTACTGGCTGTGGGAGCCATCATCTTTGTCGTGAAGTGACAGTCAATTTGCATATTCTGTCTTTATTAGATAGGATACTTCAATTTTAAATTTGAATATGTTAAATATCAATAACTATTCCAATGTAAATAAAAGCTCTTTGAGATTCTAAATCAGGGGTCCTCAAACTTTTTAAACAGGGGGCCAGTTCACTATCCCTCAGACCGTTGGAGGGCCGGACTATAGTTTAAAAAAAAACTATGAACAAATTCCTATGCACACAGCACATATCTTATTTTGAAGTGAAAAAACAAAATGGGAACAAATACAATATTTGTATTTGCATGTGGCCCGCGGGCCGTAGTTTGAGGACCCCTGTTCTAAATAGTAAAGATTAAAAAAAATATAGTGTCTATTTGGTGGTCATACCCAGCTAAAATTATTTTTACTGTGAAGAAGGAAGAATAAATTTGGGGAAAAACTAATAATTCAATGTCATCTGTGTGTCCATAAATCATATATAATAAATATGTGCTTTAAGAATTTATAAGCATGGTATCTTTCTACATACATCTTTCTGCTATTACTTTTTGTAACTCAAAATTAGTTTTTGAGATTTACCTATGCTAACACATATAGATCTAGTTCATTTATTTTAACTGTTGAATGCTGTCATATTGTAAGACTATGCCAGAATTTACTTAAACATTTCTTTAACTTATGGATATATAGAAGGTTTCCAATTTTTAAATCTTAAGCAAATGACTGTAATAAACATCCTATTGCATAACTCCTTGCATAAATATACATGTTTCCTTAGAAAACTGAGGATTAACCTTTATATTTTAGGGCATACTTGACTATAAACTTTATTAAATGTTGTTAAGCTATTCTTCAAAGTGATTGTGCCAATTTGCAAACTCATTTATGCAGCATAAGAATCCATTTGCCCTCTCTGCTTCATTTTTTGGCATTATCAACTTTTTAATTTTATCAGTGTAATGGTAGGGGAATTAAAAGTCATTGTTGTTTAATTTGCAGTTCTGTTTTTAGAAATTAGAATAGTATGATATAGGTATGATGGCAATCAAAAGAATTCTTGATAACAGTGATTACATAATTTGAGGCTTATTTTTCTCATGAGAAGTGTGAAGTTTTGAGTTGTAATTTCTAGCATTGGTTTTGCAAATCATCAATGTAATCAAGAAACTTAGATTCAGCCATTTTTCTGTAGTATTATCCCAAGTATGCTGTCTTTTCTGCATATTCTAATCATCCTATGGTTGCAAGATGCCTGTCACTATATCACTTAAATTTTTACTATAGAAAGGGGGAGGCAGGAAGATGGGTCATACACTCTCCTCTTGGACTTGTTCCCTTTTATTAGAAAAGAAAAGGTCCCCAGTCTCTAGTCCAGCAGTCCTCTCCTTATTAGGTTTTGGTTGTTGCTGTTTTTGTTTGTATATATATAATTAGTTCTGTTTGTATTGAGAAACCTGACTAATATACCTCCTTTTCCCTATTTTATAGAGTTGAAAATAATATGCTATTCTACCTGTTTTCATTACTCAGGACCCTGGGTTTCAAGTAATACATTACTTAAAATGTCTCTCTTGGTCACCATTCACATTCTGAGGGCAATGATACATTGTTTGCAGGTAGGTATCACCAAAGAGAAGAGAGAGTACTCTGGATTTGCTGAATATTCTCATTCATTTCCCTGGCCATTGCCAATATTTAGCAAACAATATGACTTTGCCATAGTTACGGGGGAATCAGTGCCTGTGCACATCCATTTTAGGCTGCAGCGTCTATACCTGAGCATGCATGTGCCAAAAGATGCTTTGATGTTTGCAACCTGCAGCATTTCCCGGAACAGCCAAATCATGTGAGATCATTTTTAATTACTCCCTAAGTTTCTTCAAGAGAAAGCCAGAGAAGTAAAAGGCTGTCAGCCAGAAAACATTTTTTTTTTCCTAATAGAATTCAAGCAGAATGAACCCATGAGTAAATTACTTTAGGGTGGTTTAAATAGGCCAACCTGCCTTTGCAGTGGGTTTTCCGTGCACCACCTCTTTTCCATTCCCTGAACTACTGTCCTTTGCTCAGGGTCTCATTTCCACTTCTTATACTGTTAGCAGAAAATCTTTCTATAATTGCTTAAGGTTTGCATAAAAATGATATAAATTAGTCTTTTCAATAATCCTCTAGTGTAAGTGATATTCCCCCATTTTGCAAAGGATGAAATTAAAAATAAGAGAGATTAAGTTATTTCTCCTAGGTTTTAGTGTTACTTTCAGAGTTTAGATTTCCCACTAATGCACTTGATATGCTTCTGGTTTGCACAGCAGTTTGACTCTGATGCTACTATTTGAATTCAGCTGAATTAGTCATTGTGGGCTAAGTACTATAACAACAACCTCTAATCTCACAGATTAACAGAATAGAAGCTGCTAGATTATCTACCTTTTATCCATATTGCAGGCTGGGGGAAAAAAAAAGGAAAAATAGGGTATTTTCCCAAATGTCTGTCTGTCTTCCCTTTATGGAAACTTCCAATAAATCCTTTTCAACAACTCTTACTTATATGTCACTAGAGGCCCGATGCACGAAATTCATGAAAGAGTAGGCCTTGGCAGCCGCAGCTGCCTCAATCCCTCCCTCACAGGCACTGGTGGCTGCCTGGATCCCGGGGCTGCAGCCCCGGCTTCAGCGGAAGAATGTCTGGTCTAATGAGCATACTATGCTTTTATTATTATAGATTGCTAAAAGTTGTTCACATAGCCACTCTAGCTGTTGTGGAAATTAAAAAGTTTTGTCTTTGGCTGGGTATTTGATTGGTCCCTGTGAAATAGGGATTCTATCATTAAGAAAGGAAAGCACTGTAAGTTAGAAATAGAGATAGCCGTCTCCTTACCTCCTGCCTACATATCTAAGAGTTACTCCCTCTCTGATTATTATACTTAGGCTACTATCAGAGATGGGGTTTAGGGCAAAAGTAAGAGCTTGGCTGGAGTGAAGTAAGAAA
This sequence comes from Myotis brandtii, assembly GCF_000412655.1. NCBI lineage: Eukaryota > Metazoa > Chordata > Mammalia > Chiroptera > Vespertilionidae > Myotis > Myotis brandtii. Next base: position 430,341 of record NW_005370529.1, read on the forward strand.
TTGTGCATATTATTTGATAATCAAGACTAGGATTTTAGGTTTTGGTGAACGCTCCTCCCCAGGATTGCTCAGAAGAGCTGTATCAGCATGTCCTACTAAACAACTCACACTGCCACAGATAACGACTACCTTCTCTCCTTCTCAATTGTTTCCCTTATTTTCTTTGATATGTATGTGTGAAAAACTATTCCATATTGCCTACACATTGCACATAGAAGTCAGTGGTGAGCAAAACCTTCATGGTTTCTGCTTTTGTGAAGTTTCATAGTCTTTGTCTTCCATATGTCCAATGCCTTTTTTTTAACACCTTTCCAGGTTAATCTTCCTAAAGGGTGTGGTTGCATAATTATCTCTCACTGAAAAATATAATGTTTAAAGGTGCTGAGTTCATAGTGGTTGAAAACAGACAGACTTGAATTCGGCTTTCAATTCCATCATTTGCTAACTGAATTACCTTGAAAAATTTACTTAATTTTTTCATATCTCAAAATTTTCATTGTTAAAATAATATTCTAATTAATGGAGGTATAGTTTTAAGTAGTAAAAAACAAACCTGGATTTTTCTTATCCCAGGACATTACACTGTAGAAAAGCTAGACAAACCATGCACATCTTCACTGACATAGAAATAACAGAACTTAGCATCAAATTTATTAATCAAATGATCAAAAATATAAGTTAAAATGTAAAGCTATCATGTGTTTTACATGACTGATAATATCTACACATGAAACATACAATAAATAAATTTATTTGAAGTTCAATTCTCCTTTGTTATTCATTATAGTTTTTTGTGAGGATTGATTGAAATAATATATTTAAGATTCTTAACAGTTTCCTTGAGTGACGCACAGTTTCTGAGACATCCCACCATGATCCCTGATCCTAGTGTTCATGCCCTTAGGTAATCCCATCTCCTTGAGTGTGGATAAGATAAGTGACTCCCACCTGGCTTCTCGCCAAAATGACATTTAGATGTGTGGAGGGGAAATAGTAACTTAAATAATCCCATGTCTGTAAAAGAGGTACAACTAGATGTGGCATTTTCTATATTCTTGACATGGTCAATGAAGTCAGATGGTTTGTACTGCTCTTTAGCCTGGTGATACTTGAAGTATAACTTGTTCTGTTTATTTTGGTTTTCAATGGGGTTGCATGGTGGTGTCGAAGGATCAGGCCGCTATCTATTTAATTTCCTCTTGATACCTCTGGGTCTCATTCCCAAGGAAGGAAAACTCTTCCCTCAGAGATTGAAGAAGCAAGGACCTTGCTCAGGATTCTTTTCTTTAAAATGTTGGATAGTCCCTCCATGCCATTGGTCCTATACTTACATGTACAATATTGAGGGGATGTTTAGCTGATGGCTTGAGTCCTTTTAGGAGTCTTTACCCACTCCATGTTCTTGGAAGGCATATTGGAAAAGCTTCCATGTTCTTAGGCTCCTCCATCTTCCTGGAATGTTTCTAAAACTTAATGATTACCACTAAATTGTAGGTTCTTACAGTAATGTGGAAAAAAAAGAACATTGGTACTTGCCTTCATATCTCTTCTTATCTCCTTTCTTCTTCACAAAATTCCTTTGGTTGAGAATTTTTCTCTTTCCTGTTTTTTTTTTTTTTTTTGGGGGGGGGGGGTGGGTGTTTTTTTTGTTTGTTTGTTTTTTTGTTTTGTAAATAGAGAACCAAACCTCAAGACATAGGCAAAAGGTTACTTTCTCAACACTATAGAAAACAGTCTGATCCTATTCTTAATGTTTGTTAGAGTTAAATGAATCATGAAAATGTAAACATTTTCTTCAAATAAGTTTGAATTTATGACTATTGTCTTGCCTCAAAAATTCTATTTTGGAGATTTCTTTTTCCAGCTTCAAAGAAGTAACTAGCATGTTTGCCTCCTTCCATGATCAACTATAAAACCAGATGAAATACATGAGATAATTATTTTCAGACTTTAGATCACAGAAATCATAGGAATGTGACCCTGAAAGAAAGAAAACAAATATGGTAAGCCATGGTAAGGCCATATGAAACCATGGTGCAAGGGAGAGAAGACCTAAATAGAGAACAATCTTACTGAGCTGAGAAAAACATTGGAGTTTTGGAACACTAAGGTATCTGAATTTGTGGATCAGATTACTAGGTAGGATAAATTTATCAAAGAAAAACAATCCAGCCATAGCCTGTCTGGCTCAATGGATAGAGCGTTGGCCTGTGGACCAAAGGGTTTTGGGTTTGATTCCAGTCAAGGGCACATACCTTGGTTGCAGGCTCTTCCCCAGCCCAGGCCCTGGTGGAGGCTCATTCAGGAGGCAACCAATCAATGTGTTTCTCTCACATCTATGTTTCTCTCTCTTCCACAATCTCTAAAAATCAATGGAAAAATACCCTTGAGCGAGAATTAACAAAAAAAAAAAAGGAAAAGCACTCTAGAAATATTCATTAGAATCCTCTTAAGTCTGCAGCTTTACATTTGTAGGGGGAAACTTCTTGGGGCTTGAAAAAGCTTCTTCAGGCTCTGTGGGAAAAAATCAGAGAAAGCTAAGAGTTGTTCAATATCCAGCCAGCCAAAGTGAACACTTTGGCCATTCATCAGAGATCACAGAAATTGCATGCCTTAGTAATAAAATTAAACTAGCACCAGAATAAAGGGTACTTTAGAATTGTCCTAAAAATGCTTAAAAATAATTCTTAAAAGGATCAAAATGATTCACAAGTAAGTTAACTGCATTCCAAAACAAACTTTAGCTCTCTTTAAAGATAATAAAATTCAAACACTCATGCATATAATATTTACTAGAGGCCCAATGCACGAAATTCGTGCAAGGGGCTTGGCCCTCATAGACACAGCAGACCCTAGCAACTCTTCCCAGCCCCTTGCAGCTTTGGCCAGCCCTTGCAGCCCCTTGTAGCCTTAGCTGGCCCTTGCAGCCCCAGCTTCATCTGGAAGGTCATCCAGACAGTTGTTCTGCTGTTCAGTCTAATTAGCATATTAGCTCTTTATTATGTAATATTACATAATATTTATAATGTTTAAGATTAAAATAGAAATTAATAGACATATAAAAAAGCAGAGAAATGTAAGCAATCACCAGGTGAATAAATCAGTCAATAAAAAAAGGCAGCAACATGACAGAGATTATGGAATTATTATGAATTACTAGCATACATACATATATATAAAAAAGATGTTTTACGATACGTGTTATATACTAGTGGCCCAGTGCACAAAATTCATTCATGGGGCGGGAGTTCGCTCAGCCCAGCCTGCACCCTCTCCAATTGGGGACCCCTTGAGGGGTGTCCAACTGCCGCTAAACTGGCAGTAGGACATCGTCTCGCAATCTGGGACCACTGGCTCCTAACCACTCACCTGCCTGCCTGACTGATTGCCCCTAACTGCCCTCCCCTGCCAGCCTGATCTTGCCCCCAACTGCCCTCTCTGCCTCGGCCCCCACCACCATGGCTTTGTCTGGAAGGAAGTCAGACATCCGGAAGATGGATGGTCGACCTGGTCTAATTAGCATATTACTCTTTTATTAGTATAGATATTCAAGAATTTATAAAACAAAAACATGAGTTCAACGAGGAAAGAAATGGAAGAACAAAAAGCCAAATTAAAATTGTAGAGCTGAAAAGTACAATAGCTGTTTAGGTACTGCAGAAGAAAAAATCAATGAACTTAAGGACAACGCAATAGAAATTATCTAAGCTGAAGCATAAAAGTAAATAGATTGTAGAAAATTAGGGCATTAGTGAGTTATGAGGCATATAAATAAGACTAAAACACATGTAACTGCAATGTCAATGAGCAAGTGTGTGTGAGGGGGAAGTGGTACACAAAATACTTGAAGAAATAATGGCTAAAAAGATCTGAAATTTGATGAAATCTGTAAAGCTACAGATTTAATAAAAAACAACAAGCATCATAAACAAAAGAAAACCACACCAAGGAAAATCAAAATTAAATTGCTCAAAAACATAGATAAAAAGGAAAATTCCAAAAAGTGAGAGGAAAATATATTTATATACAAAAGACCAAAGATAAAAAATTTCTACAAAAATAATGGAGCCCAGCCAGTGAGACTCAGTGGTTGAGCATTGACCTATAAACCAGGAGGTCAGGGTTCAATTCCTGGTCAGGGCACATGCCTGGGTTGCAGGCTCGACCCCCAGTTTGGGTCATGCAGGAGGCAGCCAGTCAATGATTCTCTCTCATCATTGATGTTTCTATCTTTCTCTCCCTCTCCCTTCCTCTCTGAAATCATTAAAAATATATTTTAAAATAATAATAATAATAATAATAATAATGGAAACTAGAGAACAATAAAATTACATTTAAGTGCTGAGCAACAGAATTAAAAAAATCAATCTAGAATTCTATATCTATTTCAAAACCTTTTAAAAATAAAGGGGAAATATGACTGATTTTTTAGGCAAACAGAAATGAGAGAATTTATTGTCAGCAGACTTGTACTACAAAAAATATTAATGGGAATTCTGAAGGCAAAATAATTATAGACAGATGGGCATTTGGATCCATATAAAAGAATAAAGGGCCCATAAATAATAAACATGTTAAACATAATTTTTATAATTTCTAAATTATTCTAAAGAAAAGTTATTGTTTAAAGGGGATATAATAACAATATATTGAAGAGTTGTAAAACATGTGGAAATACAATGTTTAAAAACAATCCTATCTATTAAAAGAGTAATATGCAAATTGACCATAACTCCAACACACAAGATAGCCATCCCCATGTGGACACAAGATGGCTACCACAAGATGGCTGGCAGGGGAGGGCAGTTGGGGGCAATAAGGACTGCAGGGGAGAGAAGTTAGGGGTTACCGGGCCAGCAGAGGAGGGTAGTTGGGGGATACCAGGCCTGCAGGAGAGGATAATTGGGGGGTGGGGACCCAGGCCTGCAGGGGAGGGAAGTTAGGTTTAGGAACAATTGGGTCAGCAGGGGAGGGCAGTTGGGAGCAATCAGGCCTGCAGGGAAGGACAGTTAGGGGTAACTAGGCTGGCAGAGGAGGGCAGTTAGGGGCAATCGGGCTGGCAGGGGAGCAGTTAGACATCGATCAGGCTGGCAGGGGAGTGGTTAGGGGCAATCAGGAAGGCAGGAAGGCAAGCAGTTGGGAGCCAGCAGTCCTGGATTGTAATCAGGCCTAAACAGGTAGTAGGACATCCCTCAAGGAGTCCCAGATTGGAGAGGGAGCAGGTTGGGCTGAGGGACACACCCCCCATGCAAGAATTTTCTGCACCGGGCCTCTAGTTAAAAATAAATAGCATGGGATGACACAGAAGAATAACATATTGAGGGCCACAAATTGTATGCATTATATATGTTGTTGGTTAAGGATAGACTATTGTATTAAAAATGTATATTGATGTAGTCCCATTTGTTTATTTTCTCTTTAGTTTCCATTGCCCTAGGAGCTGTATCTTTGAAGACATTGCTTTGGTATATGTCTGAGATTTTGCTGCCTGTGGGTTCCTCTAAGATTTTTATGGTTTCCCCTCTTACATTTAAGTCCTTTATCCATTTTGAGGTTAATTTTGTGTATGGTGTAAGTTGGTGGTCTAGTTTCATTTTTTTGCACGTATCTGTCCAATTTTCCCAACACCATTTATTGAAGAGACTGTCTTGACTCCATTGTATTCTCTTGCCTCCTTTGTCAAATATTAATTGAGCATAGTGGTTTGGGTCAATTTCTGGGTTCTCTATTCTGTTCCATTGGTCTATATGTCTGTTCTTGTGCCAGTACAAGGCAGTTTTGAGAACAATGGCTTTGTAATATACCTTGATATCTGGTATTGAGATCCTTCCTACTTTGTTCTTTTTTCTCAGGATTGCTGCAGCTATTCGGGGTCTTTTTTTTATAAAGCTTCTGCACTGCAAAGGAAATAAGAAAGCCCACTGCATGGGAGAACATATTTGCCAATGTTATCTCTGTTAAGAGTTTAATATCCAACATTTACAGGGAACTCATACAACTTAACAAAATGAAAGATAAAGAATCCAATCAAATGGGCAATGGACCTAAATACATACTTTTTGAAAGAGGACACACAGAAGTCCAAGAAACATATGAAAACATGCTCAAAGTCACTAATCATCTGAAAGATGCAAATCTAAACGATTATGAGGTACCATCTCACACCTGTCAGAATGGCTATCATCAACAAATCAGCAAACGACAAGTGCTGACAAGGATGTGGAGAAAAAGGAACCCATGTGCACTGCTGGTGGAAATGCAGACTAGTGCAGCCACTGTGGAGAACAGTATGGAGTTTCCTCAAAAAATTAAAAATGGAACTGCCATTTGACCCAGTAAACCCACTTCTAGGAATATATCCCAAGAAACCAGAAACACCAATCAGAAAGGATATATGCACCCCTATGTTCATAGCAGCACAATTTGCAATAGCTAAGATTTGGAAACAGCCTAAGTACCCATCAGCAGATGAGTGGATTAAAAAACTGTGGTACATTTACACTGCTGTAAAAAGGAAGGAACTCCTACCATTTGCAATAGCATGGATGGACCTGAAGAGCATTATGTTAAGCGAAATAAGTCAATCAGAGAAAGATAAATATCACATGATCTCACTCATTTGTGGAATATAATAAACAACGTAAGCTGATAAACAAAAACAAATCCAGAGACAGAGAAGCATCAATCAGACCTTCAAATCTCAGAGGGAAGGAAGGAGAGGGTGGGGGTAAGGGGGAGAGATCAACCAAAGGACTTGTATGCATCATATAAGCATAATCAATGGACACAGACACTAGGGGGTGAGGGCAGGAGCAGGGGTTGGGGGGGGAAGCAATGGGAGGTAAGGACACATATGTAATACCTTAATAAAGAAAGAAAATATCCACCTTAAAAAAATGTATATTGAAATCGCAGAGCAATTACTAAAATAAACAAGCAAAAACAGATGTATACCTAATAGGTCAATAATACAAATAAGAAGGAATACAATTAATTTATAGGGAGGCAGAAAAATAAAAATATGAGAAAAAAATAGACCACCACAAATAGCAAGGTAATAGACTTAAAATCCATCAATTAATAATAATATTAAAACAAATGGTATAAATACTACTATTAAAGAGCAAAGATTATCTGTCCAGATTTTAAAAAAAAAGTGAGAACCAAATACATGCTGCCTATAAGACAAATACCTTAAAATAAAGATACATGTAGGTTAAAAATAGGAACACAATAATAACTATAAATGGGAGCATGTATAAATGGGAGCAGTATATATGCATATATTTTCTAGCTATATATCTATTGAGATGACCTCAAACCAGTGTTAACCAGTAGTAATAAGTACATCTTGCATTCCCGTCTTGGTTTCTAAATAAACTTTCTGTTTTAGTTCTGACATATAAAGAGCTTAGAAGTCATCACTCCATCATTACAACAACAACATAAACTGTGAAAACTAACAAGTAATGGCTTTTCTTGGGCCCATTAGAGAACTGACGTAATGAGACAATCCACCACTCTGATATTTGAAGACTGGTGCATCCAGAGAGAAGCAGCTAAGATCCATTTACCTGGAGTAGAAGCCCATGGAGCCATAAACTTGTAGAAACCCTTACTGTTCATTTTGATGGACTTCTGTAGGCTGACTGTGGATTAGCATTAAAGTAAGAAACTCTTGGGTCTTGCAATCTTAAGGGGAACTAAACACTTTTGTGAGCTTTACATCCAAAAACTCAAACAGACACTCATAGTAAAGATTCAAGAAATGTCCTTTCATGGGTTTGTCAAGGGAAGGAGAAGAGTAATTGTATTTGTTTTTTAGGGCTGCCATAACAAAGTACCACATGTGAATATTGCTTAAAGCAACAGAAATTATTCTCTCAGAATTATGGAGGCTAGGGGTATGAAACAAGGTGTCCACAAGGTCATTCTCTCTCTGAAACCTATAGGGAAGACTTTTTTGCCCCTTCCTAGCTTCTGGTACTGGCATCAATCCTTGATATCCTTGACTTGTGCCTACATTGCTCCAATCTCTGCCTCTGGCATCACATGGTATTCTGTCTGCATGTCTGGGTCTAAATTTTCCTTTTCTTAAGGATATCAATCTTAATGGATTAAGCCCCACCCTAATGATCTCATTTTAACTTGATTAAATATGCAAAGACCATTTTCCAAAAAGGTCCCATTAATAGGTACTAGAGGTTAGGAAATCAACATATTTCTTTAGGGGAACACAATTCAACTTGTAACAGTTATAATTGTGAAATAGACCCCAAGCTCTCATAACAAAAGTTTACTATTCAGAAGAAAGGAATTTTCCAGAGCCTTATTTTAACTCAGATAAGGGAATTCCTTCCACTAGCCCTTTCTAGGCTTCTGTCTCACTTAAGAGATAAGTAATAAAATATGTTTAGTAGAGAGGATGGCTTTAAGAGAATAGTTTGAAAATGCTGTGGTCAAGGATGGCAGTAGGGGATACAGGGGGAAAACAATACCACTGGGGAAGCCTTTATGAAAGTCACAGCCCCACTAAAAGACTAAGATTTTAATCGGAGAATTATCAAACACTCCCCCCACCCCCAACCACATACCTTATCACCACACCATAGGCCTCAGTATAATAACAGTGGATTACAACTTAAAAAGCTGTAAGACACAAACTCTCTCTTAAGAGGAATACTTAAGGAAGCCCAACATCAAGAAAGGAGACAAAAACAAGGACACTAAAGGAATTTGAATCTTTTGGCACTTATAGATACTGCAAACATTAAACACAGCCTAACTCCTAGGCAGATTAACATAAATCCTCATACTAAAGGTCTATTTATCTCATTCTCTATTACCCAATAAAATATATTCAGCTTTTAGAGCATGCCAAAAGGCAAGAAAAAACAGTCTGAAGAGACAAATCATCCTCAGAACTATCCTCTGATATGACACAGATAATGACATTATCACATAAGAAATATAAAATAATTATGAGTAATATGCTAAGGGCTCTAAGGAAAAAGCAGACAACATGCAAAGACAGATGGGAAATGCAAGCAGAGAGATGAACACATTAAGAATTAAAAGAAATTTCTAGAAATAAAAGAACATTGTACCATAAATGAAAAATGCCTTTGATAGTAAAATTGACATTGCTCACAATCAATGAACTTCAAGACAGGCAATAATAAAAACTTCCCAAACTGAAATTCAAAGGGAAAGAAAAATATGGAAGGAATGGATGAATGGAGAAAGGAAGGAAGGGAGGAAGGAAGGAAGTAAGGAATGAAGGAAGGAAGGAAGGAAGGAAGGAAGACAATAATTGAATAATCACAAACTGTGGGGTACTATTTGAAATACCAGAGAAAAATAACAGCAAATCCTATCTAATAAAGAGGGAATATGCTAATTGACTGCCACACCCTCAAAGATGGCGGCACCCACAGCCACAAGATGGTGCCGCCCAGTCCCCTCAGCCCCACTGGGGCAGCAGGCGCATGGCACAGCTGGGCCTGCCCCCAGGCAGGTCTGGCCACTCTGCGGGCCTGTCTCCAGAGTCCCCCAGCAGCCCCCCCCCCCCAGCCCCCCAGGGCCAGCCAGAGGGACAACCAAATGACTGAACAAGCAGGCTGCATGGGGTGACCGGCAGTCGGACATCCCCAGAGGGGTCCTGGATTGGAGAGGGTGCAGGCTGGGCTGAAATTCACCATTCATGAATTTCATGCCCTGGGCCTTTGGTAGAAAATAAAACATGATGTAATAATAATGACTGAGAACTTTCCAAAATTAATGACAGGCATACCAAACTGTAGACTAAGAAATTTCAGAGAATCCCAAACAGGATAAAAAATAAAGAAACACACAAACATATATCAAAACCATCTCTAAGCATATTATATTTAAATTCAGAAAACCAAAGGAAAAGAAAATCTTGAAAGAACCAGGAGGTAGTAGTGGGGAAACATTTATCAAGGAACACGGCAGCATGGATGAACCTGAAAAATATTATACTAAGTGAAATAAGTCAATCTAAGAAAGACAAATATAACATGATCTCACTTATTTGTGGAATCTAATGAGCAGAATGAATTGACCAACAAAATAAGACCTGACTGACATACCTCCATGTGGGGTTGGGGGAACGAAAAGAGATAAACCAAAGAATTTATATGCTTATAGGCACAGCCCCTGGACAGGGGCAATAGGGTAGTGAAGATATGGGTGGTTGGGTAGGGACAGGGAGAAAGAGAATAAAGGGAGGAGAAAAATGGAGGAAAAGGGGAGCTATCTGTAATACTATCACTAATAACAAGTAAATTTTTAAAAATTACAGCAGACTTTTTATCAGAAAAATTTAAGCTAGAAAAGAGTGGAATGGTATTTTTAGTGTTGAAAAGAAAAACAAAAAATTGCCGACCTAGAATTCTATATATGGATAAATTATGCTTTGAATATGAGGAAGAAATCAAGATTTTTCTTGGAGAAATAACTGAGGCAGATCTTACTTTTAGGAAATGTTAAAAAAAAACACACACACACAAAACTTAACATTTAGGCAAAGGGAAAATTATAAAGTTAGAAACTTAAATCTATATGAAACCAAAGTTCCTAACCAAATTGTCAATTTTAGTTAACAATTAACTAATTGTAGGCCTAATGCAGGGAAAGTACAAATGAACCTAGATCATCTTGCAGTGCCAGGAAGTAATGAAGTGCTCAAAAAACAAAAGATGGTGTCTGTCAGAGGGACACAGGAGTCAACCTGAAAGAGTCTTCCATGGTTAAAGTTGACATAATTTGAGCAACAAGACAAACAATACAGTAGTGAAATATAATGTGTAAAATAAATATGTCAAGTCCATTCTAATATAAATGATTAAACCAATAAATAAAAGGGAGAGATGGACCAAATCTTTTTTACAGAAGAACTCCAAAATAGTGTGCATAGAGACACCTCCATCCAGAAACTGTAGTTTAATTTTCCTCTTCTTGAGTGTGGGCTGGATTGAGGAGTTTGCTTCCAAATAATGGAGTATGGAAAGAAAAATGATAGTAACTTTACAGAGAATACCTGGCAAACTCCAAATTAATCAAGTGATCAATGTTAGTATTACCAATGATAAGTTATGTTACTATTATTTACTTCCTGTTATACTATACTGAGAAGCACACTTCACCTCTGTGGTATTCTTCTCCAAGACTCATAACCCTATAATCATGTGAAACCATACCATAATCATAAAAATCACAGTGAAAACTTTTAAATATTTTAAACATGAAAACAAAAACACAATGTAAAATGTGTGGGATCTAATAAAAACAGCATTACAGGGAAATTTCTTGCTCAAAATGCTGAAATTATAAAAGAAGAAAGGCACTATATAAGTGTTCACAAGAAACTGGAAACATAATAATTAAACCAAAGTAAATAGAAGGAAATATAAAAAGTGGAAAATAGTGATGTAAAAAATAAACAATAGGAAAAAAAGCAAAAATACCAATGAAATAGTTGAATTATAGCATTGCTAATAAAAAGAAAGAAAAGTGATAGTGTACAGATATCAGCATGAAATAGGGCAAAAGTATAGTAGGGGCCCTGGCTGGTTCAGCTCAGTGGATAGAGTGTCGGCCTGCGGACTCAAGTGTCCCGGGTTCGATTCCGGTCAAGAGCATTTACCTCGGTTGCAGGCACCTACCTAGTAGGGAGTGTGCAGGAGGAAGCTGATCAATGTTTCTCTCTCATCAATGTTTCTAGCTCTCCATCCCTCTCCCTTCCTCTCTGTAAAAAATCATATATATATATATTA
>NW_005370529.1:442341-443940 GCF_000412655.1 Myotis brandtii
AAATTTTGGAAACAAGTTTAGGGCAATAAGTTTAATGACTGATGAAATAATTAAATTCTAGGTAAACTGACAATACTATTTTGGTGAGAATAATAACTGGAATTTTCTTATATTCTAGTGAGAATGTAAAGTATTGCAGTCACTATATGGTAGTATCTTATAAAGAAATATATATATATATATCCTATATAATAAAAGCCTAATATGCTAAGTGTCCGGTCATCCATGCAGTTAGCCATTCAACCAATAAAGCATAATATGCTAATGATATGCTAAGGCCACTCAACCATTCACTATGATGTGCACTGACCACCAGGAGGCAAGATGCTCCAACTAGTAGGTTAGCTTGCTGCTGAGGTCCAGCCAATCGGGACTGAGTGAGACAGTCTGGACATGCCCTGGAGCCCTCCCACAGTCCCTTCCAGCTGGCCAACCTCCCTCATCCCTCCCCAGCCCCAATCGTGCATTGATGGAGTCCCTCAGCCTAGCCTGTGCCCTCTCACAATCCAGGACCCCTCGGGGGATGTTGGAGAGTCAGGTTTGGCCTGATCCCCCAAGCCAGGCAAGGGACCCCACTGGTGCATGAATTCGTGCATGGGTGGGGTCCCTCTGGGTGGCCTGGAGGGATGGCGCTGAAACCCACAGTCCAACACAACCTGTAGCTCCTACCTGCCACTCCCATTCATCCTGGCCCCACTGTGCCTGCCGTGGGCTCACTCCCAATCAGTCCCAATTGGGAGAGGCTCACGCTGCCACAGCAGTGCTTGCCAGCCCTGAGCCCTGCATATGGCACCCACCCAATGGGAGTGGCCTGAAAGATCAGGCTGAAACCGGCTCTCCAACATCCCCCAAGGGGTCCTGGATTGCGAGAGGGTGCAGGGATCCCACCAGTGCACTATCAGTCCAGCGAGGGACTGCAGGAGGGCTCCAGGGCATGTCCGGCCCATCTCGCTCAGTCCCAATCTTCTGGACACTAGCAGCAAGCTAACCTACTGGTCAGAGTATCTGCCCCCTAGTGGTCAGTACATGTCATAGCGAATGTTCGATCAGTTGACTTTCTGCCCCTGGGTGGTCAGTGCACATCATAACAAGCAGTTGATCAGCCTTAGCATATCATTAGCATATTATGCTTTGATTGGTTGTTCGGTTGTTCTGCCGTTTGGTCTGTTTGCATATTACCTCTTTATTACATAGGATATACATATATACATATATACATATCCTATGTAATAAAGAGGTAATATGCAAATTGGCTATCACTTCCTCGTACAAGATGGCCACCCCATGTGGTCACAAGATGGCGGCCCCCATATAAGCATAACCAATGGACACAGACAGTAGGGGGTGAGGGCATGTGCTGGGGGTGGTAGTGGCTGGGGGGGTGGAAGTGTCTGGGGAGAGGTCAAAGGGGGAAAAAGGAGACATATGTAATAATTTAAACAATAAAGAATTTAAATTTTAGAAAGATCAGATAAAAAAATTAAAAAGAATAACAATACAGAAATAGAAGCACATTAATATATTTGAAATATTCTTACACAAACTCTTAATTTTTTATTTAAATGACAGGCTTCTTTCTGAATCTAATGCTGATTCAGA
>NW_005370529.1:444024-445666 GCF_000412655.1 Myotis brandtii
TATATATGGTATACATTTGACATAAAAATACTTAAGAGTTCCAGGAAAAAAGGGCGTGCCAATTTCTGCTCCCAATTCTGGGACTAGAATTGGCAAGCGACTCCTTCATCTAGGTCACAATTTCCTCATCTGCACATGGGGGATGGAACTTGATAACATCTAAGTTTCTTTCTAGATCTGCCTTTCTGTGGTATCATAACATTAGTGTCCTTATCAAAAAATAGAAGCTAGAAAACAATCTTCAGCAAAATAGCTGAATTAAATTCCTTCTCAGGTTTAAGAGATGATTAAAAGCAACTGAAATGGGCAAGAGCTGAAATAATCTATCAAACCTACATGTAATCAACTTTTTAATATATAGATTTTGCCTTTTTTACTTAAGTTTTAAATTTTGATTTTGTTTAAGGAAATCACACCATTTCAAAATCAATCCTGAAATGCATTCTCTCATGTTCTTTCTGAAACGTGGGCTACCACAACAAAGGCATCAGGGAGAAGGATATTTTCAAAGGAAGTCACTATGAATTTTGTTCTGGGAGTTTGTGCTTTTGTTATTCCTTTTACAAATGTTTTAACTCTTCCCTCAGTGTCAGGGATTAGAGGTCAAGCTGCCTCCAGTGAACCTGCTGGAGATGTCACCTGCAAAGATAGCCAGAGAAATTTAAGGTCATCAAGGGACTTGGCACAAGTTTGACCTGCATTTCTAATCCAGTTTCAGAAATCTCCAGTGATGGAATCATTTGTAAAGATTACTGTGGAAGACTCATTTGTATGAAAGTTAACAGTTGTTACAGATGCTATGATGTACCTCACTGTACCCTTCTGACACTCTTGAGGACTAAAGTACGCAATCCCCTGGGTTCTGAGAGTGTTGGCAGCTAAATGCTCTTGGCTCAGAACTTCCTAGGACTGTCCTGAGACTAAAGATTGTCTGTCTTTTTCTTATTGAATTGCAGAAGTTCTCTATGTATTCTGAATTTGAGTCTTTTGCCAAATACGTTTATTTGTAATATTTTCTCTCATTTGTGAGTAGGCTTCTCATTCTCCTGGTGGTGTCTTATGATGAATAAATGTTCTTAATTTTAATATAGGTCAATTATCAAACTTCTATTGGACTATAACTTGTTATCATTACAAGTAATTTGGAAAATTGTTTAGAAAAAAAAATATAGAGAGAGATAGATAAATAGATGTAAATATAGATATAGATGATATAGATATAGATATTCTCTATAGATTCACTTGATTGAAATGCATTTATACATCACTAAAAGAAAGGCAGGTAAAAAAATCCTCATAGAGGCACTATTTGTAATAGTCAAATATTGAAAATGACTAGCAATAGACTGTGTAAATAAATTGTGGTACAGTTTCACAATGGAATATTATATATCAACTAGAGGCCTGGTGCATGAATTCATGCACGGGTGGGGTCCCTTGGCCTGGCCAGTGATCAGGGCCTTCTTACCCAGTCCCGATTGGGCAGGCTGGCCGGGGGGTGGGGCCACAGGAGGTTGGCCGGCTGCAGGAGGTTGGCTGTGGGAGTCCATTAACCACCATGGGGCAGCTCCTGCATTGAGTGTCTGCCCCCTGGTGGTCAGTGCACATCATAGCTACCAGCCAGTCATCTGGTCGTCTGGTT
>NW_005370529.1:445975-446869 GCF_000412655.1 Myotis brandtii
TAAATATATATATAATTATGTAAAATTACATCCAAAACTAAGGGTGAGTCACAAGCAGGTTATTGAGTGAAAGAAACCAGACACAAGAAGGCATATGTAGTATTCTTTTTAAGTGTAGTACAAAAGCCAAGAATATATAATCCTTGTGAGGATATGGTTATCATTGGGCTAAGAGGGTAGTGACTGAAAGGGAAAAGGAGATTTCTGGAATTCTGGCAATATTCTGTCTCTTGTTCTGTATCTGAATGTTTATTGAGTTACTAGAAGCCTGGTGCATGAAATTCAAGCACAAGAATGGGGGGTTCTCAGCCCGCCTGCACCCTCTCAATCCGGGACTGCTGGCTCCTAACTGCTCTCCTGCCTGCCTGCTTCATTGCCCCTAACCATTCTGTCTGCCTGCCTCATCACCCCTAACCACTCGCCTGCCTGCCTCATCACCCCAAACCACTCTGCCTGCCTGCCTGATCACCCCTAACTGCCTCTACAGATGCTTCATCTGGAAGGACGTCCAGATTGATGTCTGGAAGGTCATTCAGCTTTCAGGTCTAATTGGCACATTATGCTTTTACTAGAGGCTTGGTGCACAAAAATTTTTGCACTTGGGGGGTCCCTCAGCCTGGCCTGTGCCCTCTTGCAGTCTGGGACCCCTCAGGAGATAACCACCTGCTGGCTTAGGCCCACTCCCTGGGGAATAGGGCCTAAGCTGGCAGTCAGACATCCCTCTGGCAGCCCGGCAGCCCTCAGGGGATGTCCACTTGCCAGCAGGGAGCAGGCCTAAGCTGCAGTAGGACATCCTTAGCCCTGCTGAGGAGGCGGGAGAGGCTCCCACCACCACCGCTGTACTGGCAGCCATCAGCCTGGCTTGTGGCTGAGCAGAGCTCCCCCTGTGGGAGC
>NW_005370529.1:447142-452553 GCF_000412655.1 Myotis brandtii
GAGTGAGGGGCTGAGGGCCGTTTGCAGGCTGGCCACAGCCCCTTCAGGGTGGGGGGATCTGCTGGGGTGCCTGGCCAGTCTGGGTGAGGGGCTGATGGCAGTTTGCAGGTTGGCCAAGACCCCAGCGGGGACTTTCACCCCATGAGGGTGTGGCCAGCCTGGGTGAGGGGCTGATGGCTGTTTGCAGGCTGGCCACAACCCCCAGCCACCCAAGCTCCCAGTGGAGGCTGGCTGGAAGCAGGTATGTGGGATTTGTTTATCTTCTATAATTGAAACTTTGCTGCCAGGAGCTGAGGCCTCAGACGGCTCAGGGCTGGTGGGAAGCTTGGCTTCCTCCTTCGCCTGAGCAACCAAGCCTCCTGCTTGCTCCAGCTCCGTGGCTGCTGGCCGCCATCTTGGTTGGGTTAATTTGCATATAGTCACTCTGATTGGCTGGTGGGCGTGGCTTAGGGCTTAGCAAAGGTACAGTCAATTAGTTTCTTTGTCTTTTATTAGTGTAGATTATTATAGATAGTCACTGAGTATGGTTATTATACATATACTTATCTTTGTGCATGCACATTATATACAACTAGAGGCCCAATGCACAAAATTTGTGCACGGGCAGCCTGGCCTGCACTGTCTCGCAATCCTGGACTGCTGGCTCCTAACTGCTCTCCTGCCTGCCTGCCTCACTGCCCCTAGCCACTCACCTACCTGCCTCATCACCCCTAACTGCCTCTGCCTTGGCCCCCGCTGCTGTGGCTTCACCCAGAAAAACATCCGGAATGACGTCCAGAAGGTCATTCGGCTGTCTTGTCTAATTAGCATATTATGCTTTTATTATTATAGATAATACAATAATATATTCCATACAATACTATAATAGTACATTTCAAAAAAGTGCTTCCAAATACAGGATTACATTTTCATGTCATAACTATCTATTTGGACTAATGATTCAGAGACCATTTCATTGTAGAATGAAGAAAAGTGAATGAGGTTTTGAAAATCAGCTCAATTAATTTCAACTAATATTTTTTAGGCACCTAATGTATCATAAGAAGAGAAGACACACCATATAGTAAGGTATTAAAAGTTCTTACAGTTAAAAAAAAAAGAAATAATTTACTCTCAGAGCACATGGCTTACAAGGATCCTAGAATTTAGGAAATAGAAGGGACCCCAGGCACCATGGTTACTCTCCATATTTAGATGAGGGTGAGGCCAAGAGTATGCACTTCATGGTGGCTCTGCTTTGGGTTGGATTTCTAGTTTCAATACTCAATCCCTGGGGACTCTGGGCAAGTTACCTGGCCTTTCAATACCTCAGTTCCCTGATCTAAACTGCATGGCTCTCAGAGTCAATTTTAAAAATCTGGAAGCACCCAGAAATTTGTAGTTACAAGAAGAGTTACTACCCCTTTCATTCGGGTGATTTGAGGTGAATGGTTCAAAATCCAGCACTCTTCCTAGCAGGTTTTCTGCTTCTCTAAATATCTACAAGAAAAACATGAGGGTTAGGTACACTGAGGGTGTGAGGGACATGCCACACAGGCCCTGTCTGCTTTCCAGGGAATCTGCCTGTGGAGTTTCTGTGTTTCATAACTTGTGGGTCTGGAGATTCTGTGGTCCAGCAGTGTGGCAGATGCTTTCCCTGGTGTTGAGAGTACAGATGAGTCATCCTTTCTGGGAGGAAAGCAGATCCACTAGCCTGGAAAGCACACGTTGGGGGAGGCTGCGAATGAGCTTAGATGAGTAAAGACCACCTTCCTGGGTGTGTGATGCAAAGGCTGGGGAATGTGTCCGAATCCAATCCAGTGGCCTTTCCATCACGCTCTGTAGCCCTCTGAGCCCTGGCAGCTGTCACTGTGACTGGTGTGTGACACCCTGGTCTTTGCTGACAACGTCCTTCCTTCTTGTCTTTCACCCACTGCTATCCCCATTCCACATACACACTGATGGCATATAGGTCAATGGAACTGCTTGAGAGAAAATCATTCTCTATGATCCTTGTCCTAGGACTGCAATGTCCCACCTGCTCAGTAAAATGCCGAATTCAGTAAAACACTGCTTGCCTCTCTGCAAGAGGCCCACCTATACTAGCCATTCTCCTTGTGCCTTTAAAGGATGGCCAGGCTCTTCAGAGTATATTTCCCACCAATGAGGAAACTCCCTTATAAAGCACCTTCCTATCTAGAGCTTCATTGGCTCCTCATGGCAGCCTTCTGAGGGAGGCAGTCAAAGACATCATTTTATTTTCACTGATGAAGGAAATAAGGTTTAGAGCAGTCTCCTGAATTGCCCAAGATTACACAGCAAAATAAGTGTCTGTCAGAATTAGACTTTAAATCTACTGAAAACCAGCCCACTGCCTTTCACTATGCTATCTCTTGGACTCCACAGATAGATTTCTGCAGCTCCTACTGCTTAACATTCTGTTCTTTTCTAATTTGTTGTTGTGCCAGAGACGCCATTAGCAAAAAGAATTCTCTTCTGTACTCACCACACTCCATGAAATGAGGAAATGGAGTGAATGAATCAAATAATCAATCGGAGGTAGCTTTGAGAATCAGTTTGCATGTCATCTCTAGAAAGCTATACCTAACATCTTCGATCTGGGATTGCTCCCTCTTCCCCATATGTTCTCTGAACCCTTTGCTCACATTTACACTGTATTTAAATAATCTATTTTTGCATCATTCAGGGACTATGTCTTACTCATCTTTATGGTTTCTGGTACCTGAACATGGTAAACAGAAATATTTGATTGGATGGTTGATTGATTGAATGTAAAATAATGTAGTCAGCGTTACTGAAAGTCAAAGCTATCTAAAGGTAATATACCTTGGCCCTCATTTTACTGAGCAAGGCACTGAAGCTTACAGTGTGAAGAGGACATATTCAAGGTCAGAAAAAGTAAGATGTGGGAACAGAACCAGTTCTCCAAAGGCTGTTCTATGCTGCTCAATTCTGGATTTCTACTGTAATGCTCAAGTTCTCTATCCTTTTAAATCATCTGTTTGGTTATATCTAAAGGTAATAAAGGATGCCCTAATCTACATTTTTGGGGAAATCTCCCCCTCTAGAAATACTTCTGAGCATTCTTTGGAAATATTTACATGTTGTAATTATCCAGATGGTGGCTAAAGCCAACTCTTGGGTTCATGTGTGCAGACTCATAGCCATGATGGTGTACTACTTGTCCTCTCCCCTTAACGATTCCCCTAATGATGGATGTGCCTCTTCTGGCAGTCCCCAAGCATTAAGCATGAGGATCAAAAATATTTACCAAAGAGATAAATACAGCAATAGGGAATTACAAAGCCAGGATGGAAAACTAAATATTTGATATTAGACAGCAATGCTTTCTGGAGCTTACCTGCCAAATCACATCAAAGGACTGTTATGGCTGCCTGTATCCCTCTTCAGCCCCTGGCCTTCCATCACACTGTGAGGACCTACTCTTCAGAGTTTTTTTTCTACCAGATCCTTTCCCTGAGTATCAGTCCCTTACCCTCAACTCTGGTCTTCAGTCCTTCAAGAAGAAATATAATAGGAATTGTTAATGTAAAGGAAAAAAATCTTTGAGAAGATACACCACCCCAACCTTTCATGATTCATTAAGTTAAGTCTGTAAAGGCAGGTCTGAGAAATTTGCATTCAGATCCCTTTACCAGTATTGAAAACATGAAAGAGTAGGTACTTATGTGCATAATCAGAACACTTCACAGAGTGAACTATCCCAGAAGAGAGAGTAGCTGCCTCAAAACAAAAACAAAACAAACAAACAAACAAAAAAACCCACATTATTTCTTTATTGAACCACAAGGAGAAAATTCACAGTAAATTTACATCTGGTTTTTGTCAATCAAATATTTAGGTGTCCAACCTCAGAGCAATTTTCACAAAACCAGGGAGATATCTGCTCAGGTACAGATAGCCAGTGGCAAATATTTGGGACTCATACGCATTATTAACAATAATTAACATTTATTGAGTTGGTACTATATGCCAGGGACTGTGCTTAGCACTTTACATGCATTCTCTTATTTAATCCTCCCAGAATCCTATGAAATGGCACCAGGATGCATTCTGGGTGTGGTTTAGGGTGCGGTTGGTGTGGTGCCCAAATCTTACCATTTATCCCTTCTCTTCTCCAGAGTTCCCAGCCAAAGAGCATATTCACCAAGGAATCAGCAGCCAAATAGGAAGGAAAGTGCTGATTTTATTAATGTTTGGGAAAGCTCACAAAGGAAATCTCTTATGAAATAGAATCGAAGAACACAGCTATGCCTGAGGCTTAGAGAAACACACCCAGTGTCGACTCACCTAGTCTTCAGCTTGAAGAGAAGCTAGAACAAAGCATAGAGTGTGATTATCTTCCTAAAGGAATTACAAGAGTGGAAAAAAGGGTCATGAAATCTGACTTTAGGATGTCGTTCTTCCCAGTGACCCTCTAAGGTTCTGACCAATTAGATGAACAATTCCTGCTCCCTAGGAAGGCTCCAGTGAGGTCAGACAAGGAACTGTGAAGCAAGGGTGTAAATGAAGCTGCCCACACTATGGGCCAGGCAAATTAGTGAACCCAGAGAACAGAGACATATACAGTGTATGTGTCCCCTTTCCCTATTTCACAGAGGAGGAAACCACAACTTAATAAGGTGAAATATCTAGTCTATTAGCACATGGCCAGGAAGCATTTTTCAAAGTCAGTCTCTTTGGCTCCAAATCATTAACTTTTAACAGATGCCTAATGATACCACCACTAATCATTGACTCTTGCTAGCTCCAGTATATATGATCTTTCCAAAGTTCTCCCCCATTATTTCTGGGAACCTCCAAGGACTATTTCTTGTTTGTGTTCATGAACGCGGCTGGCCTTCATCACAACATACCTGTCACTGCTTTGTTTTCCTGTTCTAGCACCATTGAAGTTGTTACTACCTGTGAAGCTGCTAATATAGTCCTTTGCACAGTCTCTGGAGACCTTTCAGGTTTCCCTTGGATCCATCTTACCCTCTGCTATCACTTATCCATCACAGATCCCATGGAACTTAGGGGTCTGGAGTTCTCTTGTACTAAATTCATGTTGGCTACTATGCAGAAGTTCCCAGACTTTTAGAGAAATATGTTCCTTCAGTATCTGCAAACAGATACTGTGAGACAGGTCAGGATGACCAAGGCAGTCTGCTACTTATTTTGATGTATGATATTTTTTGTGCTGACTCTCAAGATTTCAAAATTTTATAAGACAAATTTGAATTCCAAGAACGGAACAGCTTTAATTCAATTGTGGAGTCTTATTGAAAACTGTTCCACTAATCTTTTTAAAAATTTTTTGACACTATTACAGATGTCCCCCATTTTCTCCCTTGTAACCCCTTGTACTCAGCCCCCCCCACCCACCCAGGGCCTTCCCCACATTATTG
>NW_005370529.1:452738-455170 GCF_000412655.1 Myotis brandtii
TGGCAGGGGGGCAGTTAGGGGGCAATCAGGCTGGCAGGAGAGTGGTTAGGGGGTGATCAGGCTGGCAGACAGAAGAAGTTAGGGGCAATCAGGCAGGCAGGCAGGCAGGCAGGCAGGCAAGCGTTTGGGAGCCAGCAGTCCCGGATTGTGAGAGGGATGTCTGACTGCCGGTTTAGGCCTGATCCCTAAACCAGTAATTGGACATCCCCCAAGGGGTCCCAGATTGGAGAGGGTGCAGCTGAGCTAAGGGACACCCCTTGTGCAAGAATTTTGTGCACTGGGCCTCTAGTCTATAATAATAATAAAAGGGTAATATGCTAATTAGACCAGACATCTTCTGGATGTCATTCCAGACATCCTTCCTGACGAAGCCAGGGCTGGAGGGAAGCCAGCTGGGTCCCAGGTGCCTGCGAGCGGCCTGAGGGAAGCCAGTCTGGGTTCTGGGTGCCTGCCAGTGACTGGATGAGGGAAGCCCAGGTCCCAGGTGCTGGAGGAAAGCCAGTGCCAGCAGCCAGGGGAAGGAAGGCCTACTCTTGCACAAATTTTCGTGTATCGGGCCTCTAGTATGCATATATGATCTTTGGTTAATCTTTTCCTGTGCTCCCACATCCCTCCCCTCAGTCTGTTCTACTAATGTGAAAAACTACATACCTCTTATTACTATTATGCAAGAAAAAAAGAGAGAAAAAATAAATGTGAAGGGACCACATTGTCATTGGCCCTCTAAGTGTTACTAAGTCTTCATCTCATGCCACAGGGCCATGTGAAAAGCAGCCATGGGCAATAGCACTTCTCTTGGGTATTTGCTGAAGGTTAGACTTCAGACTTACCAGTCTCTTACTGCCCATTTCTCTCTAGTCTCTACCACTAGGCTTTGTTCTCTGTCCTTATAGTGTCAATTTGCTCAGGATGCCTCACTAAATAGACACAACCTTCCCCCAAACATACACTCAACTCTCACCTCTGTGTTCACCCATACTTTTCTATCAGTTATGGCTTCATGGAATGGACTCATTCCTCACAGCTGTCAAATAAGGAAGAGTCTTATACATTTCTGATGCTTATATGTTCAAAAAAATACAGAAAACAGAATTAACAACCTAGATTTCTGGTATGTCAGATCATCATGTCTTAGAAAAGAACAGGGTTATTTAATAAATCTTTTCAATCCTCTCTTGCTAAGAATGTACTGTATGCAAGCTCTCACCAGGCAATGGTGACAGGGAGCAGAAAGAGCTGAATAAGACACAGGACTTTTGCCCAGCTGGCATGGCTCAGTAGTTGAGTGTCAACCTATGAACCAGGAGGTCATGGCACATGCCAGTGTTGTGGACTCGATCACCCAGTGTGGGGCATGCAGGAGGCAGTTCATTAATAATTCTCTCCCATCATTGATGTTTCTATCTCTCTCTCCCACTCCATTCCTCTCTGCAATCAATAAAAATATATACGGTATATTTTAAAAAGACACGGGACTTTGAAGATTACTTATAGGGACACATATATGTCCTGAATTCTGTTTATACGGACACTCAGTATGTACCAATAACAAAAATGACTGTAATTGAAGGCATTTTATAGGTTAGGGGCCATGTATAGTTAAAAGCAAGTTGCTTTTTCCAGCTGAGGTGATCAGGGAGGATCTGAGAAGTTTTGATTACATTTTGATACATGACAAGTGGGGAATGATATTATACACAAAGCCATATCATTCTTGTAAGGACTCAAGTTCTTACAAGCAGGGAGTTAAATTTGTCATTCAGTTTGACCTGAATGTAGAATTTGTTCAGAGAAAAAAAAAAAGGAGTATAAGCATAGACACACACTCAGGGAATAGGAAATGGAGAGCTTGCTTGCTGATGTCAAAATTTCAAACTCCATCTCATAGATAGAAAGTGATTTTTAGGGACCTGTCAGTATTGTGGAGAATGGGCGGGAGGCACACAAGAAAAGATTCCAGGAGAGCAGTTGGAATTCTCTTTGAACAGCCTAAAGGTTATGTGGGCTTAAAAAAACAAAACAAACAAACAAAAAAACTGTTGGGTTGGGCTTTTTAATCAATGACATTTAGCTATCAATCTATTTTGTTTTCTTCTTATAAAGTCTATTTTATATAATTTCAGAAAGTTAGAAAAATACTAAACAAAATAAATTTATTCCACAACTGTCCAATTGAGAACAAAGTAGTTTATATTTTTGTCGATTTACTTCTATGTTTTTTTTTCTTGTGTAGTTAAATTTTCTAGGTTTATGATCATAACACATTTAATAGTGTTTTTAACTTAATATCATAGCACTAGAGGCCCAGTTCATGAATTCATGCACGGGTGGGGTCCAGCTGGTCCTCCCTGATGGGGGCCCATCGCGCTGGGCCAGCAAGGGGGGAGAGGGTGGTTGGCTGGCTGGTCTCACCCCAGATCTGGGTGGGCCAG
>NW_005370529.1:455231-467092 GCF_000412655.1 Myotis brandtii
GGGCAATCAGGGCCGGGATCAGGCTGGTTGGCTGCTGCAGTGCACGTCATAGCCTCCGGTCATTCTGGTTGTTCCGCTGTTCAGGTCGCTGGGCTTTTGTATACATAGATTTTCTGTGCATGTTAATGATTGTCTTAATTTTTAAAAATGGAAAAGTATAAAGACACAGGAAGAAACAAAATGCAGTTAGAATACCACCATTTAGAGCTAAATATCAATGGGTCTTCTTGAACTATTTTAAGCATAAAAACACATTAAACATTGAGATAATGCTTTATAAAATGATTTATAACTTTTTCATGTGATAAGAATTATTTAGAAGCATTTTAAGAGTTGCATAATATTAAATCATAATATTAAATCAGTAGATATATCATCACTTATTTATATCTGACAATAATTATATTAATTTATTCATGATTTCGAATCAAAATTACACTAAAAGGCAAATTATTTATACTGCTTGATTATAAATCAAGAAAGTAACCAAGCATAAAAGATAAGAAATTAAAAAGACGTCAATAAAGTGAACTTAAAAAGTAGTAGGAAGGATTAAACAAAGATAAAATCAAATACCAATGGATTGGGAAACAGAACAAAAAATAGAATTGGTAACATTGCTCTTTGAAACTAACAGCTTTTAGTCTTCAGTCTTAGATGGCATGGATTCTTCTTCTAGCTCCACTGAAAACTGTCTTGGGGGAATATCCTAATCAGGACTAACTTCTTGCTTCCCTTACTTCACACCTTATCAGTGATTTTTTAATTTTTATTTTGCTCATAAGTTTATTTTGTTCATTTGATTCCACACATGAGTGAGATCATGATACTTATCTTTCTCTGACTGACTTATTTTGCTTAACATAATATTCTCTAGGTCTATCCATGCTGTTGCAAATTATATGAGTTCTTTGTATTTTTAACAGCCATGTAGTATTCCATTGTATAAATGTACCACAGCTTTTGTTATCCACTCATCTGCTGATAGGCAATTGGGCTGTTTCCAAATCTTAGCTATTATAATTACACTGCTATGAACATAGGGTGCATATATTCTTTCTGATTGGTGTTTCAGGTTTCATAGGATGTATTCCTAAAAGTGGGATCATTGGGTCAAATGGAAGTTCCATTTTTAATTTTTTGAGGAAACTCCATACTGTTTTCTATAGTCGTTACACCAGTCTGAATTCCTACTAGCAGTGTATAGGGCTACCTTTTCTCACATCCTTTTCAACACTTATTTGTTGATAATAGCCATTCTGACAAGTGTGAGGTGATACTTCATTGTCGGTTTACATTGCAGCTCTCAGATGATTAGTGACTTTGAGCATTTTTTCATATGCTTCTTGGCCTGTATATCCACTTTGGAGAAGTGTCTATTTAGGTCCTTTGCCCATTTTTTAATTGGATTGTTTGTCTTCCTTTTGTTAAGTTGTATTAGTTCCTTATATATTTTGGAAGTTGACTCTTACTGGAGGTATCATTGGCAAATATGTTTTCCCATGTAGTGGGCTCCCTTTTCACTTGGTTGATGGTTTGTTTTGCTGTGCAGATGCTTTTTATTTTGATGTAGTCCCATTCATTTATTTTTTCCTTTGTTTCCTTTGCCCTAGAAGATGTACCATTAAACATATTGCAACGAGAGACATCTGAGATTTCACTGCCTGTGAGTTCTAACATTATTATGGTTTCACAACTTACAAGTAGGTCTTTTATCCATTTTGAGTTTATTCTTGTGTATTGTGTAAGTTGATGGTCTAGTTTCATTATTTTTTTAATGTACCTGTCCAGTTTTCCCAGCACCATTTATTGAGGGGACTGTCTTAACTCCATTGTATGCTCTTGCCTCCTTTTTCAAATATTAATTGAACATGATGGCTTGGGTCAATTTCTGGGGTCTCTGTTCTGTTCCATTGACCTATATGCCTGTTCTTGTGCTAGTACCAGGGTGTTTTGAATGTAGTATAACTTGATGTCTGGTATTGTGATTCTTACAAATTTGTTCTTCTTTCTCAAGATTGTTGCAGATATTCAAAGTCTTTCTTGGTTCCACATAAATTTTTGGAGTGTTTGTTCTAGATCTGTGAAATATGCCACTGGTATTTTAACAGGGATTACATTGCATCTACAGATTTCTTTGGGTAGTATAGACATTTTAATGATGTTGATTCTACCAATCCATGAACATAGTATTTTCTTCTACTTTTTATATCTTCCTCTACCTTTTTTTTTCAATGTCCTATAGTTTTCCAAGTACAGGTTTTTTACCTCCTTGGTTGAGTTTATTCCTAAATATTTTAATTGTTTTTTGTTGCAATGGTAAATGGGATTTTTTTTTTTAAGTTTCTCTCCATGAGAGTTAATTATTGGTGTATAAAAATGCCATTGATTTTTGGGTGTTAATTTTGTATCCTGCTATGTTGCTGAATTCATTTATTAAATTTAGTAGTTTTTTTGGTGGAGTCTTTAGTAGGGTTTTCTATGTACACTATTAAGTCATCTGTGAATAATGACAGTTTTACTTCCTCCTTTCCAATTTGGATGCCTTTTATTTTTTCTTCTTGTCTGATCACTGAGGTTAGATTAGATTCCACACATGAGTGGAATCTAATATGAGTGGACCACCATATAAAGGTGGTCCATTGGCATGATATGATTTCTTTCTTCTTAATGTAGTTCCAGTACTACATTGAATAATAGTGACAGTAGCAGACATCCCTGTTATGTTCCTGTTCTTAGGGGAAATGATTTTAATTTTTCTCCACTGAGTACATTTGTAGGTTTGTCATATATGGCCTTTAATATGTTGAGATATGATCCCTCTATTCCCACTTTGCTGAGAGTTTTTATCAAAAAATGGGGTTGGATTTTGTCAAATGCTTTTTCTGTGTCAATTGAGATGATCATGTGATTTGTGTCTTCCAATTTGTTTATGTGATGTATCACATTTATTGATTTGTAAATATTATACCAGCCTTTCATCCCCAGAATAAATCCCACCAGATCATAGTGTATGCTCTTTTTTTTATTGCGGGATTTGATTTGCTAATATTTTGTTGAGGATTTTAGCATCTATGTTCTTCAGGGATATTGGACTGAAATTCTCTTTCTTTGTAATGTCTTTATCTCATTTTAGAATTAGGCTAATACTAGCCTCATAAAAAGAGCATGGAAGTATTCCTTCTTGGATTTTTTGGAATAGTTTGAGGAAGATAGTTGTTAGTTCTCCATATCAGTGATTTTAAAAAATAACCTATAAATATGTAATTTCTTTGATGGAGAGTAAATAAATATAATGAGCGATTGCAAAATTTGGATGTTGTTATTTTTTTAAAAAAAATGAGTTCAAGTTAAAATACATCTTGAAGAAGGAAGATATGAAAGGTTATCCCCAAACCCAAGAATACATTCCAGACTTATAGGCCCTTGCACAGGCTGTAAGTTTGGAAACTGGTCTTAAGCTTTCTTCTTATATTACTTCTGTCAGGAGCAAAGGAAACAGATAAATAGTCTTGTTTCACAGAAGAGGCAGCTGGAAGAGTAGCAGTCAAGGCATCATAACACAAATCCAATGTCAAACTCCAATGTCAAACTCTTGCTTTCATATTGTTTTTCTACCACTTACTACCCCATGGACTTGGGTGAGCAATTTCTCTGCACCTGTTTCTTCAACTGTAACATGAAACACTGGGGATGCTATACTTCCAAAAAACTAAAAAATAGAAAGAGAAAGTATCATTCTGAAAAGCATTTACTGGCAACCACTTTTTTTTTTTTTTTTTTTAGGGGAGGAGAAAGGGAAAGGAGGGAGAGGGAAGGGTGTGCTCCCTGGAGAGAGAACACCTGGCAACCACTTTTAATGATATCACTACCCAAGTTCATCTTTTCTTCATATCTTGTTATTTTTTAATCTTTATACGATTTGCCTGCTGAATTTCTAAAATTAGATTTGGACAAGACAGCAAGAACCAGCAGAGTACAAACTACATTTGGAACTATGAAGGTGGTCCATTGGCATGATATGATTTATTTCTTCTTAATGTTTTTAGCTCCATGATATTTCTCCACCACCTACTAAAATCTTCTTTATTAAGACTATACTTTTGATCAAAAATTTTTCTATGAGAAAAAGGCAGTTATGCTTAAGTCTTTCCTATGTTTAACTGAAAAAAGTATTTGTTTTTTTAGCCACTAATTCAGTAAATATAAAATTATGTTTGATTAGCCACTTCATAATGCTTTACAAGATACAAAAATAAATAAGATAGAGTTTCTGCTCTTGTGGTATATGAGAGGGCATTCCAGCTTGAAGTGAGGTAAGTCTTGAATTCTTGTTGCACTATTCTAGATGGCAGAGGTGTTCTAGATTCATATGAAAACTTGTAGCATGATACAAATTGTGTTTTAGGAATGTTATTTTGCCCCTAAAGTGACAAAGAAGAGGTTGAACTATTATGGTGAGAGCAGTTCCCTCTCCATTGGAGAGGAGTGACATTGTAGAGGGGAACTGAGACCTGTGGGTCTCTGTATTTAACACATGCTCCAAGAGAAAGCTTCTCTTTCTCTAATACCATCTCAAAGATGTAAAACACAGCTTGCTAGCATTGACTCCCTGGTATTTACCTTCTTTAAAATAGTTTGCAGGTTCTGCGCAAATGATATCTTCTTGGCATGTTAAATTGCTGAGGCATTTTCTTTCCTCAATGGATAAGTAGGCACGTCTGACTAAATATGGAAAGTCTTGTTGCGTGACTGCAGTAATGCTTTCCACAAAAGCCTTAGACGGGCCATGTGCTTGTATCTTGCTAATTGTCATCCTTGTTGTAATAAACTAAAAATGTGGCACTCACTCTGGAGCATACCCAACCCTCTGCCTAGCTGTGAGTTTATGTGAGAAATCATCACCACCTATCCTCACAGAAAGACTGGAAGTTTCATTTTGCTCCAAGATTGGAAGCCGACTCATGTTTGAGCAATTTAGACAAAAATGGCTATTTTTAACCACAATATCAGTAGAAATTGGATTTTTTAAAGAAATTTACAAGGAAATGGTTGCATTTTATTTTAGGAGTAATCAGTTTTGTTATGAGTAGTATAACATTTCTGAATACAAATTAGTTATTTTTAAAATTTGAGCTATGCTCTTTTGAAAGTTTTCTTTCTGTGCCAACCCCTAGTACCGTGGAGTCATTGATTTTGCTATACATTTATCAGATCTAAATATATCAATAAGCATAATACAGATAAAACAATTTTTTATTTGCTTATTTATGTATTTATTCATTCCAAAAGACATTTAATGAATACCTACTGAATTTCAGGCATTGTACTAAATGCCAGGTATGGGGTTAATATGGCCCTTGACCTCCAGGAACTTACATTTTCTAGGAGTTTAAGGCATGCACACAAATATCTCTACTATTATCCATAATGTTATATGTGTCTATAAGCAAAATTATGGAGCACAGAGAAGAGAATATTCCATTAGCAGAATATAAAAAATATTCACAAACGATCTGACATTTTAGATGGGTCTCAGGAGTGAGTGGGTTTCAAACAGGTAGAAATGGAAAGAACATTTCAGAATGGAAAGAGAGTATGTGTGAAGAAGAGAAAGTACAAGCTGTCTTTGGGAAAGCAGTACAGGCAAGTGGAAAGAACATGGAGATGCAGACACCTGTGTTTGAGCCCTGCTCACCCTCTGATAGCTGAGAAACCTTGCACAAGTTATTCAACCTCTCTTGAAAACTAAGATAATACCTATCTTGTAGTGTATTATTTGATTAAATAAAATAATTTATGTAAAAGCACCTGGCACTTTGAGAATGCTCAGTAAATATTGTCTGATGTTGTTCTAGACTAGAGAAACACATCTTTCCTTGGGATAGAGTATAGGGTGTGTGGATGAGAGTGGAGAGGGAGCTGAGGTTGGAAAGATAGGTTGGGACCAAATAATGTGAACATAAAGCTAATTGGCTTAGACTTTTATTCTGGAGGTAATCAGGAGCCATCAAGTTTTTAAGAAGGTCTTGGCTGTGGTCTGCTTTTTTTTTTAAGTCTTTATTGTTTAAAGTATTACATATGTCTCCTTTCCCCAACATTGACCTCTCCCGGCTGTTCCCATCCCCCAGCATATGTCCTTACCCCCTCACCCCCTACTATCTGTGTCCATGGATTATGCTTATATGCATGCATACAAGTCCTTTGGCTGATCTCTTACCACCTCTCTGTCCTCTGCCTTCCCTCTGAAGTTTGAAGGTCTGATCGATGCTTCTCTGTCTCTGGCTCTATTTTTGTTCATCAGTTTATGTTGTTCATTATATTCCACAAATGAGTGAGATCATGTGACATTTATCTTTCTCTGACTGGCTTATTTCATTTAGCATAATGCTCTTCAGTTCCATCCATGCTGTTGCAAATGGTAAGAGTTACTTCTTTTTTATAGCAGCATAGTATTCCATTGTGTAGATGTACCACTGTTTTTTAATCCACTCATCTGCTGATGTGCACTTAGGCTGTTTCCAAATCTTAGCTATTGTAAATTGTGCTGCTATGAACATAGGGGTGAATATATCCTTTCTGATTAGTGTTTCTGATTTCTTGGGATATATTCCTAGAAGTGAGATTTCTGGGTCAAATGGGAGTTTCGTTTTTAATTTTTTTTGAGGAAACTCTGTACTAGACCACCAACTTACACCATACACAAAAATAAACTCAAAATGGACTTAAACGTAAGACAGGGAACCATAAAAATCTTAGAAGAATCCATAGGCAGCAAAATATCAGACATATTTCATAGCAATATCCTTACTGATACAACTCCTAGGACAATTGAAACAAAGGAGAAAATAAACGAATGGGACTACATCAAAATAAAAAGCTTCTGCACAACCAAAGAAACCATCAACAAAACAACAAGAAAGCCCACTGCATAGGAGAACATATTTGCCAATGTTGTATCTGGTAAGGTTTTAAGCTCCAAAATTTATAGGGAACTCATACAACTTAACAAAAGGAAGATAAACAATCTAATAAAAAAAATGGGCAAAGGACCTAAATAGACACTTTTCAAAAGTGGACATACAGAAGGCCAAGAGACATATGAAAACATGCTCAAAGTTTTCATCTGAGATATGCAAATCAAAACGACAATGAGGTACCATCTCACACCTGTCAGAATGGCTATCATCAACAAATCAACAAATGGCAAGTGCTGGCGAGGATGTGGAGAAAAAGGAACCCTTGTGCACTGCTGGTAGGAATACAGACTGGTGCAGACACTGTGGAAAACGGTATGGAGTTTCCTCAAAAAAAATTAAAAATGTGGTCTGATTTTGTTCTAGGTAGATTAACTTAGGACAGGGAGTAGCTAGAGGGAGAGGAAAGCTAATCATGGATCAGAAGGCTATTGCAGTGATTCAGGTCAGAGAGACTGAGGATTTGAATTCTGCTGAGTGCTAGAAGGAGGAAGTAGACCCCCACAAGAATGTAATGCACATGCAAATCGGCAGGGTTTAGGGAATACTTGAATATGGAAGTGAAACATTTTAAGTTATCTCTCTGTGAAACATGGAGAAATACAGAAAATGTGTTATTTTCTTTTGTAGTAGCACAAATACATCTGCTTGCTTGCCCAGCTGCTTGGAGCTGGAAGAAGCTAAATCCACATGGAGAGGAACGTGGCTATTTTCTGCTGCTAAGTCATTCACAGGTGTGTGGGAGTGTGGAAGGAATTTAATTGTGCCATCTCCTAAACCTTTTGGTGTTTATTGAAAGATCCATGACTTATCAGGAGAGTTGAATAATTTAGTAGATTCCACCTCATTTTACAGATTAAGAAACTGAACTCAGAAACTGGTTGTGACCTAAGAATCAGAGAGTATGCAAAGTGTTAGAGCGGACTCAAACCCAGTTTCTTCATTCTTAGACCATTACACTCTTTTTACTCCTTTAATATAAGTTTCAGAGAATGCAAGCAGACATCATTAATAAATAGTCCAGGGATGAGCATTAATTTTGTTTACTTTCACCTACACAGAAATGAGGTGAATTGTTTAGCTTTCCTTTTAAAGCTTAAATGCCAGTTGAAGGTCAATCAAATGGAGCTAAAACATTCTTAGTTTATATGTAAATTAACACTAAAAATTAGATGACTTAAGAAAAAATATCAAATTTATAGGGGCATATTGTTGAAGTAAAGTCAAACAAAATAATTCTTGGTTTTCTTAGTTTTGATTACAAATTCAAGGGGACTTGTTTACCAAATGATTAACTACAGTCTACTAATTAGAATTAGCCCAAGAATCATTTTCCATGAATAGAAAATATTAATTTCCCCAAATTTGAGATATACTTGCAAGAGAACTATTATTAAAACATCTTTAAGGTTAACATCCTCTGTCCTTTACAGTAACTTATCTTTATTTTAAGATTTTTTTTAAATTGATTTTTAGAGAGAAAGGAAAAAAGAGGGAGAGAGAGATCGAAGTGAAAGTGAAACATGATCAGCTGCCTCCTATACAGCCCTTACCAAAGATCAAACCCACAACTCAGGCATGTACCTTGACTGAAAATCAAACTAGCAACCTTTCAGTGCACAGAACAATGCCCAACCAATTGAGCCACACAGGCCAGGGCTCATCATTTTTTTTCTTTTTTAACACAACATTGCATAGAACATAATTCTAAATTATTAATACTTACCTTTTTAATGTTCATTTAAAAATTATTTTGGATATAGATCATTTTACTTATGCCCCTGCTATTTTAAACAGTATTATTTGGGAACCATTCCAGAATAACTGGGTTGGAATCATCATCCTATCTAATAAAGAGAAAATATGCAAATTGACTGACACACCCTCATAAGATGGCGGCGCCCACAGCGGGGGCAGGGCCGGCTGCTCAGCACGCCTGCGCAGGCAATGGCCAGCCAGCCCCGCCAGGGGCCTCGGGTCCTCCTGAACTCCCCACTGACTGAGGCTCAGGCAAGCCTCGGGTGGCGGCTGCAGCTGCCCAGGACCAGCCCGAGAGTCAGGTAACCAGGGCCGGCCGAGGCTTGCACAGCTGGCAGTGGCAGCAGCAGAGGTGTGATGGGGCCGTTGTCTTCCCCTGATCACCGGGTCACCTCCCACCCCTGCAGGCTCCTGGACTGTGAGAGGGGGCAGGCTGGGCTGAGGGACCCCTCCCTCCAATGCATGAATTTTCATGCACCAGACCTCTAGTTATGACTATAAAAAATCACAGAGCTTTTAACCTGGAAGAGTCCTCAATATGATTTACTATTTGTGATCCCCTGTGTGGTGAAATATATGTAATGTGTTCATGAGACCTTCCATTAAGATAGGTAGAATGAATGCAAATCTACTGGGGGTCTCCAGCCTAAAGGTGAAGGTATATGTCTCATCCTCAGGGAGTGACAGTACTTAATGTAGAAGAAAGTTTTAATAATGGGCCAAATGCCCTACCCACTTTGGCTCAGTGGATAGAGAGTTGGCCCATGAACTGAAGGGTACAGGGTTTGATTCTGGTCAAGGGCATGTACCTTGGTTGTAGATTTGATGCCTGACCCTGGCCATGGTGCATGCGGGAGGCAACCAATCCATGTGTTTCTCTCACATCATTGTTGTGTTTTTTTGTCTCTCCCCCTTCCTTTCACACTCTCTAAAAATCAATGGAGAAAAAAATATCCTCAGATGAGCATTAAAAATGGGTCAAATGCCTGGGGAAGAGTGCATCATGGAAGGAGTGAATGGGGAGAGAAGTGGAACATTTGTAAAACTTTCACCAATGAAGACAAATTTAAAAAAAAAAAAAGAGCTAAATGCAAACTGCAATAGACATTGCTGTCTGGGGCAGGGAAGAAGGTGATGGACTGGGGAGAAAGAGATCTGGGTTCAAATTGTAGTCTATCGCTGCCCTAGGTTATGTCCCTCTGTCCAGTTTTGGCAGTGGTGCTATTTATTTGCTTCTTGCCTCATTTGTAATCAGGTGATCACAATGAATGTCCCCTTTCAGGTATTACATATGATTGTGTGATTCTTCCACGGAGGGTGGGTTACTTTAAGCAGAGTTCAAGATAGACCAAGTGGTGAATGACCCAATTTAAGGCAGAATATCAAAAATTCAAATTTAATCTCATTTCAACCTACTTTTTATTTCAAAGTGACATTTAATGTGCACTTACTAAGTGCCAGCGTGTTTGCAGAGCACATTAAATTTGTTCGCACATTAAATCTTTCAACTCTATGAAGTAGGAACTATTTGGTCTTAGCAACTTCACATCATGGGATATTTTTGTCATGTATCTAATAGGAAATTTAAGCAGCCTTGCTAGTGTTACTGTAAGCAGGATGTGAATCCAAGACAGCTATCTGAAAGCATTACCAGAGCATCTCTCTTGACTAGAGAGAGCTCATTGGCCACCCCTGTTCCTGCCCTGACCAATGATATAAGCTCCTGCCCAAAGTTACCAGTATCACTAGGTTGGCAACAAGTCTTAGGAAGTTTACATCATCTCTATATTTTTGAAGTTACTAAATGTGAAAAATATTATGACCTCAGTGTTCCCTTGCTGAGCCAGATTCATAGCATTACCACCACCTGCTCTTCCAAAGGTTTCCATTTAATGCAGGTTTAAAAATAAGGACTCTGAGCTCTCACTTGCTTTCTTTAGAGAAAAGGTGTAAGTCTGGTTGGAGAGTTTAAGAAATTCCAGGGTGATGCAGTGGAAAGAACTTGTCTCAGCTCTGCCACATGACCTTGGGTAAGTCAACTGTCCAGGTTCTCAATTTCTCCATCTCTAAAAGAGAGTGATTGAAGAAGACAATTTGTTGGAGGAGAAGGGACCTGGATTGGATTATACATCAGTTTATTGATTCTTTAAAAAATTTGTTTTAATTCACTTCAGAGAGTGGAAGGGAGAAGGAGAGAGACAGAAACATCAATGATGAGAGAATCATTTATGGGCTGCCTCCTGCACATCCCCCTTGGGGATCGAGCTCAACACCACTGAGCAACACCAGCCAGGCCTGTTTATTGATTTTTAAAATTCACGCAAAACATTTAAAAATTAAAATGCACAATACTTGATAAAACATGCACTGGCTAATGAAATGTTTAAAGCAGGTAGTTTAAAACCTTTTCACACCCCTTTGTATCTTTTCCCCTTCCTCCATCCCTCATTCTATTCCCTCCCTTCCTCCCTATTTCCCTTTCTCACTCCCTTCCCTTCCTTATTCCCCCTCCTTTCTTCCCCCTCTTTTCCCCCTCCCTTCCAGGCATTACTTTAGGTGCTAAGGATGTAGTTGTATTGAATAGAATGGACAAGGCTTCTGTCATGAGCACACATTCTGGTGCTGGGAAAAAAATGATAGTAACAAAAAGCCCGATAAGTAAAGTAATTTAAAGCGGTAATGGGCACCATGAAGAAAATACAATGGGAAAGTGTCTTCTTCAGAAACTTTTTATATTTATTTAT
This sequence comes from Myotis brandtii, assembly GCF_000412655.1. Lineage (NCBI taxonomy): Eukaryota > Metazoa > Chordata > Mammalia > Chiroptera > Vespertilionidae > Myotis > Myotis brandtii. The sequence goes on from NW_005370529.1 coordinate 466,711, forward strand.
TTATTTGTTTATTTATTTATTTATTTATTTATTTATTTATTATTTTGCATGACATCAGTCTGTCTGGTAAATCAGGAAAGGGCAGTGCTAAGGGAACTAAATGAGGAATGAAATTTTGGGGTGGAAAACTTGACAGGAAAATGCTGTGGAGGAAGAAAATAATTTAAGACTGAATATTTTTTTACATTAAGTATATTGATAGGTGATCATCTGTGACCTTCCAAAGAACAGTGAGAAAGAAGGAAAGATAATACAGGAGGCCAACAAAGGAACCGAGGATCATAAGTTGTGATGGGTTTTCCAGGAGTTTTTACCCTAAGAAGAAATATTAGTTTAAAATGTGATTTTAATAGCCACTCATGACAAAAAGGATAGGCCGGCC
>NW_005370529.1:468441-481676 GCF_000412655.1 Myotis brandtii
GGGGAACGTTGGCTTCCTCCGTCACTGGAGCAAGCAAGCCTCCTGTTCACGTCAGTTGCCTGGCTGCCGGCCGCCATCTTGGTTGGCAGTTAATTTGCATATCGCCCTGATTGGCCAATGGGAAGGGTAGCGAAGTTACGGCTAATTACCATGTTTCTCTTTTATTAGATAGGATAATATGCTAATTAGACTGGACAGCTGAACAACCTTCTGGATGTCCTTCCAAATGAAGCCATGGCTGGGAGGTCTGAGCCCCTTGCACAAATTTTGTGCATCGGGCCTCCAATATATATATATATATATATATTCTTCATGTAAGGGATTACAAATAGCAGGACAGTAGCCCTAAAGGGAGGTGTGTGTCTGTTGTTTTCAAATAGAAAAGGGATCTCCTTTGTGAGCCCAGGAAAGAATTCAGTCCCTCCGAGGCATTGCTTCCCAGTCTTAGCTGTGTGTTATAATCACTTGGAGAGATGCAAAAAGCAAATGCCCAGCCTTACCCCAGCTCCTCTTGTAATCTCTCAGGAGTGAAGCCTGGCGGTCAGTCTGTTTCTAAAGCTCCGCAGGTGGATTCCAATATGTAGCCCAGGTTGATGATCCTACTGAAAAGTATTGAAAGTGGAAATGATTATAAAATGCCAAATATTTATGAGCATAACTAATAATTGTCTTATATTTATCAGAAATTTCATATATACCAAAAACACCTACATAAACCCCCAAAAACTTGTGTTTATTTGTTTTTCAGTAGGTCTTTCTGATCACAAAAATTGTTTAAAAGAGAATGTGACAAAATAACAGATGTCTTTGGATAACTGTATATAGGTGGGGGTTTTTTCTGTTCCTTTATAATTTTTGATTCTTCTAAGACATATTTAGAATGTGCTAATTTTGTAATCAGAAGATATAAATAAGACACAAAGCAAAAATCTACATAATGAACCACTTTATCTACATTATGTAGAAATATACCTACAATTACATGGTAATCTGAGAAATATTCATATAAGAAAAGATCCTTCAAATATAATAGCAATTTGAACTTTTAAAAAATGTCACCACTGACTTTAAATATTTGCCTTTGTTAATAAGAAATCTGTTCACATAGTTACCATATGCTATTGACCACTGGGTATTTTGTATTAATCTTTTTCACTCATTATACATCCTAGAGTTTGGTACTTTTATTAGCCCATCTTACAAGTGATGAAATAAAGGCACAGGTGGGCTAATGAGCTTGTCCAATATCAAGAGATTATAAAATGGCAGAGGTAGGATTTTATCTTGGTCTTGCTCTATAACCTAGAAAGTATGCTATACTACCTGGTGCTGATGTGCCCATGTGATTTTTGGAAGCCTTCAGAAATCACATACATCTGGGAGGTCAGTTCTCATTTCATCAGGAAGGCTTGCCAATTTATTTTAATGTCCAGAGAAGCTCACCGAAGCTATGCTTGTTACCAGGTACACAGCAAAATTCCTCCTCCGATACAATCCTAAAAATAACTTAAAATCTACAATAGTTAATGAATCTTAAACCAATCACACATTGGATATTCAATGTAGAGAGTTAAGGGCTATTTTCCACTTAAATAAACAACAATCCCAGAAGGTGGTGTTTATCCGTACTCATTAGTCCTCACTTTAGTTTAATAGCCATTAGTGACAACAGAGATAAGTTTTATAGGTGCTAATTGACCTCACAGGAAGCCTTTGAAGTTCTCCCACTAGCTTAGGACTTCTTTGAAGTTTCTCTCAGCTAAAGTACCTGGTCAAAGACCTGGGAAAAATGCACATTAGAGAAATAAATGCAGGTACCAAACCTTTGCACTACCTGAGTAATTTCAGAACTGTGATTTAGTGACTATGACCAAAACAAACCTGAACAGTACTTGACAGTAAAAGGCTCCCCAAATTGCTCTATTTTTTTCCTGAGGAGGTATTTTAGAAGATTCTGTATGCGTTACTAAATTCTGTTCTCAAAACATTAGAAAGAAGGAGAAAGCAGCCTACTAGTTATACAGTTTTCACAACTCACTTGATACACATAAAAACCCCATGAGTAAATGGGAAGCTCAGAGAGGTAAAGCAACTTGCCCAACTGTTACCTGGAAACCCTCCATTGGGCTTGGGCTACCTGTCACTGTGTCCAATAACAAGGGAAGGTTGAATCATATCACGTGTTTATTGAGAAGGCTAGCCAACCAAGAAGACAGAGTGCTTACAAGCATCAAGTCCTGCCTTCCAGCAAGGTGCAGAGAACAGGATTATAAAGGGGAAGGGGCTGGGGTGAGGAATGCAGCTATGTGCAGGCCTGGGGGTCCGCAGACATCAGCTACTGTAATTAGTCATCAGGGATGAGATGATGTTGATGAGATGATGTTTTGACTCCTGGTGGGTTTGCCTGACCATGCTTATCGAGTCTACATTCTGGATTCACAGCTGAGTCACCTCCCCAATCGCTTCACACAGGCCTTGAAAAGGAAACTTAAAACAACAACAACAACAACAACAACAAAACAAAGAAAAAACAACTTAACTCCTTATTCATACATAAGAAAATTTACCCCCATTCACATAAATATATGTGTTCTAAGATTTAAAATAATATGATTACTTTTCAGATTAATACAGGTGCTCTAGCTATTAGATTATAGGTCCTCCCATCACAACATCTTTGCTAATAGAAAAATTGAAACTCATTCAGAGGAGGAATGCAGAATATCTTTCTATATACCATAGCTGCCTTGATTCTTGAGTTGCCAAAGTTGAGTTAAAACAAGTAGGAAAAGGACACCCAAGTCTAATCATGAAAGATATAAAGAAGTTGAAGAATTAAAAAAAAAATCAAACTGGCCGTAGAGTTAACATGCTAGGCAAGCTCCACATTGCCTAACATGCATCAAAAGGCCAGACACAATGAGAACAAAGTGAAAGCATATGCAAGAATCTTCAATTTGACTCCAAAATTATTCCAATCTTGTTCCCATCCATCCATCTACTTCCTCTCTCTATGATCACCAGTTCTATAAGGCATTGAGAAGGCATTGAAATTGGGAGATGACAAAAGAAGACAGAATTCTAGAGAGGTTGGTATGCTAAGCAAGGTACAAGTAATGTAAATCAGGCACAAGCTCTCTGACAGGGACTTAAGTTATGGTGGTGACTGACTGTCAAAGACCAGACAAAAAGCGAGTTATTAGTACAAGGCCACAATGTCAGGGTTAAGCTGTCATTGGGTGTCCCTTGAGGTAAAATTCTGGGGGATTGAACTAGACTTAAATCAACCACATGGCTAGGGGCCAGACTGATGCCAGAGCTTGGAGCAGGGCTGACTCTGTACACTGCAGGTAGAGGTGAACATTGCAGAAGCTGGTGACCAGAGGGGCAAACATATGAGTAAGAAACCATCCAAACAACCTTCTCATTGAGGAGATCTTGGCTTTTTAATGCACTTCGCTTTTAAACAACAAAATAATCCTTCGTAATATGGAAAAGTGGGATTCTTTTCTAAAACTTTTCTTGTAAGTATTCTGGATGTAATTTTACATTTCAATTTAGCATTCTTAAAACTCAAAAAAGTGGAACTGCCTGAAGAAAAGAAGGGGGAAGAATTAATATCTTCTAGCTGGGGAGAGTGAGCAGCTCTCTGCATTTCAATAGATGACAGAGCGGGTTATGTGGCCTTCAACACTATGGTCAGAAATACCATATATGTATAGGTAAATATCATGGTTTTCTGAATATTGTCAGATTTCTAGGAGAAGAAAGATATTATTCCCCAAAGTCAAAGGAGTTCTCTCTTTAATGGGAAAATGGACATTTTTGGTTAAAATAAAAAAAGAACCCAAGTAGGTTGGAAGAATGGAGAGAATTGGCCAGCTTAAGAGTGGTTAACCTGCCTCAAGTAGCGCATTGGCTTTTGAATGTTTTGATAGGAGAGATTGCTTGAAAATCACGTCCCAGCAGAATGAGCTCTGGTAGAAAGTGCCCTAGAGAAAAATAGAGTGGATAGAAGGTGATCCTCTGGAATGGTGTAGAATTTACTTTTCCAGGAAAGGAAAGAAATGGCTTGGTTTCATTATAACTGTGCCTGAAACCAGAAGAATGCAGTAGGTAGCCCCTCAGAGCTACTTCCACTTGTCTGATTTTATATGCAGAATCCCTCCTCCATTATCCCTCAGAACACTCGAAAACTTTCAAAAGACAAACAATCTTAGCACATTCTGTGTCTTTTGAGAACTGTGGATGAAAGGGACATATAAATTTTGGTTATTATTACTTATGCGCAGTAATTTCAGTTGGATTTCCCTGACACACCTCTCCTTTGTACTGTATTTCAGGGAGTATGTGTGTGTGAGCGTGTGTGTGTGTGTGTGTGTGTGTGTGTGTGTGTGTGTGTGTGTGTGTGTGTGTGTGTGTGTGTGTGTGTGTGTGTGTCTAAGTGGCTTTGACCCTAGGGCTCTCTTTGATTTATAGGCAGCTCTATAAGTTATGCTGGGGTGGTTTCAGAGCCTGTTTGTTCTGGCATCCCAATAAAGCCTAGCTTCCCATGGCAACTCCTGCCTACGAAGCAAGGCCTAAGGGAACACACAGTCTTGTTGCCAGAATGAGGCAATGGCACTTTTAGGGTGCTATTTTGCTGGGTGGTATTTCTTAAGCAACCCCACTAATGGAAAAATAAAATACTTCATGGTCTGAATATTTCCACGGAAAGCAGCAATCTCATCTCTCCCCAAACAAGTTGAATAATCTTACCAGATTTTATTTAGTTTTTGTGTTTTTTAATTTGCCATTTGCACAATGGCAAGGTTGTGGGGCATGGCCTCAATGAGTAGGCCCAACATATGCATGTCCCCTTCCAAATATACTTTCCTTTTATATTCTAGAGTTTAAAGTTTAACACAAGGTCCCCAAGGTTGGTTCTTGCCTGTGATTGATGCCCTCCCCTGCTTGCGATCAGAAAGAACCTGTGTTTCTCAGTGTTGGCTGCAGAGCAGAATCTCATGGGGAGCTTTCAATAAATACCAATGCCTAGATCTCCCAAACCAGGGATTCTGACTTACTGGGGGTGTCAGGGCAGGGGTTAGGCATCAATAGCTTTCAAAAGTCCCCAGGGGATCCTAATGTGTGGCCAATGTGCAGCTCCACTGATCTGGTTCAATCCCTTTGAGACCCTAAGAGGGGAATGACCTCTAGAAGTCATTACATAAATACACACATGTTGACTTGTGGTTGATTAAAATGCCTATGTGTAGTTAATTGTGCTCTATTATTATCTAAATAATTTCCAGGCTTGTCACATAGTAAACCAGGTAATCTATGGCAGTCAGGTCCTGAAATACAGGGTGCTGACTTCCATTGCTCTCTGCAACACATTGGAATGTGCCACTTTGTCATAAGGAGTGTGACTATGGTTGGGGGAAGAGGAAAAACAGTGTAGAAGTACACTATACCGCCGTACCCTTCTGCCTAAAGAACATCTCCTGACCATATGTGTCTTCCTTTCTGGAAAGTGACTTATTCCAGTGGTGAAGAGCATTCCTGGATATTTTAATCAATTGATCTTTAGTATGGCGTGGTGACGAAAATTCCTTCTTCAGGGCTCTGTACTCACTTTCTGGTGGCTCAGGTAGGTGTGTATGCATCACAAAATGTGAGACTTGCGGCAATTTTCTAAGCGAACTAGTTTATGCCAATGCTGACCCTGTGCCGAAGAGCTCTCAGCTTTTAGGTGTGCATTTGTATTTGAAGTCAGAAACCAGGACACTTTTTTTTTAAATTGCTGCTTCTATTAGTATATGATGTTCACTAAGACAGAGAGTCATTTTTGGCAATGACTTCTTCTACCTTTTTAATGTATTTTAAAATTTCTTTCAACTCTGAATAACTATAACTCAGTGTCTAGATGTAAGTTATATACCAGCCTTTGAATTTTCTTCTTTATATAAAATCAATAAGTTATTTAGCTAAAGTTATTATTAACATAATGTAAATGCATTTTTTTAAAAATTAAGAGTTTGTAAGTTATTGCTAGACCTCATAACAATATGGGTGTCTAGGGCAATAATTTTGTTCATATGAGGAACAACTATGATTGTCTAGGGCAGTTGTTGGCAAACTGGCTTCTTGAGTGTGGCACTTCCACAAAATACCACGTGTGGCCTTGCACATACAGTGCGATTGAAACTTCGTGGCCCATGCCACGGGGCCAAAGAGCCGCATGTGGCTCGCGAGCCGCGGTTTGCCGATCACTGGTCACTTCTAACAAAAATTCTAGATGGAACCATATTAAAAGTATAGGAAGGGTGAAGGTGAAGGCTCAAAAAGAGAAGATTCACGTTAACACTTGGCTTCTTTTTTTATTTTATTTTTTTCCATCATCATTTATCCCCTCTTCCACCTCCTCCCATCCCCCTGCAATTACCATACCATTGTCCATGTCTATGAATTCTCTATTGTTTTTTTACCTCCATCCTTGCTGCCCTCTGCTTCCCCAAAACATAGAACTTTACCAACAAAGGAGAGAACTCCCTGGAACTTCTATGGTTAGTGCCATTGTCTCTAAGACCTTATACCCCATCCTTTGCTTTTTATGTCCAAATACGCTAGATATTTACAAATATGAAGATATGCATATTTAGAGAGTTATGTCAGATTCCTAGATCACTGAATAGTAGAACTAGAATAACTTTTAGAGAAATGTAGTATGAAATTTGTCCTCTTTCCCTACCCTACTATGTGTTCCCATTTCACAGATGGAGTCACTGATGTTCATTGAAGTTAAATGCCCACAGTAATACAGTAAAATTATATAGTAAAGCTGAGGTGATAAACCAGGACATAAAATTCCAAGTCTAGGATATCTACTCATTTGAGCCTACATAGTGGAATAAATCATACTATAAAAATAATTAAAGATTAAGGCATTAGTTCCAGTATACTCTTAGGGGTCATTTTATGTATTTAATACATGTATACAAATTATGTGTGCATAAATATACTTGTTTAACTTGTTTGACTCTAGAAGATGAGATCCTATCTAGTTTAACATTTTAACTTTTGTTTACCATACTACTAGATGCAACAATCAGTTTGATAATTGTCAGTCATTGAGAATACAACAGAGAACATTAAACCTTGAAGGCACATTCAATATCCCTACTGTAACACTTCTATTAACAGGGACACAGAGAACTAGAGAAGGCAAGTGACTTCTCAAGATCACCCACATAGTAAGGAAGATTTGCATAGTACTGGGAGCAATTAATCCTGCTTTATTTTGGACTTAGTATTTTTAGAATTCATGATCAATATAATTAATATTGTAAATACCAATATAACACAAGAGAAAAAGGAAAAAACTTCTAACAAAAAATCAAAGGAATGTGATATAAACTTTCTTAGTGATATCAGACAAATCTCTTTCTCTCTCTGGTCAACTCTACCCACGGTCAAATGGGTCATTAGAGCAGAAGACCTTCTTTTACGTGGAACTAGTAGCTTGACGATCAAGCAGTTGACTGTGATTACAAAATGGTTGGAAGGGGAAATTCTTATTAAGCCATACTCAGCCTCAGAGGCTTTTTTTTTTGCCAGGTTGAAAGGACTGTAAAAAAAAAGGCAATTGGAAAACAGAAATGTAAGACAAGTCCATGGAAATGTGTGGGTTTTTCCCCTTTGCTTCTCTAGGTAGAAGATATATGAGTCTCAAAAGTGCAGTTAAGCAAAATAAAGAACAAGGGAAGCTGCTGAGGTTTTAAAAAAATTATGCACACATTAATTTCATGGTGAATATGTTGTTTTCTTAAAAGGAAAGAGTCCTAGGTGAGGCCTCTGTGTAAAGAGCCTCTTTGGAAGAAAAGGCTGACATGAATGCACAAAGTTTCAAGTGGTAAATAACCTAGACACTGTGTTCTCCCAAACTCACCTTGCCAAGGGTATTGAGGAAATATTTCCTAATTTTCATCTTATGGGTGACGTGGAACCAGTGCTCTTGAGAACGGAAGGTAGGTGTAACCAGGTAACTGGTTTTTTGTGGGATTTTAAGTGGCTCCAGGGAAGAAAGTGCAGATGGCAGCGGCCCCACCCATAGTGGCTGGGCTCACTCAGAGCTTGCACTTCCCAGTGAATTCTCTGGAAGACAGGGCCCTCCAGGTGATATGTAGAACAGAGTTGAGTGTCAAAATGTCCCTACCATGCTGCTGGCTACTTTTTCTGGCACAGGTGAAAATGCACTTGTAACACTGAATACAAATCAGATACCCCTGCAGCAGGTCCTCAGTCCTCCTATCAATTCCAAGGAATGGCATTTTGATATCCTGAGTACTGAGGATAGGAAAAATCATTGTTCTTTTCTCCCAAGTGTTGGAAGAGTTTTTGATTCAGAAAGACAAATTTGTTTCCCCACTGTAGATGAGAGGCTGAGTATAGGTGTTTGCTTTACATTAAGATGACAAGCTGTGCATACCTTTCTGAGGCGAGGCCTGGGTGTACTGGGGTGTGTCCCAGAGGAAGTCAGTGTTCAGAGCTTTATTTTTTGTGTGTGAGCTATCCAGTTTAATTATACCCATGCTGCTAGCTCACTTTTTATTATTACTCTTATTCATTTTAATATCCACTTCCCTTGGCTAAACATAGAGAAAAAATTCATTTATTATTTGAACAGCTTCACATTTACGATGTCCTATTAGTTTGCCAAACTGAAGACTACGCTGTAAACGTGCTGTAATAATACACAGAGAAGATGAGCTTGAGGCAAAGGAGCCTCACAATTGCTCATTGCTCAGAATTTGAAAGCACTTCAATGACATGAGATAGGGAAAGAATAAAGCAAGGCAAGAGGGGGGATCTGGGGACCAGGAGCAAGATCAGAGGAATGAGACTGACAGTGCATATGTCTCTGTTCAGTTTTAAGTTGGGAAGGAGAATAACAGATTATACATTGACATCCCGAGAACAGCAACTGTCAAAACTGTCAGTCAGTGGGAGATTGATTCCTTTCAACTACTTGTTGAACCAAGAAGTTAAGAGACAAAAAGAGAGGGCATCCAACTTATTTCAAGTCCTTCTGTTTTAGCAAATTTACTTGATAAAATCAGCATCTGAGGGGAAAAAAAAGTTTATTATTTTGTGTTGACATAATGCTAAAGATGGGGAAGAACAACATCTATCCATTCATTCCATTATTTAATTCATTTATTCAAAAACCTATCTTCCATCCCACCTTGACCCCTAGCACTTACTCTGTGCCAGGCCAGGTGCTCAGTTACATACAAAGATATGTTAAATGCTAAATGCTGGTTATTAAAAATTGGTATGATTCAATCCCTGTCTTCAAGGAGCTCAACATGTTCTATGAGAGTCAGATAGAAGAGCCAATGACGCAAATGCATTGTGATGTCTGCACACAGGGGTAGGGTGTGTGCCAAGTACTAATGCGAAATAAAAGAGAGTATAGTGATCATACCTCCTTACGGTATTCAGAGGATCCACCCTTTCCTAAGGTAGAGCTGCTGAACTGGATCTTGGATGACGAGGAGGAACAAGCTTCCTGTTCCTTTCTCAGGAGGGTCAACGTCGTCTCCTAACCTTCAGGCCAAAAGGCACAGAATAAGCAACATCTCACGTCCTCATAATTTCAGAGTTGGAAGCATCTTGGAGAAACAACCCAACTTCATCATAATCACCTGAGAAAATGGAGCAAATATACATTGCAGGGCTCTCATCTTTCAGGTTCTATAGTAGATCCAGAGGGGATTTCAAAGATCTATACTTTTATGCAGTTCAGGAAGTCATTCTGATGTGTGGTCACTTTTGGGAATTTGCCAAGCAATTATTCTCAAAATGGGGTCCTGGAACAACATCACTATAACCTGGAAACTTGTTAGAAATGAAAATCCTTGGGCTGAATTTCAGACCCTCTAAATCAGAGATCCTGGGGTGAGGTTCAGTAATCTGAGGTTCAGCAAGCCCTCAGATGAGGCTGACACAAGTTAAAGGTTCAGAACTCCTGCTCTGGAGCAACAGACCAGCCCATCAGATGGCACGTCCACATAGTAACTGAAGAGAATTTACTGAACGGACTGTTTGTATAGGTGTGGCCAATTTTAGGAGGACTGATGAGGGATGAAGCAGTCTGGGATTAGCAACATTTGAAGTGGTTACCACCTCAGGCACAGAAGGCACAGGGGAGAAATGATGTTATAGGAATCTGAAAAGAGTTGGAGAATGCAAGAGGGTTCATGTAACAGAACTTGGCCTGTCTGACCCTCACAGATGTAAAAATGTAGTGGCAGGAATGGAATAAATACACAACGGGTTCTCTTCTCTCAGCCCCCAAACTTTGACCTGCATCTGCCATTTTGCAAACCCAACCTGAAGTTGAAGGGCAATTATAACCAGTTAATGGAGTCTTAGGGAGACAATTTTACAGGGCACAAAATAAGGTAGAAACTGCAGAGAATGAATTAGGCATGGCAGCAGAAAACAAAGTGAAACCAGCATATAACCAACCCCCTAGATTTTCCTGTCCTCCAACTCAACTTCCAGCATTATCTTCTCAACATTTTATGTCACCTTTTTTGTGTCTACCTCCTGAATAATTTTAGTGTATGCAAATATTGGTGACAGGAAACTCACCTTTGCAGGAGAGGAGTAAAAGGTCTTTCTTCTTGTTACTAGTTTCTATTGTTCCACATTCTTCTAAATATAAGAACCTCAGCTCTTCAGCTATTTGAAGATGCACATCTTGTTCCACCAATGTCATTTATTCTTTGGATTATGCACCTACTATTTCTTTTAGTGTTCCTCTTTGGACAGGTTTGGGGTATCTTGGCATCTGGTTACCCTATTCACAGTCTAATTTGCCATGCTCCTCCAGTTAGAACAGACAACTGTATTGCTTTATATCTTCCACAGAAATCTGCACAGACCAATCTGATTCAATAAGCATTTACCCATCACCTACTATGTATCAGGCTATATGATTAAGCAAATGAGGGAGCTTCAAAGGCCCTGATTTTAATCTTCTCCTTGTAAGACCTGTACATGGGAAATGTTTCTAAACTGTATCTTGCTACTCAGGAACTACACAAACCTTGATTTGCATTATTTCATGTATCTTTGTAATAATATTCTAGGGAAGAAGAAACCAGTAACTAATATCATGCCATATTTTACCTGGGTGCTGCCAGGTACTATCTTGCCAAGGTCATTAAGTACAGAATAGAATAGCCCAGAATTCCAGATCTGCTGAGTCTCTGTTTTGCTCAACTGCAGTTCTATAACTTAAGTTACAGAAAGAAAGGATGAGCACGTACTATTTTGTGCAAGAAATATTACATGATGCTCCCTCACCTCTCACTTCCAATAGTTTCTGGAAGCTTGTACCTCGATACCAAAATAGAAAAAAAAATAACACATACTTTCTTCACAGAACTTGAAAATTAACTCATATGTATTTTGAAGAGCTCAAAATATCCTTAAAATTATTTGAAGAGATACATTCATCATGCCAATAACATGATAGATTGAGAATCTTAAGGCTGAAAGGCCTTAAGAGAAGTTTGACCCAGTTATCCTCAATTTTTAGCATTCATCAGAGTCTCCTGAGGGCTTACACAACTCGATTTCAGGTCTCATTCCCAGCATTTCTGATTCAGTAGGTAAAGGGCGGGGCCTGAGAACCATACTTTGAGAACCAATGATCTACTCAACCCCTTTATTTTAAAGGTGCAATCACTGAATCTCAGAGTAATAGGGAACTTTCAAAAGGAGACAGGGCCATATCCAAAAGCTCAGTCTTTCCTCTCTTATTTCAAGATTTCCTCCATTATAAAACTGCTTCCCTCTTCGGAACGGCCATTTCCTTAAGCTTATTCCTATCAGTTTTATATCAGACAGTACCAAGGCACTGCCTTCCCCCACACCTAACCCAAATAAACAAACAATCTATTGAAGACTGGTTTTGCTACACAAAAATGGCTTCAGGATAAGTCTCCTGCCTGTCTTTTAATGAGAGCTCAGCCGACAAGCACCTCCTAAAGAGCAAAACTGGAGCCAATACTCTTTCCTTCCTCCAGCTTTAATAAAGGACTAGAGTGTCTCAGTTCACTCCTATCCAGTGACAGAAGTCTGAAAGCTGAGTGGAAACTTTGAGAAATTCATTTACTCTCTCTATTGTTTCTATTCTCTCCGTCCGTAAAACGGGGTCAGCTGTATTGTGCCTCATGTGCAAATCTGTGTGCTGTGAGGTTTAGCGGGTAAGTGACTGCACAACGTGTTACAGATGGATGTGTTATGGAGGAATGCTTAATATCAAAGTGAGATGTCATTTTCTTTCATTCTGCATCTGTAGTTTGTAAAACAAATGCTTCTAAATTCACAGTGTTTTTCTCACATGTACTATTTTTTTCCAGAGTGATATTTTCCCAAAGACTCACGCTGACTTAAGCTTCTGGAACCTTGTGGGTGGATCTGCTAAATTAAAGACTCATATTTAAATTTTCTGCATAACACTCGTGGGTTGAATGCATCACAGTAACTGTGGAAAGTAGAAAAGATTTCTAGTCCTAAGGGGTGTGGGTAGAACTCTGGGGTGAGGGGTCTGTGAATCTAAACAGACAAGAAACCATTTCTCTACCAAAATCACTGGTACCTAAAATGTAGTAAAATATAAAGCTAACTAGAAATATGATTGAGGGATAGAAGGATAAATAGATAGAAGGATAGATAGATGATAGATATAGAAAATATATAATGATACAGATATAGATGATGTAGACATAGACATAGACATGGATATAAATATGGATATAGTTATAGATATAGATAATTATCAGGACCATAGTGACTTTTTAAAAATAATATGCTTAAAATTATATAGGATTCTTTCTGTGATTAGCTGGATTTTAGTTCTGGCTGTATTACCTTGAATATAATATTCAATATGAATCTGAGTTTCAGTTTATTCATGTTTAAAATGGGTTAATGACATCTAGCTTGCTTACTGATTGGTCTATTATAAAGAACAAATGAAATAATGAAACTAAAAACTCTTTGTAAAGTGCTATCCATATGTAAGGTATTCTTGTTACCAATATTCTGCATTCTTTAACCTACCTCCATTTTTCATACTGAGAGAACACTTAACATTTTCATATTTTGAATATTTTATGTTCACATACTTAAACTATTTTTAAAGTAATAAAGGTGATCAAAACTCAGGAGTGAAC
>NW_005370529.1:481784-492047 GCF_000412655.1 Myotis brandtii
ACATATGTGTGCATGTGTTTGTGATTGCATATGGGTAGTTTTAATTCAAAAGTTATTTCCAGTCATAGAAATATTTTTGGAGATCTTATCTAAAGAAATAAAGAAAACAAAACAAAACAAAAACAATGGCCTATTCAGGGAGAAATACCTGCTAGGTATATCCAGAGAGATGCTGCCTCTCTCTATAACCCATGTCTGAGTTACTCTAATTCCGGCCCTTTGTTTGTTTTCTATAGTTCAGGACTACAAGTTTAAAGGTTAACGTTTTAAGTAAAGGGCATCTTTTTTTGTTGATTCCTATTAAAAAAAAAAAAAACATGAACTTTCAATTCATTACTTCAAGGCAGCCATTTGTATAACTCCGTTTGACTCTGAGTTATCTACCATTGAGTTATATATAGTTTAATCCAGAAATTTCACTGTCATTCTGAAATAAATACTTACACAGAAATATACAACCCTTTACAAGATCTGAATTACATTAAAACAACCAAAACAATGTGGCAATACTGAGCTCCAGTAGTTGAAAAACTGCTAGTGATCTTGTATGCATTTATATTAATTTACAACTGACTGTAATCCCTCACCTCAAAATCCAGGAACAGCAGATAAAGACCTGAGAAATGCAATGGTCTAGCAGTGAGAACAGACATCCCTTGGTCTGATAAATTCTCTTAGACTCAAATTTCTCATCTAAAATCTGAGGATAATAATACCCATCTCACGTGTTATCAAGAGAGTGAAATGACCAAAACACATTTAAGGAACCTGAAAAAAAACACACAAAAAAAACAAAAAATCGTGGTCAAGGATAGCATTTCTTCTCCCTTTGATGAGTTTGTTCAGAAGTATTCCATTTAGAACTGTGAGATTGTTCTCTCTCAGAACAATGAGATATATGGGAGTTTAGATAGAAAACAAGGAATTCATCCCATAGATAATTGAAGTGGTCTACCAGTAGATGGTGAAAATGAAGCTGCAGAAAAAGAAAGACTTCATTTTCTGTTAAGAGGATAGTGGTAATGTAGGGTTGTTGTTGTTTTTTTCCCCTATTTGTTTTTATTCCCAGGAACATCTAGGTGACAAAAAAGAAAGTTACACTTTTTTCTAAATGACCTTAGTATTCAAAACTATTAAACCTGCCACTTTGGAGCCTGAAGCTCTTCTGTGGAGAGTCATTTACAAGTCAATTCTTACTTAGTGTAAGAATTTCCAAGCACACTGGCTGAGTAATAAGCAAATACAATAAGGACCTTTTCTCTACTCATTACTGTAATTTTCTTTGGTAAACAACTAAACCACAGAAAGGCCAAATACTTGTGTAACACATTTTTTAAAATCAAATTCTTTATATAGATAAGGACTCATAAAATTATTTGACTGAGCTCTTCACACCCAAGGGGTTTCTGGTAAGAATTGCCACCCAAAGTACCAACTGTGTGCCAAGCCTGGAGCTTACTATGGTGATGATTACTATTAGTAGAAGTAATAATGTAGTAGTAGCATTATTAATTACTAGAAGCCTGGTGCACAAAATTCGTGCACAGGGGGCTGTCCCTCAGCCCGGCCTGCACCTTCTCCAATCTGGGACCCCTTGGGGGATGCCCAACTGCCGGTTTAGACCTGATCCTACGGGATCGGGTCTAAACTGGCAGTCAGACACAGGGATCGGGCCTAAACTGGCAGTCATACATCCCTTTCACAATCTGGGACTGCTGGCTCCTAACTGCTCACCTGCCTGCTAGCCTGATCACCCCCTAGCCCAGTGGTTCTCAACCTTCTGGCCCTTTAAATATAGTTCCTCATGTTGTGACCCAACCATAAAATTATTTTCATTGCTACTTCATAACTGTAATGTTGCTACTGTTATGAATCGTAATGTAAATATCTGATATGCAGGATGGTCTTAGGTGACCCCTGTGAAAGGGTCATTCGACCGCCAAAGGGGTCACGACCCACAGGTTGAGAACCACTGCCCTAATCGCTCTCCTGCCAGCCCGATCATCTGACCAGGCACAACTGACCTCCCCTGCAGGCCTGGTCACCCCCAACTGCCCTCCCCTGCCGGCCATTTTGTGGTGGCCATCTTGTGGCAACCATCTTGTGGCAGCCATCTTGTGATGAGGTGAGAGTGGCCATCTTGTGATGATGTCGTGCGAGGGCGTCATGCCACCTAGGCTTTTATTACATAGGGTGGCTCATAAAATCACAAAGGCTTAGTAGCACTGCATTAAAGAAGTATAACACTGGTTTCATTCAGAATACCTATAGCCCACCTTAGTACTATCATTGATCTCAGAGGCCTATACTTGGAACTCAGTCTAACAGAAAAGAAGAAAGTTGAGCCCTAACCGGTTTGGCTCAGTGAATAGAGCATCAGCCTGTGGACTGGGGGGTCCCAGGTTCGATTCCAGTCAAGGGCATGTACCTTGGTTGCGGGCACATCCCCAGTAGGGGCTGTGCAGGAGGCAGCTGATCGATGTTTCTCTCTCATCGATGTTTCTAACTCTCTATCCCTCTCCCTTCCTCTCTGTAAAAAATCAATAAAATATATTTAAAAAAAAGAAGAAAGTTGAGCCAGCTTTCTTACCTAACTCTCTAGCCTGCTTAATTATATATCTTCCTTCTATATCTTCCTTCTAAGTCAGAAAATCAATTTGCCTTAAGTAATATATTAGAATGGAGTACTAATAATTTTTAGGGTACAGAATCTTTTTTACAAAATGAATCTTTAGAGAACTTCCAATATATCAAAGGTTAAAATGGTTTGCTTGTGTGTGTGTTGGGGTGAGGGGGTAGTGGGAAGTGATGTGTCATAAAATAGGACCAGGTTCTTCAGAGCAGAAGGAAATCAGGCTCTGAGGATTCTCAAGGGAAACCCACAGATGAAGGCAATGGTTTTGCAGTGTAGCTAAAAATATTGTAAGAAAATACAGGGACTCTGAGGACCTCTCAAGACATTTCATCTCTTTTTCTTCTTGAATTAGTTGCAGAAGAATTAGTGCTTGAACTAGTGTTTTAGTTCCTAAGAACAGCAATACATCTCTCTATTTCCAGTGGTAGTTTACTGTCTTATATGTACAGTAAATTTTTAGATCCATTTCATTAAAAAATATTATACCTGTCTATCTATCTGTCTATAATATAAAACATGGTTAAGAGGAAATCCCATGATTTCCATTCCAGGGGTCTAGATAAATTATTTTATAATTTGTTTTTTATAGGAGTTACCATCTTTCTATACCTATTGAATGAGAAACTCAACTTGGAGACTGAAAGTTAATTTCTTGTCATAATTTTTGCCATCATAAGAGCCATTCACTGACTATTCTAGGTATCTATAATAATAAAAGTGTAATATGCTAATTAGACTGGACAGCCAGACCACCTTCCGGACATCTTTCCAGACAAAGCTGCGGCAGTGGGGGCCGAGGCAGAGGTGGTTAGGGGCGATCAGGCAGGCAGGCGAGTGGTTAGGGGAAATCAGGAAGGCAGGCAGTGGTTAGGGGTGATCAGTCAGGCAGGCAGAGGGGTTACCACCTTCCGGACATCCTTCCAGACAAAGCCGCGACAGCGGGGGCCGAGGCAGAGGTGGTTAGGGGCGATCAGGCAGGCAGGCGAGTGGTTAGGGGAAATCAGGAAGGCAGGCAGTGGTTAGGGGTGATCAGTCAGGCAGGCAGAGGGGTTAAGGGCAATCAGGCAGGCAGGCGAGCAGTTAGGGGCGATCAGGCAGGCAGTCAAGTGGTTAGGGGTGATCAGGCAGGCAGTCAGGTGAGCAGTTAGGAGCCAGCAGTCCTGGATTGCGAGAGGGATGTCCGACTGCCAGTTTAGGTCCGATCCCACAGGGATCTCTGCAGGATCAGGCCTAAACTGGCAGTCGGACATCCCCCGAGGGGTCCCAGATTGCAAAAGGGTGCAGGCTGGGCTGAGGGGACCCCATCACTCCATGCATGAATTTCGTGCACCAGACCTCTAGTGTAATGTAATCATATATCGTTATCTTCTTAAAATAAGGCATATTTTTACTAGTTTTGGCCAATGAAATATGATCATATTGATGTATGATATATGTCACTTCCAGGAAAAAGCCTTTCCTAACTGGCACCTGACTCATCATGTTTCTTTCTGCTTACCATGGTAACTAAGGATACTCCAGACAACAAAGGCTCTGTCAGTTTGCATACCTGAGTCAGAATGATATATCCACAGTGGACTTGCATTATGAATGAGAAATAATCTTTTGCTGTTTTAAGTCACTGAATTTTGGAATTATTTGACTATCAGCACAATCTAGACTATCCTGGTCATGTAAATCAGTAGAGTTATTCACACTATGGCATCAGCATGGTTATTCACATTACCAAATTTGTTGAACTTCTGTGGGGTCCTTTTTAGTCATGATTGTTATTGAGTGGGTAAAAACAAATAAGACAGACCCTGAGCCCTCCTGGTCTTATAGAGAAGGCAGGGCATGTACCAAAAGCTATCAAACAAGACAGTCTATATTATGGGCCCTAGTGGGGGAAAAGAAAAGAGGGAATTTTGAATATATGATGATTACTTCCTGTTAAAATGTCATAGAAACTTCCAAAAGAATGTGACAATGGAGCAAGACTTAAAGGATGAGTAGGATTTTGATGGTAGTGTTGGAGTCCCCACAGTGTAATGTAGGGTGAAATAATATACCCACTGACACCTTGAGACTGGATTCTCAAGATGTTAGGAGACAATCTCACTTTGGGGATAAGGAGAGCTGCTTCTTGAAACAAATCAAGTTCTGCTAGTTTCTGAGAGACAGAATCACCCATATATATATGGGTCTGTCTTCCTCTTGTAGGAGGGTGAGACATTTAATCCAGTGACACAAAGCCAAGGCATTTTGTTTCAAACAAGTTGGCTGAAAACACATTTTTTTAAAGAACTGCACTCAAGCTCAGTTAGTTTCCTTTTCATCTGTTTAAGGTATCAAACATAGTATTTTTTTTATTTCTTATTATAAATTCCCTGACACTTTTCCTTCCAAAGCCAGAACTAAGCACATTTATTTGCTTTCTTTTTGTTCCTTCCTTCCTTCTCTCTTACATTTACTAACAGTGCACTAGCACCAGGTATTACGCTTTATTAGTAAGTTTTTTTTTCTATTTCTTACTGCATTTAGTAGTTTCTACTTTGTGTCATGCCTAGCCTAGAGAATGACATTCATATATTATTCATCTTTGTATTTCTTTTCCTTTTTCGATCCTCACCCAACATAGAAATTTCCGGTGTGTACTAGGTATTTGCTGAATGAAAGTTTTTTCCTCTTGTTTTCTTTGGCTATTCTTTGCTCAGGCACAGGCTCTCCCCACCCCACCCTGGGTCTGCCTAAAGGTATATTTGACCACTTTTGACCACAGTGAGCACCCAATCATTACGGATTTTTGCTTCCCATTTCAGCTGTGTAAACTAAGAGTCAGATCACAGGCCACTGGGATATTTGTGGTTAAACCACTCAACCACCTTGGGATTGTGTTAACTCACTGTTATGGTTTTCCGGAGTCTGTGTGGGTTGAGATTGATTTACTTAGCCTTTTTATTATTTTTTTTTTTGTAAGAGCTGTAACAGGATAGCGTGCTTCAAGTTCACTTTGTTAAAATGAAGCCAGCAGCTCTGAGAAATCATTTTGTTTGCTTTCTACCATTGTTTGATATAAAACTGGTGCCTAAACAAGGTGAAGGGCCATGGAGGTATTCTACTTGAAGAGGCAACTTCCTTTCTGGCATCTAGATTGAATGTAATCTGAAGAGTCCTTGAAATAATCAATGGTAAGGTGAGGGAGGAGCTGACTTCTCTTAGATTTTATATTTGCCCCAGGATATGAATGTTTCCTGTTAGAAGCAACTCTAGTGGAAAGAGTATAGTGGCCACATAAAAGATTTATCTGGACTCTAGCTGCAGTCTATAGGTTCTAAATTCTCAACAGCTCCTTTAGTCTCAGGTTTAACTTTACTGACTCAGTCTTGTTATGAAACTGAATTCTGTCTCTTTTTGCCTATGACATTGTCTTCTTTTAATTGAGAAAAAGATATGCTATCCTTTACATGGGAAGCTGCTGATCGGCCATTGAGGGTATCTTCTGGCAGTGTAATAGATGCACATTTATCAATCTACAAGCTCTTAGTTTGTAAGACAAATGACTACATTTAGGCATAGTGGAACAGAGTAAGCAAATAACAAATCCTAGAAATTTTAAGGCTAGAAAGGGCTTTGGAGGTCCCAGTGTTCAACCCCTTTACAATTGACATTCTAGATGGAGAATTTACCCTTCCAAGAAGTCTTGTTATGAAACTGAATTCTGTCTCTTTTTGCCTATAACATTGTCTTCTTTTAATTGAGAAAAAGATATGCCATCCTTTACATGGGAAGCTGCTGATTGGCCATTAAGGGTATCTTCTGGCAGTGTAATAGATGCACATTTATCAATCTACAAGCTCTTAGTTTGTAAGACAAATGACTACATTTAGGCATAGTGGAACAGAGTAAGCAAATAACAAATCCTAGAAATTTTAAGGCTAGAAAGGGCTTTGGAGGTCCCAGCGTTCAACCCCTTTACAATTGACATTCTAGATGGAGAATTTACCCTTCCAAGACACACAACTATTTAATGGCAAATCCAAAAGACATAGATGAAAACTGTGCTTATTTTCAAAAATGTCAAGTGTAGCCAAGTCAAAGAAAGACTGAGGAACTGTTCAAGATGGAAATAAACTAAAGAAAAATGATGGCTAAAGGCACCATGTAATTCTCACTTGGATTTTTGGCAATAAAAGAATTTGTTGGAGCAATTGGGTGAAAGGTAAATGGGGCCTCAGCATTAGATGGTCATAATGAATCAATGTTGATTTCTCAATTTTAATGACTGCATTATGGTTATGCAAGAATGTCTTTGTCAGAGATACATGCCAAAGTATTCAGAGGTTGTATGGCCTCATGTGAGCAATATTCCTTCTATGTTTCAGGGAAACATTTGCGCTATTCTTGCAACTTTTCTTTAAGATGAAAATTATTTTCAAAACATAACTAAAAGGGAAAGAAAAAAAATAAAAGAATTTTTAAAGATTAGTTATTGTTTCTTTAAACAATATAAAAAGATTTTTCCAAAGACACCTGGGGTGGGTACCATATCTGGGCCCTTTGCAGTACCCTACTTGCAACTTTCCATCAATGGCAGTTACAGTATCAAAGTGTCTTTCTTCAAAATAATAAGCTCAGCCTGGGCGCATTCCCTCTTTCTTCTCTTTGGCATCTCTCATCCACAATGGAATAACAGCTCATCAAAATATACCTTTGTACTCTGGGGTAAAAAGCTACTTTATAACAGTGTGCGAATGCTTTCTTTTCTATGTCTCTTATATCTCCTCCAATCTAGTGTTGTCCTTCCTTTCCACCTTCTGTTTTTATGCCATTTGTTTGAAATAAATCCAGGTCAATTTTCTTTCAGAATGTCCCTCATTCTGGACTTGATTATCTGGTTCCACATAGTATCACTTAATGTTTTCCTCTATCTGCCTTGTTGCCTGTGATGCATTAGTGATATGATACCCATTTGCTAAGGTACAAAATGAATTCAGTACCTCCAGCTTGGTTTTGTAATCCAGGGCTCAGGCATTTTCAAGTTCCATCCTAGTTTTAGCCCAGGACAGTTAGTTGCCTACCACAATATAATTTGAGGGAAGGGAAAGGAATATTTCTTCAGAATTCTTTAAATCCCTTAAACTTAAAACGAATGCCTTGGTGGGAAGATAATGCTGGCAGCATAGTTTTTCAATTTTGTTACTCCTCCACATAAAAACAGAACAACTAGAGAGAAAATGCAGAAGAGTTAAAACATAAAAATCTATGAACAACATAAAAAATTAATTCAGGTGACAAAGAAACTCTACAAATGCCAAAATATAGCAGAGGGACAGATGTAAAAAGTAAAATAAAATTCCAAAATAGACCATGGGTATTCACTCTAAATTACAGCAGGCCATTTTGAGAATAGCACTAAAACTGGTTTTGTTAGTTCAGTATCGCCTAGTTCGGGGGTGGGCAACCTTTTTGTGAGTGCGTGCCAAAACCAGCAAAATCTCTGACTCAAAATTCTTCTGTGTGCCAACCCTAATTTTTTGAGAACATGTTACGCCTACTTGATATCTCTTAAGGTGTACGTATGTGAAGAACCTTGAAGAAATAATAAAATTCATTCAAGCGACAAAAACACAGTATATGATGATGAAAAATACATTTATTTTTTAATGTATACATGTACACTGATAGTCCGACAGAAAACTTTATGACTCCGTTTGATATTATCAGTGGGACTTTTGCTGCTGCATCACTGATGACAGAGATTTTACATCAGGTTTATATTTCGTGACCTTAAGAGATATGCAGGAGCTACTACTTTCATCTGTCAGGCTACTCCTATTACGAGACTTAACAAAATTCATCACTGAGAACAAAGATTCACAAGCATATGTGGATGAAACCAAAACACTGGTCGGATCTAGGAAGGCAGGGAGAGTTAAGGCAGAGGCATAGAAATTGCTCTTCCCCTCTCTCGTCAATCCATGTCTATGGTCTTTAAGATAACTTGTTATGTAAAATTATTTATTTATCTAAGATGCACCTACACTGAATTTATCTGAAAAATAAAAAAGTCGATATTAAGAAAAAAATTGTAAATGGAAGATTATAAGAGAGGGTTTTGCGTGCCAGCAAAAGTTACTGGCATGCCATGTTTGGCACGCATGCCAGGAGTTGCCCACCCCTGGCCTAGTTGAAGTGAATGCAGGGTAACTGTGGTAAGGTCATAAGGGGCTTGAGAGGTCCAGTCCCTCTGAATTTCTGATCCAGCCAGTATTCCTTTCCAGGATAGTCTTACACAGAAGAGCAGTGACAATAAAAAATAAGCAAGATAGGGACAGTAGAGACAAAGCAATGAGAAGAGGCAGATAAATGTGGGGAGGGTCTGGACCAGAAAGTCTCAGAAAACAAGCCAATAATATTTTTGAACACTACAAGAAAAAAAAACACACACACAGAAAATCTGATCAACATCAAACATTTTGACAACAATGCTTTTATTTAAAAAGAAAAAAAAAATGGGATAGCTTGCTAGCCAGTTTTGCTCAGTGGAGAGGGCATTGGCCTGTAGAGTGAAGGGTCCTGGGTTTGATTGTAGTCAAGTGCACATGCCTGGGTTGTGGGTTCAATCTCCAGTAGGGGGCATGCAAGAGGCAGCCAATCAATGATTCTTATCATTGATGTTTCCATCTCTCTCCCTCTCCCTTCCTCTCTAAAATCAATAAAATCATAATTTTAAAAATGGAGTAGCTTATTTATGTTACCAAAGAAAATATAAGCTGAGGATATTATATTTAGCATAACTGATTTTTATGTAGAAAAGGCAAACACAAAGTTGTCGATATTTAAGAACTCGGAATTTTTTTTCATGAACCCATTTTGAAGAATTGCTAGAGAATAAGCTTCAGAAAGTCAAAATTATTAAAAAGACGTCATAGCCAAAACCGGTTTGGCTCAGTGGATAGAGCGTCGGCCTACGGACTGAAAGGTCCCAGGTTCGATTCCGGTCAAGGGCATGTACCTGGGTTGCGGGCACATCCCCAGTGGGAGATGTGCAGGAGGCAGCTGATCGATGTTTCTAACTCTCTGTCTCTCTCCCTTTCTCTCTGTAAAAAATCAATAAAATATATTTTTTTTAAAAAAGACGTCATAGGTCCGGGGCTGACTATTAAATAAGTAATTACTAGGATAACTAAGACTAAAGGAAAATTAAAAGGGAGAGAATATAGTAGATAATGGTCATATGTTCAGACAGAGTAGAAATGGCACAACCACAAAAAAATAGCAAAAAAATGAGAAGCATGTAGGCAAAACATGTTTACCTGTCCTCAGTAATTATATTTGTGGTGGTAGCATTAGTATTATTATTCTGAGACTGTTAGGTGTATACTAGAGGCCCGATGCACAAAATCATGCAAGGGTAGGCCTTAGCAGCCCCAGCTGCCTCACAGCCCTGCCCCCCGCCCACTGGTCATTCCAGAAGGTTGTTCCTCTGTCCAGTCTAATTAGCATATTAGCTCTTTATTATATAGGACTAGAGGCCCGGTGCATGAAATTTGTGCCCGGGGGAGGGGCGGTCCCTCAGCCCGGCCTGCACGCTCTCCAATCTGGGACATCCCTCTCACAATCCGGGACCGCTGGCTCCTAACTGC
>NW_005370529.1:494635-504787 GCF_000412655.1 Myotis brandtii
GGGGGGTGGTGTCCCTCAGCCCAGCCTGCACCATCTTCAATCTGGGACCCGTTGGGGGATGTCCAACTGCCGGTTTAGGCCCAATCCCACGGGATCGGGCCTAAACCGGCAGTCAGTCATCCCTCACAATCTGGGACCCCTGGTTCCCAACCGCTCGCTTGCCTGTCTGCCTGATTGCCCCTAACCACTTCTGCCTGCCAGCCTGATTGACACCTAACTGCTCCCCTGCTGGCCCAATTGCTCCCAACTGCCCTCCCCTGCCGGCATGATCACCCCCAACTGCCCTCCCCTGCCGACCCAGTTGCCCTTAACTGCCTTCTCCTGCCAGCCTGGTCACCCCTAACTGCCCTCCCCTGAAGGCCTGGTCCCCCCCAACTGCCCTCCCTCCCCTGCAGGCCATCTTGTGGTGGCAATCTTGAGACCACATGAGGGCGGCCATCTTTGACCACATGGGGGTGGCCATCTTGTGTGAAGGTATGGTGGTCAATTTGCATATTACCTCTTTATTATATAGGATTTCCTTCTTTCCCTTCAGTGTTTCTTTGAGGGTTTGGCTTAATTAAAAAACATTGTTAGTTTCTTCAGATGCCTTTCTCTCCCTCTCCCTTCTATCTCTCTCTTTTTCCTTCCTTTATTCTACTCTTCTTTTTAACTAAAACTTTATAGATACATTTAAATTCCTCTTTCCTTCATCTTTCTCCTTATCTTTCTTCCCAGAGGAAATCACTGTCTGAATTTGGTGTGTGTCATTCCCACACATATTTTGTACTTTTACTACATTTATCTGTCCTTAAATAATAGGCAAATGATAGGGAAGCATTATTTTAGGTATTTAGATAATTGGAGTAACATTTTCTGTGTCTGTTTGCAACTTGCTCTTTCACTCAACATTATGTTTAGTTGTGTTTTTATAGAAGGTGATTCAATATGACCCAAGTCCTTTTCTCAAGATTTGGGAAGGGAGCACACTACCCAAGTAATAATGGAATTCTTCTTTCCTTATCTCAGCAGATTAGTTGAGGAGTAGAGTGACTAATGGAAATCATATGTTTCCATTTGAGACCGGGGAACTAGGTGCCTCCATGGTGGAAGATGTCACCTAGGATTTTCCATCAGTCATAATTCTAAACAAAGTGGAAGGATGATGTGACCTGAATGAGCATGGCAGCAACCAGAAAGAAACAGCGAGTAAAGATGGAGAGAGTTCTGGCAGTCCCCAAGCCCTTGGTTCCAGTCATCTCTGACTCTGCCTTCTTCTTGCACAGCTTATATGAGCAATAGATACTTCCTATTATGCTACCAAATTTGTGTTGGGTTTCTGTCACTAGCAATCAAGTGTCTTGAATAATGAACAGTATTTTGCTATATTTTACTAGAGCGTAAGAAAACTAGTATTTGTTGAGGTTCTATTATGTGCTAGTCATTGCACAAAGCACTATATGCATTACTGCAATCTTTACAGCAGTGCCAAGAGGTAAATCTTATTATTTAAAACTTAAAATGTATAGCTGAAAAGCCAAGAAACAGAGAATGTAAATAATTGCTTAAGTCAGATAGCTAATACATGCCAGAATTCACATCCAGGTTTTGCTGACTTTGGAATCTGTACTGTTTCACTGTTCTCTATTATATCATGCTAATCAGAAGGTAAGACAATATCAAATGTTGATCACTGATTAAGCAATGTAATTTAGTGGAAATATTTCATGTGGTCAGGAAGTTGAGTCTCAGCTCCCTCTTTTACTCTTACGTGAGCCTGGACAAGTACAACTTTTCTTTGATGGTCTTCCTTCACCAATAGAAATTTATCTAATGCAAAGAATGTGTTACATATCTACCATCTGACTAATATAAACTTTTTATTTTCCAAGTATGGTGTGGTTTCCAGAGAGATTTCCATAAACCCTGGCTTGTCATCCAGAGCCATGTTTTTATAAGACAATGGGGAAGGGTCAATATTTTTACTTGTGTGTAGCCAAGAACAAAGATAAACTAAATGGCCTGATCAGGGAATTCAGACCCCAAAATCAAACTCACAATTGAGAGAGGACATAATTTTAATCAATGAATAGCTACCCAAAACATTAGCAGTTAATGGTTAATAGTGGGTTTTCAATGCTGATTGTTTCAAAGGTTATTTTGGTGTCAATGGAATAAATACCAATAATCCTTTATTTAATATACATAAAATTAATATGACACTGCTCTATTACGAAAGTATATGATACTGTTTTGTTCACATGTTGTGGGTTAAAGTAGACTTTTCAAGATACCATAACCTCCTATAGGAGAGATTCTGAGGTAAAAATTAACCTTCAGATAAGGTTTGGACCCATTCAACAACATAAGAAATGTCTCAAGGTATTTTTTAACTCTTAAAAAAAAATGTAGTAACTTAAAAGAAACTTATTTTTTTCAGAAAAAAAGCGCTGTTAATCTGAGTACTTTGTAGGTGTAGTCAGATTTTTCACACATCCCATATTCACCTAGAATTTAAGAGTGAATATTAATATTTCTTCTTTTTTCCTACCATAAATACTATGCTTTGATATTTTGGATTGGTTGAGCTTTTACAGTTTTTTTTTTAATCCTATTGAATATTTTGATCATGTCAGATTTTCTCCAACTGACATAATTATGTTGACACATGCAAGCTGGTATGAAGAATAAAAGCATGAAGGTGGTTAAATTCAAACAACTGGCTAGTTACTTATTATGAAGTAATATGCATCAATTGAACTTTAAAATTTAAATTTTCTCTCTTCCAAGATTTGTGACAAAAATCAGACTATGTTCTTAAATACCTATAACTTTGTATAGGAATCCAATGTTTTAGGTCAGAATTGTTACTGTCCATCTCTTATATGTTAAAAAATCAATGAAATCTCATACACTGTGACGGACACATCACTCTCATGCTCGAGAGCCACACAGAACAATAAACCCATGGCATTTAAATTTATGAGACATTTTCTTCCATATCCATGTGAATTCTCAAAGGTTTTCACTGGAGAGTCTTATGTTTTCCCAGGTTCCTACTGCCCGGTTAGAGATGTTCAACAATGCTATAAATAAAATGGCTCAGGGCCTTTTTATCTTCTGATTTTCTATGGTAAACATTTGACAAAAGAGAAAATTCAGAAGCAATGATATAAGAATGGCCATGACTGACTAAAATCTGAGGAAGTAGATAAAATTAAAACCTGGGTTTTCTATCATCTTTTATTCTGTGCCCCTAAGATTAAGTCTTAGATACAATTTCCTGGAACCTAGACAGTGATGTTTTTCAACTGAAATATTTCTTTTTCTATAAGACTTCAAAGGAAGGATACCTTTCTAGAATGGAGGAATTTCTGGGTCCCTGTTGCATTTCTACAAGCGCTCCAGCTCTCACATGGCCCTTGTTCTTTAGCTTTCACACTTTTGTTAGTTTCCTTGGACATCTTCCTTATCCTCCACTTGCTTTCTAAAACGTTCTCAAAGGCTCTGTCTGTAGCCCTTTTCTTAGTCTGCATGCAAATTCAAACTTCCACATGATTCCTATATGCCATTGACTTCAATATCTCTATTATTGGCTCTAATTTTTCATTAACTTCGGACTCATATAACCAAATTTCCCTAAAGATCTCTCCTATAGGGACTTCAAACTTTAAAAACCTTTTCTTTAAAATTATATTTTATATTGATTTCAGAGAGGAAGGAGAGGGAGAAAGAGAGAGAAACGTCAATGATGTGAGACTTAACTTCGGACTCATATAACCAAATTTCCCTTAAGATCTCTCCTATAGGGACTTCAAACTTTAAAAACTTTTATTTTTTTAAATTATATTTTGTCTTGATTTCAGAGAGGAAAGAGAGAGAAAGAGAGAGAGAGAGAGAGAGAGAGAGAGAGAGATGAAATGAAGAGAGAAAGGAACCGTGTGCACAGGCCCAGGGGAGCTAGCCTTCCCCCTGGCTCTCCCGGGCCTCTGGGCGGGGCCTCTCCTCCGGGGGCCCACGCTGCTCAGTATCCACCTGGGCCCATACATAGTTATCACAATATTATTAACTATATATCCTATGCTGTAATCTACATCTCTGTGATTATTTTTGTAACTACTAATTTGTACTTCTTAGCCCTTTCTCACCCAGCCCTCCAACCCCCTCCACTCTGGCAACCATCAGTCTGTTCTCTCTATCTATGAGTCTGTTTTTATTTTGTTTGTTTGTTTTTTATTCTTTAGATTCTTCATATAAATGAAATCATATGGTAATTATATGTCTCTTCCTGACTTATTTAGCGTAACACCCTTTAGGTAGGCACTTCAAATTTAATATTTCTGAAAACTGAATTATCCTTTCTGTATATATCCTATGCTGTAATCTACATCTCTGTGATTGTTTTTGTAACTACTAATTTGTACTTCTTAAACCTTTCTCACCTAGTCCTCCAACCCCCTCCACTCTGGCAGTCATCAGTCTGTTCTCTCTATGTATGAGTCTGTTTTTATTTTGTTTGTTTGTTTTTTATTCTTTAAATTCTACATATAAATAAAATCATATGGTAATTATATTTCTCTTCCTGACTTATTTAGCATAACACCCTTTAGGTAGGCACCTCAAATTTAATATTTCTGAAAACTGAATTATCCTTTCTGCTGAAGTAGATGTACTAGTAAATTGGAGTGACGCCTGGCCCATGATACTTCTTCCTGCCAGAGTAGATGAAGCTGACAGGTTTAGGTTGGGCCAATCACATTCTGCTTGCCAGAGACTTGAAACCTGAATGGAGAAACTAAAAAATATGAGTGGTTAGAGCTTAATCACTTTGTTGGCAGTTCAAGGAAATTCCTGTTGCCAGGCAGAGAATGCAAAGGTATCTGTTACTGTTTTTTATTAATATGGTATTAAAACCTTCCCCTCTTCACATGATATCCCTTATATTTAACTAGAGGCCCAGTGCACAAAATGCGTGCACTTCGGGGGGGTGTCCCTCAGCCCAGCCTGCACCCTCTCCATCTGGGATCCCTTGAGGGTGTCCAACTGCCTGTTTAGGCCCGATCCTGCTGGGATCCTGCTGGGATCAGGCCTAAATGGGCAGTCAGACATCCTTCTCACAATCCAGGACAGCTGGCTCCAAACGCTCACCTGCCTGACTGCCTAATTGCCCCTAACAGCTTCTGCCTGCCAGCCTGATCACCCCCTAACCGCTCCCCTGCCAGCCTGATCAATGCCTGATTTCTCCCCTGCCAGCCCGATTGCCCGCACCTGCCCTCCCTTGCCGGCCTGGTCATGCCTAACTGTCCTCCCCTGCAGGACTGGTTCCCCCCAACTGCCCTTCCCTGCAGACCTGGTCCCTTCCAACTGCCCTCCCCTGCTGGCCATCTTGTGTCCACATGGGGTCGGCCATCTTGTGCATTGGAGTGATGGTCAATTTGCATATTGACTGTTTATTATATAGGATACCTGTACCACCATCTAACCAGCTACCCAAGCTGGAAATTGGAAATCTCAAGTCCCATTTTTCTCTGCACATCCAGTCATTCACTCAGGACAGAGATAGGGCATTTGAAGGCAATTTATTCTAACGTCTGAAATCATCCATAGTCAAAACTTATCTTTTAAAGTCCCATAAGACTAGAAACTAACTTTGTCTTTCAATAGATCCAGTACATCCAGCTTTTCATCCAGCGCTAGAAAAGATTGATGTTCCTTTAATGGAATAGCTGATGAAGTCGCTAATTTGCACTTAGGCACTAAGTATCTGCAAACTTTAAAACCTAAAGCAGTGGTCGGGAAACCGCGGCTCGCGAGCCACATGCGGCTCTTTGGCCCCTTGAGTGTGGCTCTTCCTAAGCCTTAGGAGTACCCTAATTACGTTAATAACAATGTACCTACCTATATAGTTTAAGTTTAAAAAATTTGGCTCTCAAAAGAAATTTCAATCATTTTACTGATGATATTTGGCTCTGTTGACTAATGAGTTTGCCGACCACTGACCTAAGGTATACTTACAGTCCAGTGAGATGATCGTGGAATCCAGAGCACTCAAAACTGAAGCTGAACAAAGAAATAGGAGGGGCATGTCTCTCACTTCATGGCCATCATATGAACATTTTGTGTGTCTTTTCAAATTAAATGAGCATATTATGGGACTTTGTTAGGTCTCCTACTTGCCTCAAACTCTCCATCCCATATTATTTTGATCTAATATAACACTTTGTGATTAGAAATTATTTTCCCCATACTGAAGATAGTGGGTCCCAAAGTTACCTGATTTTTTTTAGTATTACAGGATAGTTAGAGCCAGAGCTAAGCATCAAATCCAGGAATACTGTGCTATTTACACTGTATGGCTGAGATAATCCAAGTGGACTTGATGGAGAAAATGACATGAGAACTGGCCCTTGAATAATGGAGAAAGCATGCACAAGCAGACATGGAGAGAGAATTATAAGGTAAGGTAAGCAGGAAACTGGATATACCAGTGTAGAGCATCTTTGGGGAAAGGTACGACTAGTCCAGGAGTCTGTAATATAGTACACATGCAGGAAAGTAAAAAAAAAAAAAAAAAAAGTCTGCTTATGTAAACTGAGAGTGAAAATTGGATTTAATTAATCAGGGATGGGGAACATCCAACCTGCTTGCCATATAAAGCCTGTGAAATCATTTGGTCTGGCCCTGCCAAGGGATGAGTTAATTTGTTTGACCAAATATAGCAGGCTAATTTTTAAGTTGATAATTTTGTATGGCCCACTAATGATGTTATAAATATCCAAATGGCCCTTGGCAGAAAAAAGGTTCCCACCCCTGGATAGATGGAGAGATTAAAGGGATGGATGAAAGAAGGTGGTTTAAAAAAAAGAAAGGGGGGGAGGAAGTAAAGAAGACAGAGAGAAAAGAAAGAATGAAATGAATTCATTGCATAATAATGTACAAAATAATTGACTACTATATCTTGGAGATTTTGCTAGGACATAGAACAACCTACATTTGACTGGTGTTAATGAGAGTGTGGTTACTAGCCATTCTAATTAGGTGAAAAAATGAATAAAACTACAAAGTGACCAAGATATTGGCAGTATGATAAAAGATTATAGAGTTTTTAAAATAAAAAACCTAAATGTAAAAGCATCAATATGAATAGATTTCTAAAATGAAAACTTAGTGTCAAAAGCGAGTTAGAGAATGATCAATATAATAGGGTACCATTTATATACATTTTTAAACACATAAAATACACTAAAATGTGGATGCACATCCTATATAATAAAAGGCTAATATGCAAATAGACCCAACGGTGGAACAACCAGAACAACCGAACAACCGAACAACCAAACAACTGGTTGAAATCATGTACGCTGACTACCAGGGGGCATGCGTGGAACATGGCAGGCGTTGGCCACGGCGGGATGATGGAGCAGGTGAGTGGGGGTGCCAGACCAAGTTGGACACCAGTTGCTGTCATTGGGGTGAGCCCTGGTGGTTACTGAAAATTCTTTGCTCCCACATGCTGCAGTCCCTCCTGGTGCTCGCACCTGCTGCCAGCACCGGCCCCACTCACATTCACTGCCAGCACCTGGCGCCAGCCCCGATCACCCCTCAGGGCTTTTTCATCTCCCCCTGCTCTTTGAGGGGAGATTGGGGATGGCAGCTGCCTCTTGCACCCGCTGCTGGTGACAGTCCGGCTTGTACCTGCAGCTGGCACCGGAGCTGCCGCTCGCACCTCCTGCCAGTGTCTGGGGCCAGTCCCACTCATTCGGTGCTACCAGTGGGTGTGAGCGGCGGCTGCTGGCCCTGATTACCCCTAGGGGCTTCTCCACCTCCCCCGCTGCTGAAGGGCAATTGGGGCAGCAGCTGCTGCTTGCACTGCTTACAGCGCCGGCCCCACTTGCACGTGCTGCTGGCACCAGCCCAAATCGTTCCACACCTTCAGCAGGTGTGAGGAGTGCAGGTGCCAATATGGTGTGGGAGCTGCAGTGGCAGGAGTGGGGCTGCTGGCAGATAGTGGACTGGGGGCCATGGTGGGAGGGGCTGGGCAGGGAAGCAGAGGATGGGCTGAGACCTGTCCCTGTGCCTACCACAGCCTCATGGCCCACAGTTCTTTCAAGGTGCACGAATTCATGCACCTTGAAAAGATACATACTAACATTAGGGCAGTGTTATTCTATGCAGATGAAAGTAAGAAATGACTGGTTTTAAATAGATCCATGCTCTTTATTTCTAAATAAAAATGAGAGATAAGAGAGAACTGAGACAAATATAGAAAATCTTAACATTTATAAAGTCTGAATAAAAGGTACATGGGTATTATACCCCTACTGTTCTGTGCACTTGCAATATTTACTAGTAATAATAGAAAGGAAATAAACCAACATCGTCATTACATTGCAAAAAAGAAAAAAGAAAAAGAAAGGGTAAGAAAATTTTAAAATGAAATTAAAATTAATATTCCCAGCTTTCGCCTTTGGTCAAAATAGAATAATAGAGTCTAAATTTCCCATTCCACCTGAAACAACAATACAACAGACAAAATATATAAAATGGTGACATTTGAGGCATTGGTCATCAGGAAAGGAAGAGCAGTGATCCCTGAGAGATAGGAAGTAGATGAGGTGAGCCCTATAATTACCCCAGCTTACTGCCTTGAGAATTTCCAAGCTGGATTTCAGTAAAGGAAATCCATGCAGAGCTCAGAGTTCTCTCTGAGTTGAGCAGATGGAGTCCGAGAAAGCCAAGGAAGCTAGAGTTCACAGGGCAGAATGCCAGAGAGGAGAAGGCTGCATTGAAAGAACTTTGGAGCTGTGCAGATGGTTCCCCTCAAGCCTGCAATGGAGCACTGATTAGCATATGCATTGAAAGTTTTAACAGCTATGGGGAAAACATCTGAAAGTATTAAGGGAAAAGTAATTAGAACTTACAGAGAGGGATAGTTTCTGTTCCTGGTAGGCAGAATTGAAATCCTCATAATTCAGAGGCTGTAAGACTATTAAGAAGGGTCTTGCCACAGTAAGAGGAAGTGGAAAGAATTAACCTTAGACTAAATGCTGCATTGGTCTCACCTAACAAAGCTTAAGAGTAAGACCCCAAAAGGTGAAATTATTTCCCAGTAATTTGTTCACCAGAACAAAGCCAAGTACATTTTTATGAATACAAACGTATCTAGTACCCACCAAGGTAATATTTACAATAAAAAAATATGAAGCAAGCTAAGAAGCAAGAAAATACAACCATAAACAAGAGTATCAATCAATTAAAACTGACCAAGAAGTGGTAGAGATGATAGAATTATCACACAAAAAATATTAAAATAGTTATTATCACTGCATTTCTCAATAATTAATAGAATAGGTAGATAGACAATCAATAAGGATATGAATATTTGAATAACAATTTGAACCTAACTAACCTAAATAACATTTCTAGAATACTCCATACAATAGCAGAACACATTCTTTTCATGTGTGAAAGGAGCATTTACCAAGTAGAACATATTCTGAGACATAAAACAAGAATCAATATGCTTAAAAGATTCAAGTAAAAAAGTATGCTTGCTAATCACATGGAATTAAATAATAAATCAATAACAAAAGAATTCTGGAAAATCTAAAAATATAACACACTTCTAAATAGCCATGGTCAAAACAGAAATAAAAAAGAAAATTAGAAATTTTGAACTGAATAAAATCACAACATATGAAAATTTGGAGACATCACTAAACTATACTTGGTGGTGGTGACATATAGCACAAATGCCTATAATATGAAAAAAGAAAGCTCTCAAAACAATGACCTCAGCATTACTTTAAGAAACTAGAAACAGAAGAATGAATTACGCTCAAAGTGAGAAGAAAGGAGATAAAAATCAGAACAGAAATCAATAAAACAGAAATAAAAAGTCAATAGAAAAATTAGTGAAACTAAAAGTTGATTCTTAGAAAAGATTAATGAAATGTATAAACCAGACTGATTAGGAAAAAGGGAGAGAAAACACAAATTATCAGTATCAGGGATGAGAGGTTTCTGGAAGATATTGGAAGGATAATAAAGATATATTATAAATAATTTATGGCAATAAATTCAGTAGCTTAGATAAATTGAACTAATTCTTTGAAAAATACTAACTGTCAAAGCTTACTCAAGGACAAATATATAATCTGAATATACTATATA
>NW_005370529.1:513772-526062 GCF_000412655.1 Myotis brandtii
TGAATTTCTATTGAACAACAGGTCCGGAAGGAAAAACAAACAAACAAACATGCTAGGCCCAGATGCTTACACTGGTAAACTTTATCAAACATGTTTGAAATAAATAACATGAGTTCTACACAAACTCAGAAATTTAAAAAACAGAAAATGCTTTTGAGCTTATTCAATGAGACAGGCATTATCCTAATACAAAAACAAGACAAAGACATTACAAGAAAAAACAAACAAACTGCAGACCCATATTTTCCATAAGGATACATGCTGAAATCCTAAGCAATATTTTAGGGAATCAAATTCAATACTACATAAAAAAGAGAATGCATTGTGACCAAGTGGGATTTATATTCCAGCAATGTAAGTCTAGTTTATCATTCATATATAAACTAGAGGCCCAATGCACAAAATTCATGCAAGAGGCTCAGCCCTCACAGCCCCGGCTTTATCGGGAAGGTTGTTTGGCTGTCCGGTCTACTTAGCATATTATGCGTATATTAGTATAGATTAACATAATTTGTTATATTAACTAATTTTTAAAAAATTAAAAAGCAAATGACCATTTTAATAGCTGCAAAGGAAGCAATGACTAAAGCCCAAATCAATTTCTGTTTAGAAATAGAAGAAAACTTGATAAGGGCAAGTAGGAAAAATCTATAGGGGATATACTTAGTGGTGAAGTACTGAATTAGTTCCCTCTAAGATTAGAGAAAAGACAAGGATCTCTGCTGTCACCATTTCTATTCAACATTGTCCTGGAGGTTCTGGCCAGAGCAGTCAGACAAGACAAAACAATAAAAGTATGTCTTTAATCACAGAAAACGTGGTGATCTATTTAGAATATTTTATTGCGTCTACAAAAGTTATCAGAATTAATGTATTAGTTTAGCAATATTGCAGGATACATAATCAACCTACAGAAATTATATATAAATGATATGAACTACCTAAAGATGAATCTGAAAAAAGATGTGCAAGACCTATATACTGGAAACTACAAAACCTTACAGAAATTAAGAAGACAAAATATGTGGAGAGATATCCTATGTTCATAGGTGAGAAGCCTCTATATTGTTAAAATCTCCATTCTTCCCAAATTAATATATAAATTTCAATCAAAATTCTAGCAGGATTTGTTGGTAGAAACTGGAAATTGGATTCTAAAATTTATATGGAAATGTATGGAACCTATAACATCCAAAGAGATTTTGCAAAAGAAAAAAAATTAGAGGATGAATATTACCTGATCTCAAGAGTTATCAGAATGCTGTAGCAATGAAAAGCATGTGGCATTGGCATAAAAATAGATAATAGATTGTCAAGCTGCCAGGTATCAAGGTGGTCATTTAGGGCAATGAGCCAAACTGAAAGTAAGAATCACATTTTTATTCATGTGCAATGACAGTGCAGTCAAATGACAAAAGAGCAAAGTGCTAGCTCCCCATTGTCTATTTTTCCCTGGGGAATGGCACTAGGCAAGGGGTCAGATGATGTGATACAATGGAGAGACATTATATCACTGCTAAAAAGCTCTAACAGGAGGCACTTGCCTCTTTATGGACCTGAAGTGCTTGGTTTTGGGAGACAGGAAAGGTAAGGTATAGAAAAGTAAGGAGTCAGAGTGAAGAAAAGCCTCTCAGCCAAGCTGGGAATTATAGAGATATTTATTATATTGATTATGTTGAAATTTATGTTAATACTTAACAAACTGTACAGTTTAAACATGTATAGTTCATTGTATGTCAATTATACTGCAATAAAGATGTTTGAAAATTGTTGATTTCTGTTCATGAAAATACATACTTCTTTCTTGCAGACAATTATCAGAGATAAGTCCAGAACTTCACATGCTGTTGCATGTCAGGGAAATCAAGCTAATAATAGAGTATTCAGGGAATTCCATGGGAAAGATGACTTGATCATACATTTGATCTTCAACCCTCACAGCTACTACTAGAGTTTGAGTTAACAGTATCATTCTCTTCTTCTGTAGTTCACCTCTTGATGTTTTAAAACCAGCAATGTTAGGCAATTATTGCTTACACTCTACCAGTTAACTCCAAATTTGATCACATAAATGTCCCTTAACTTCCTTTGGTAACAATAAGACTTTATTGTTACCTGAAGACTTCAAGTAATTAGCATAAATTGTGAAACAAAAAAATATATAGAAAATTAATCTAAAATCACTGATGGTGATTACCATCAGTGGAGTGCCAAGCTGGCTTCCCCTGTCCTATGAAAGCCAATTGTTAAATAGTCAACATTTTATAAGCTAGTCGCTAAACTTAGCTATCATTAAAACTTAAATTATATACTTTAACAATTAATTATATTAAAAACAAATATAATGAATATTCAAGACTCACCACTTCCTACTTTACAACAT
Source organism: Myotis brandtii (assembly GCF_000412655.1). Taxonomy (NCBI): domain Eukaryota; kingdom Metazoa; phylum Chordata; class Mammalia; order Chiroptera; family Vespertilionidae; genus Myotis; species Myotis brandtii. The sequence continues at coordinate 516,156 of NW_005370529.1, forward strand.
TTACTATTTATTGTCTGTGGTCCTGAGATTTACATCTCTTCCCAACTGTCCATATTAAATTACATGTTTATAGCTTGAAATTGGCCAAAGTGGGAATATTTACACCAAGAAAACAGCAAATCTGTGTTTGATTTATTGTTCTGTTGGTGGTTAAAAAATTTATCTTAAAAATGCCAATGATGCAGATTAAATTAAAGTTGTATCATGTCTGTAGTCATTGTATTTTGGCTACCACAAAAAATGAGGAAATATTATTCCAATGTTTGAAAACTATTTCTGATTCAGCTAATAAATTGTGTTAGTCACTAACAAAACAAAATTGTGGGGTATATTTTTGTTGTTAATTTTTTTACTTACACATTAAAGAACAAGCAAAAATATCAACAACATTTATATTGAAACTATATTCATCAATTGTAAACATGAGTTGGCTATACAGGAGTTCAGCAAAAAACAATGGAAATATTTTTATTGTGTACTTATTATTATTTGTAAATTTTGTGTTACATAAACATTTCATTAAAATTATAATAAACATAAGTACACAGAAATATGCATCCATTTGCCCTAGCTGATTTGGCTCAGTGCATAGAGCATCAGCGTAGGGACTGAAGGGCCCTGGGTTTGATTCCAGTTAAGGGCATATACCTTGGTTGCAGGCTCGATCCCCAGTAGGGGGCATGCAGAAGGCAGCCAATCAATGATTCTCTCTCATCATTGATGTTTCTATCTCTTCCTCTCCCTTCCTCTCTGAAATCAATAAAAATGTATTAAATAAAAAGAAAAGATAAAATGGCAGTTTTCCTAGTATTATTTTTTTCATCTTCAACAGGTACCCTGTTAAATAAGTTTAAAAAGTATGGCACAAACAATTATGTGCAGTACATAATACTTGATATTGATAATCATTGACTAAATTACTGGTCTATGTATTTACTATACTAAACTTTTTGTTGTTATTTTTCTACTTATTAAAATATTAGAGGACTGGTGCACGAAATTTGTGCACAGGGTGGGCGGGATTTCCCTCAGCCTGGCCTGCACCCTCTCCAATCTGGGACCCCTTGGGGGATGTCCAACTGCCGGTTTAGGCCTGATCCCAGGATCACAATCCGGGACTGCTGGCTCCTAACCGCTTGCCTGCTTGCCTGCCTGCCTGCCTGCCTGGTCACCCCCTAACTGCTCTCCTGCCAGTCTGATTAACACCTAACTGCTCCTCTGCTGGCCCAATCGCCCCCAACTGCCTGCCTTGCAGGCCTGGTCACCCACAACTGCCCTCCCCTGCTGGCCTGACCTCTCCCCCAACTGCCCTCCCCTGCACTCTTGATCTTGCCCCCAACTGCCCTCCCCTGCTGGCCTGACCTCGCCCCCAACTGCTCTCCCCTGCTGGCCTGGCCGCCCCCAACTTCCCTCCCCTGCTGGCCTGTCCACTCCCAACTACCCTTCCCTGCTGACCTGATCGCCCACAACTGCCCTCCCCTGCCAGCCATCTTGTGGTGACCATCTTGTGGCAGCCATCTTGTGATGGCCATTTTGTGCCAGCCATCTTGTGGTGGCCATGTTGTGATGACATCGTGGTGGCCGTCTTGTGACAACATTGCACGATACCACCTAGGCTTTTATTATATAGGATTTGCTAAAAAAAAATAAGTTAAACACCAAAGGCAAAAAATATATGAATCGATGGATAAATTTGCTACATGAAGAAGCAATGCTTTTGTAGTGCAAGAAACATCACTCAAAAAGTTTAAAAGCTAATGATGAATTAAGAAAATGTATGCAAGAAATATTTGCTGAATTAGTAGCTTTAATCTAGAAATAATTTTTACATCTCTATAAGTAAAAGATGATACCCTGGTTGGGAAAAAAAAATGACAAAAGTCATTGACAGAAATTTCACACAAAAAGTTCAAGCAGCCAATAAAATACAACAATTATCTCACCAATAAAAACAATTAAATTTAAAATAGAATAGTTTCTGCCCTAACCGGTTTAGCTCAGTGGATAGAGTGTTGGCCTGCATACTAAAGGGTCCCAGGTTTGATTCCGGTCAAGGGCATGTACCTTGGTTGCAGTCACATCCCCAGCAGGGGGTGTGCAGGAGGCAGCTGATCGATGTTTCCCTCTCATAGATGTTTCTAGCTCTCTATTCCTCTCCCTTCCTCTCTGTAAAAAATCAATAAAATATATTAAAACAATAAATAGAATAGTTTCAGCTTTAAATATGAAGATTTTAAAAAGATAATCTTGGAGAAGGTGATATCAGAAAATATGGGACTCTCAAATACTCTGGATGGGCATAAAATGACACACTTTCTGGAAGGCTCTTTGGCAGTGTTCCTCATATTTCTTGACCTCATAGTTCCACTTCTAGTAATTCATGCTAAGGTATTACTTAAGGATATGTGGAAAGATGAAGCTAAGAGAATATTTGTCACAACTTTATTTATAATGATGTTTGCATATATGCACATTATATAAATACTCGTGGCCCAGTGCACGAAATTCATGCACATTAAAAGGGAATTAATTAGAGAAAATAATTTAATATTGCTATTTGCCCTTTCTCTATAATAGAAGTGTCAGAGATGAAAAAAAAATTAGTAATATGTATATGAAAATCTCCCTCCTGTCAGAGTCTTGGGCGCGCCGCAGGACCCAGAGTCAAATCCCTGCCCACCCACGCATGCCTCGAAATTGCGGGAGACCCAGACCCGGCCAGTCCCACCACCATCAAGCCCCGCAGGGCAGAGGGTGCAGCCTTAGGTCCCCCGGCCCGGCACTGGGTGGGGGTGTGTGGCTGCAGGTCCCCGGGCCAGGCCTCAGGTCCTCTGGCCCCGACTCCGGGTGGGAAGCACAGCCTCAGGTTCCCAGTCAATCCCTACTGGATGAGGGGCACAGCCTCAGGTTCCCAGTCAATCCCTACTGGATGAGGGGCACAGCCTCAGGTTCCCTGGCACGGCCTCAGGTCTCCCGGCCCCAGCACGAGGGCACGAGGGTGCAAGAGCGCTAGGATGTGATGACCATTTGCATATTAGCTCTTTATTATATAGGATACATACATAATACTTATTAACTAAATATAAACTTTGTTTATAGTACTTTAAGTAATTTATATGTTTATCAAGAATGAATGAGTTAAACTATTTATACACATACAGAATATTAAGCAACCATAAAAATTATGTAGTGAAATATTTACTGTAACAGAATGATTTTAATGATACATACTTTTGGCTGAAAAAGTAGCAGACTTCAAAACTATATACAGTATTATCTCACTTTTGACAAAAATGTATATTATGCACACATATACATACACAATAAGATATTGAAGGATATACCAAAAAATGTTAACTGAGCTTTTATTTCAGGTGGTTTTATTGTATTTTTATTTTAATTTTTTGCCTATTTGGATTTAATTGTTCTGCATCAATAATGCATTACCTGTATATTAGACTTTTAAAAGCCATCTCAACACTACTTCAGCACTTCATGAGTTTCATAACCAGATGATTCAAGGGCTTGTTAGTGCTCAGATTCTTTGGAATTGCAGCTGCTTTGCTTAGAGATACATTTGGAAGCACCTCGGTGTGGTAAGTGTGACCTAAGAGGGCACTCCTGGAAGGAGGAGAATTCCCTGTGTTTGCACTTTTTCTGGCTATGCAAATGCTGTGCTGACTTGGGCAGCCCACTGGTGGCAGCTCTCTTCTGTGCTTGGTGTGGAAAAGGGAGGAGACGCTGACTCATTTTACTGAATCATTTTACTGGGGATGTGACTCTGGGTTTGGTTACCTACAGGCATTTCTCCTGTGACTGGGTATCCTAGGGGAGGTTTTATTTTAACATGTTTAATAGAGGTGTTTTCCAGCCCAAGTGAAAGGTTGTGAATGACACAGAGGGAGACCACACCCTCCCATTTATATCCCTTTACAAGGATTGGGGCAGCCTGGCCTCAGGCTTCTGACCTCAAAGTTGGAATTTAACCACTGGACAACACCTCATATTTAAACCATCCCTATACTTCTATTCCTTAAGAGTATCCTAGAGAGGACTCTAAACTTCCACCATGAAAGGCCCAACATAAAGATTACTCTGGGAATTAAGACTGTGGGGTATGCTGCCTAACACATTGGGAAGGCTTGTTCTGCATCTAAATGTGAAGTGACATTTGGTAGGGTCTGTGTCCTATACTATGAACAGTCTCCCCATCATTTCTTTAGTTGAATCTATTGACAAAGGCATTATTAAGAGCAATCAATTTGACAATCTATATGGAACTTCAATTTGACAACCTATATGGAACTTCAAATAAGGCCTGGGGCTGTGCTAGTTACTGAGAATAGAAAATGAAATAGACAAAGCCTAGAGGTCAACTCTGTAACATACAGTCCACAAAAGACTTTGTGTGAATAAATATGTGGTGTCCATAAAGTTTGGATACATAGGCATATAAGTATAATAATCCATATATATAAAAAGCCAGGGGCTGTCACAACCAAAACAACTGAATGGATGACCAAACAGGCTGTGTGGGGCGACCAGGCTGGCAGGGGGGTTAGTGAGGGGAGACCAGGCCGGCGGTGGGGGCAGTTGGGGGTGACTAGGCTGGGGGGGACAGTTGGGAGTAACCAGCCTGGAAGGCAGAGGCGGTTAGGGGTGATCAGGCTGGCAGGGGGCCCAGCAGGGGCGATCAGGTAGGCAGGCAGGTGAGCAGTTAGGAGCCAGTGGTCCCGGAATGTGAGAGGGATGTCCAACTGCCGGTTTAGGCCCGATCCTGAGAGGGTGCAGGCTGGGCTGAGGGGACACCCTCCACCCCCCGTGCATGAATTTCATGCACCGACCCTCCAGTCTAATTATAATATCAAGGACTAGGACTTCTCCAATATATAAAATCAATAATGTACTTTCATCTATATGTCTCCAGACTTAATAGACACCTTGTTGAATATAACATCATAAGCACTGTGGTAACAATATAGTGTTAAACCATACATTCCAGTGAATGATTAATTCTGCCTGGTAAATTCAGGGAAAGACGAGAGAAAGCCATATTAAATAGGTCTTTAAAGGATGAGTAGATATTCATAAGGAAGCATATTCCATGAAAAGCACTGGAAGGGAATCATACCCTGGTCCTGTTTAAGGATAGAGGTCACAAGAACTAAGAAGCGAAAATGAAAAGTATAATTTATTGGGGTTGGGAGGCTGGGATATTGAAAACTAACTGGATAAGATCTCCAGTTTTCTTCCATTTCTGACCCTTCTACTGGTAGCCAGAGGTATGATAATCATCAGACTGATACCCAACAAATGTTCAGAGAGTGGGCTGGGCAATCAACATAGATGGCAGCTTGTATTTAGGAAGAATTAAGGGCAGATCAGAGGTATGCATACTTGATAACATGCAGTTGACTTTCAATAAACCTCTTCACCTGTGGAGTCTCACACAGTGTTTGGAATTATCCTCTGCAGGCTGGTGTCAGATGGGAGGATTTTTATAGCCCAAATTCTTGAACCTGAGACCTAGAGGCTTGGTTTTGTCAAAGTCTATGAGTAACAGTGAGGTTTAATAGAATCAAAATCCAAGTACAGGGTTCAGAAGTAGAAACTGAAGGAGCCTCAGAGACTTGCTTGGCATCACGTGGTAGTTTGTTAGAAAGGCAGACTCACTGCCCATCCCAGGCTTAATGATTCCAAATCTGAATTTTAAAAAGATTCTCAGATGATTTGTATGCTATGGGTCTGAAGATCATATTTTGAGTAGGAACGGTCTAAACTGCTGTTTCTCTAATTTAGATGCATATTGAAATTAGCTGGGATGTTTTAAGAAGAATTGATCTCTTGGACATATCTGAAGATATTCTAATTTAATCGGTGGGGTCATAAAATCAAAATTCAGAAGAATAGGAGAAGCAATCAGGAAAAATGTCACCAAGAAACAGGTTCTAGTTATCAGAAAAAGTAAGTGAAATGTGTGTTAGATGGATAGTTGGACAGACTGATGGATGAATGGAGGAAGGAATGGGTGGATGTATGTATGGATGTATGTATGGATGGTTGGATGAATGAATGGATGAATGGATGGATAACAGGAGATTAGAGAACTGTGAGATAAAAGTCTACTATTTTGATCATAACCTTTGGGGTATGTTCCCTCTCAACACATTGGGCCAGTGTTTCACACAGCATTATTTGTAGACTAACTAAGGGAGTACCCATTTTAAAATGTATATTCTGGCCATACCTTTATATTGAATTGGCATCTTTAGAGGTGTGCTCAAGTAATATACATTTTTCATACATGCTTCAGGAGAACTTTATGTACAGTAAAGTTTAATAACGTAGTAACTGCTTGTCTCAATAAAGTCCTAGCTAACTGTGGAAGGGCAATCTACATTGAAGAATAGAGAAGGATTTTGGTATTTATTTGGACAGAATAAGTTTTCATTGTGCAATAACTGATGCAGGTATTGGAACATGGTTGGTTTCCCTGGTTATGACTACTAAATGCTAGTAGCATGCCCTAGTCATTGTGACAACCCAAATATCTTTTCTCACATTTCTAAATGGTGCCTTCAATTTGACTTCTTCCTTACCCATTTAGATGCCTTTTATTTCTTTCTCTTGACTTATTGCTCTGGCTAGTACTCCCAGTACTATGTTTAATAAGAGTGGTGAGAGTGGACATCCTTGTCTTGTTCCTGATCTTAGGGGAAAAGCTTTCAGTTTTTCATCATTGAGTATGATATTGGCTGAAGGTTTATCATATATGGCCTTTATTGTGTTGAAACACTTTCCTTCTATTCCTATTTTATTGAGCATTTTAATCATAAATGGATGTTGTATCTTATCAAATACTTTTTCTGCTTCTATTAACAAGATCATATGATTTTTATCCTTTCTTTTGTTAATGTGCTGTATAACATTGATTGATTTGCAAATATTGAACCATCCTTGTGCCCCTGGAATGAATCACACTTGATTGTGATGTATTATTTTTTGGATGTACTGTTGTATTCAATTAGCTAGTATTTTGTTTAAGATTTTTGTGTCTGTATTCATCAGGGATATTGGTCTGTAGTTTTCTTTTTTTGTGTTATCTTTACCAGGTTTTGGTATCAGGATTATATTGGCCTCATGGAATATATTAGGAAGTATTGCCTCTTCTTCAATTTTTTGGAAGAGTTTGAAAATAATAGGTGTTAATTCTTCCTTGACCGTTAGATAGAATTCACTGGTGAAGCCATCTAGTCCTAGACTTTTGTTTTTTGGGAGGTTTTTGATGGTTGTTTCAATTTTCTCACTGCTGATCGGTCTATTTAGTTTTTCCAGTTCTTCATGATTTAGTTTAGGAAGGTTATATATTTCTAGGAACTTATCCATTTCTAGGTTATTGAATTTGGTGGCATAAAGGCTTTCATAATATTCTAGAAAGATCCTTTGTATATCTGTGATGTCTGTAGTGATTTCTCCTCTCTCATTTCTGATTTTGTTTATATGGGTCTTTTCCCTTTTTTGTCACTTTTTGTGGATGACATGATGCTGTAGATAGAAAACCCTAAAGAATCTACCAAAAAAATTACTGGAAACACTAAACAAATAAAGTCAAGTTGCAGGATACAAAATCAATGTGCAAAAATCCATTGCCTTCTTATATACCAACAACAAAACTTCAGAAAAAGAAGTGGAGAAAACAATTTCTTTTGCAATCACAACCAAAAGAATAAAATACCTAGGAATAAGCAAAGAATGTGAAAGACCTATATACTGAAAATTACAAAACATTATTAAAAGAGATTGAAAAAGACACAACAAAATGGAAAAATGTCCCATGTTCATGGATTTGAAGAATAAACATAGTTGAAATGGCCATTTTACCTAAAGCAATATGCAGATTTAATGAAATCCCCATCAAAATTCCAATGTCAATTTTTAAAGAAATAGAAAGATAAATCATCAGATTTGTATGGAACCACAAAAGACCCAGACCCAGAATAGCCAAAGCAATCCTGAAAAAAAAAAAAAGGATAATGCTGGAGGGATCATGCTACCTGACTTCAAAATATACTACAGAGCTACTATATCCAAAACAGCATGGTATTGCCCTGACCGGTTTGGCTCAGTGGATAGAGCATTGGCCTGCGGACTCAAGTGTCCTGGGTTCGATTCCAGTCAAGGGCATGTACCTTGGTTGCGGGCACATCCCCAGTGGGGAGTGCGCAGGAGGCAGCTGATCAATGTTTCTCTCTCATCGATGTTTCTAACTCTCTATCCCTCTCCCTTCCTCTCTGTAAAAAAATCAATAAAATATATTAAAAGAAACAACAGCATGGTATTGTCAGATAAACAATACACAGATCAGTGGAACAGAATAGACAGCCCAGCTATAAAACCACATGTATATGGACAGATAATTTTTGACAAAGGAGCCAGAAATGCACATTGAAGTAAAGACAGTCTCTTCAATAAATGGTTCTGGGAAAACTGGAAAGCCACGTGCAAACACATGACACTGGATTGCAGTTTGTCCCCATGTACAAAAATTAATTCAAAATTAATTTTGGATCAAAGACTTAAACATAAGACCCAAAACTATAAGTCACATAGAAAAAAAATATAGGTACCAAACTTATGGACCTGGGTGGTAGAGAACATTTTATGGACTTGACCCCAAAGGCAAGGGAGATAAAGGCAAAAATAAATGAATGGGATTATATAAAACTGAAGAGCTTCTGCACAGCAAAAGAAATGGGCAACAAAACAAACAGGCAGCCAACCAGATGAGAGATGATATTTGCAAACAGTAGCTCTGACAAAGGTTTAATTTTCAAAATAATATATAAATTCATAAATCTCAACACCAAACAAATAAACAATCCAATCAGAAAGTGGGCAGAGGGCCCCAAAATACACCTCTCCCAAGAAGACATACAAACAGCCAATAGCTATATGAAAAGATGGTCAACCTCACTGGCAATCAGGGAAATGCAAATTAAAACTACAATGAGAAGCCACCTTACACCAATTAGAGTGGCCATTATCAACAAGACAAGCAACAACAAATGTTGGAGAGGTTGTGGAAAAAAGGGATTTCCTCTTTCACTGCTGGGGGGAATGTAGACTAATACAACCACTATGGAAAGGAGTCTGGTGATTCCTCAAAAAATTAAAAGTAGAGCTACCATACAACTCAACAACCCCACTCCTGTGTATATACCCACAACACTAGAAATAATTTATACACAAAGTTATATGCACCCCTATGTTCATTGCAGCATTATTCATGGTGGCCAAGAGTTGGAAACAGCCAAAGTGCCCTATGATAGAGGACTGCATAAAGAAGATGTGGTATATATACACAATTCAGTACTACATGGCCATAAGAAAGGATGAAATAGTGTAATTTACAACAACATGGATAGACCTTGAGAACATTATGCAAAGTGAAATAAGTCAAACAGAAAAAGCTAAGAAGAATATGATTTAACTCCTATGTGGGATATAAAACTGAAACTTATGAACACAAACAGCAGTGTTGTGGTTGCCAGAGGGAGTGGGTAGGGGAAGAAAGATGTCCTAATATGAGGTGACAGGAGATGATTTGACTTTGGGGGGTAGGCACATAGTCCTACATACAGATTTTGTAAATTAGTAATCCACACATGAAACCTACTAGGTGTATCGGTTAATAATGCAGATTTTGTAATCAAAGAAAACACAATAATTTCAAGAGAAACATCAAACGTGCTTTATTCAAAGTAATGTCCCTCGCTAGCTACACATTTCCCCCATCTTTCAGGTAATTTGTGGATACCTTCCCAATAGAACTTTTCTTATTTTGAGGAAAACCATTCAGAGACCCAATTTTCCACTTCTTCGTATGTTTTGAAGTGCTGAGCAGAAA
>NW_005370529.1:527508-538693 GCF_000412655.1 Myotis brandtii
AAATAAAATTTAAATAAATAAATAAATAAATAAAAATGGTGCCTCCAAACTGTAAATTGCCAGCTCAAAATCCCAATTTCCCTGCCAGGATCATGGGAGAGATTGATAAAGTGTGCAGAACATTGCCTGTTTAACACTTGACTATGTCAGAGATTGAGCTTGCAAAAGTCTAATCATTCTTCCTGTAGCTGTGAATATGTAGCACTGAATCTGTAATCAGAAGGCTTGAGTTTGAGGTCACTCACTTGTATGCCATCAAGTTACCACTTCTTTTGCCTGGCATTTCTCACTTTATCAAATGGGAATAAAAATACCGGGTTCGGTTGTCTTACCAGATAGTTGGGAGGTGAAACCTGTTAGAAACTATAAAATTTTATTTAAATAAAACTTTGCATTATTCTAAATAATTACTTTTTCTCTTTGATATGGGAAGTCTCTAAGGTGGATATCAACTTATACCACAATATTGTGTGTTTTAGGAAGTTCTTCTGCAACCCTGTCTGTTCCAGCTAGCAAGCCCTCCCGTGGGTTGAAATATGTGTATCAAGTTGCTCAAATAAAAATAAACTGCAGCTGCAATTTTAAAGGTTGTTTTTGACTCTAGCCCTTGCACCCTAAAGCCTCTTAGAATTTCCCCCATACACAGTATAGAGCAGGTGGTCAATGGGAAATTCCCATAAGTACCCCACACAGCATTTTTTAGCCTGTCTTCAATAGTTCTGCTCTATAATTTCTCTTTAGTGATCCCTTCCTGTGTCCTTTTCTTGCTCTCATATGTAGTAAAATGCTAATGTGCCAGATATCATCCATTTCCCTTTCTACATGTGCTCCCCATCTACTCTTTGCCTCAAGAGCCTGACACCATGAACTCTATCAACATGCCGCCTACCTTCCTAATGGGTTCAGTCAGTAGGTAGCCCCGGTAAGAACAGAAGTGAGGAGAAAAATGACTATTCATTTCTCTGGTTACCACATCCTGGGTGATTTCACTTAGGCTGCTGCATCCCTCACAGAAGGTCGCCCGCTCTTTTTAAGGCAGCTGCTCTGCAGGCCCTTCTTCATCCAGGTGAATTTCTCACACCCCTCGATTCTTTGGGTCTTGGAATGGGACACTGCCACTGCTGCTACTGGTAGTTTCAGCACTGTCTCCCGCATTTCCCCTAAACTCTGCCTTTGTATTCATTCTTCTTGAGGATGAACCCACTCCTAATTATCTTACTTTGAGTGGGGCATCTGTGTCCTGTTGGGACCCTTTCTGATATAGTGACTCAACAAAAGAGCACTGGACTTTGAAAAGAGGGACACAAATTAACTGTGTTTCTGCCAATAATTTGCCAAGGGACCTTCCCTGTTAAGGCTCCAGTCTTCGCCATATATAATAAAATAAAATTTTGGATTGTGTAATCTTAAAGGTACATTCCCCAGTCACCAATTATAGTGTTTACAATAGGATAAAGTACGAGAAATTATTGTACAGGTGTGAAATTTTGCTATGATTGTCATTAGATAGAATTTACATACCTATGTTCTCTTTAGTGTCATTCATCAACTGTGACTTGTGGCATCTGTGCAGGTGGAAAAGGAGCCGTCTGATGTTTGAATTGCTTTGACACTTGTTAATATATGTGATTCCTGGTGGGCGTTGGTTTTGATCGTTGTTAGCATATTTGGAAACGGTATGCATATTAAATTTAGAAATGCCTGATTGTTTGCCTATGTTATCCAAATGTGAATGGCTTGAAAAAAGCAACATAGCTTTCTGTTCTTCCAGACAATATTCATCATTGTCCATCAATCAATCAATGAACTGTCTTGAAACACTTATTGTCACTCATACTGATGCCAGTATCTCAGTTACCATTGTTTTGACTTTTGGGAAGCAAAAAAAAAAGCACCCTGAGAAAATGAAATAAAAAGGAGACCTTGGCAAGGCCAGCCTTTTATTTGGAGCCATCAGTGAAACTGTCAGCTTCCTTCAAAGCAGTGTTACTATTTTGCCACATTATAAATGTTAGTAACTACCTCCCATGAAGTAACCTAAATTAGAAAACTTGTAGTTTACTGTTTTTAGCTATATAGGATCTATTGAGGGGGTAGGATGACCTGTCAAGACTTATTCAAGAATAAAAATGCTCTTTCATCTCAATCATTCCTAGTGAATTCTAACCTAGGGTTATGTTGTTCATTTTTTCTTGTTCTGACAAAGAATTTGTATTGCCTTCTAAATAAAAAAAAACCTAAATATACAATAAGAGCTCTAAAGATTAGTAATATTTGTTTAATACATGACATCTACAATAGTTTTATTTTTCATTATTTTATTTTACCCTCACCATTATCTTCTGAACTTTGGTTGTGATGACATTTGGTAAACAGCATTGTCAAGACAAAAAGCCAAGTTTTCTGATACAAGGCCGATGCTGCATTACACTGTGCTGTGGACATGTTCTCATCCTGTGATGAGTGTTACAAGCTTAGAATATATGTAAGCTTTTGCTCTTCTTCCCAGCATACCAAATCAGGAGGAGCACACAAAGTTGCCAGAGTGAGACAGAAATGAGCAGAGTCACTTGAAATGGCAAATGTGAGAATAGCTCCTCAATCCTCTGACAAGAAGTAAACTCCTCAAGTCAAGAAGGCAACTTTAAGTATAATTCAAACTTTCATTTAATTAAATTATCTTTACACATCATCCACATGGGGCTAACCCACCTGCTTTTGGTAAACAAAGTCTGTGCATTCTAACTGCACAATGCCATCTGTAATCAGTTCCTTCTTCCCACATCTGCAGTACCTTCTACTATCTAGGCCTTTATCATATCTCTCCTTGACTTTTTTCAATAATCTCAATCTTGAATGGCTCCTCACACATGCCCATACTCACACTCCCATTAGCTTAGTCTTCTTATAGGCATAGTAGATGCTCACTAAGATTTGCTTGAAGGAGAAGCTGATGTTTGCAGAAGCTGATTATAAAACATAATAAAGGCAACAAAGTAAAATTGCAGAAGTACAAGTTTTCCCAATAATAAACTTTTTATATAAGATCTAAGGTAGCTCTTAGAAATTTCCAATTGTAATGGATTGTATTAATGCAGTGCTCTCACTCCATAGTCAATGTTTAAGTTAAAATGTTGCCTCAGTCTGCTAGAGATGCCATAGCAACATACCACAAGCTGAGTGGTTTAAACAAGAGAAATTTATTTTCTCACAGTTCTAGAGACTGAAAGTGTGTGCCCTGATAGATAGGTTTAGAAAGACATAGAAAGAGAGACAGAAAGAGGAAGAGATTAAACTCTCTGTTGCCTCTCCTCATAAGGGCACTAACACCTTCATGAAGTCCCCACACTCATGACCTCTTCTACCCCTAATTGCCTCCAAGGGCCCCATCTACAAATACCATCACATTTAGGATTACTACTTCAACATATGAATTTGGGGGGTAGGGGAAATTAAAATAACATTCAGTCCTTAACATTCAGTCTTGCTTTATTTGGGGGCAGGCGTAGGGGATATTATTTCTTCTACCTCATGTGCTTTTACTCTCAGCCCTTACCTAGAAATATCTAAATTATGGTACCCCTGTTTTACATAGCATTCTTCATTTGTAGCTTTTCCATATAGATTTAAAATTATATTTTATAATAATTTATTTGATATATTTCCCACCAGAATGAAAGTTCCACAGAGAAGGAAAAGTATGTTTTGTGCAGAACTATAACTCCAGTGTACAGCCAGGTGCTAGATAAACATCTCTTCAGTAAATGATTAGGAAGCCATTAAAGAATTTTAAGAATGCATTCTAAGAATCCCGAAACACCAATCAGAAGGAATTATATGCACCCCTATGTTCATAGCAATGCTATTTACAATAGCTAGGATCTGGAAACAACCCAAGTGCTTACCAGTAGTGGATAAAAAAGATGTGGTGCATTTACACAATGGAATACTATGCAACTGTAAAAAAGAAATATTTCTTACCCTTTGAGACATAGAGGACCTGGAGGGTATTATGCTAAGCAAAATAAGTCAGTCAGAAAAAGACCAGTATCACATGATATCACTTATATGTGGAACCTAATGAACAAAATAGGTCCAGAGACTTGGAAGCATGCAACAGTCTGATGAATTTCAGAGGGAGGGGAGGTGGGGTAAAAAGATTAACCAAAGAACTTATATGCATATATACATAAGTCATGGACACAAACAGTAGTGTGGTGAAGATCTAGGGAAGGGGCAAGAGCAAGGTGGAAAGGGTCAATGGGTGGGGGAGAGGGACATCTGTAATACTTTCAACAGTAAAGATATATTTTTAAAAGAGTTTTAAATAGAAAAGTGGCTTGAGCAACCTTTTAAAAATGTTGCTCTGAATGTTAGTATTGCCAATATAAAATGAGGATTAGATGATATATAAGGTCCTAACCATTCTTAGATTCTATGATTGTGTTTTCCTAAATATTTAGCAGAATTCTTAAAATTCATCTAATGTTTCATTTTTTCATGCCTTACTGTAACATGGGTATAAGATTAGTGCTAGAACCTTCTTGTTACAAAAGAGAGAAATGGAGGTGGATGTGCTTATTAGTTCATGCAAAGAAGCTAAAGTCTATTTCACCAAATAAAAGATTGTAGATACAAAGTCAAGGGCTGCATAAGTATAATCTTGTTGATCTCCAATATGCACTCCCCTCCCCCTTGACATTCTTTCAGTCAGAATAATTGGCAAGTTTAAGAAGACATTTCAAACTCTTCAGCGATGCCCTTGAATGTTGGCCCACACATACTTGATTCAGATGACTAGAACCCTTTGCATTTTTGTTTAATAAAAAATGATTACATGCTAAAATAATGATTTGTAAAGGTATGGAGATAAATTCACCTACCTAAATTAGATGACATTTTCAGAAGATACTAGATTTGAAAGAAAAGTAGAAGCCATCCAGCCAAAGTCTATCATGTAGGTATGTATTTGTTGACTCAGCAAACTTTATTATTTACCATACATCAAACACTGTGCTAGGTGCTGTGAACACTGGAATATGTTACATATGGGAAAAGTAAGAAAGAAAATAATCTTTTAAAGGTGACATTCGGTTGACTACAAGAGATAAGACCAGAAAGAGTGAGCCTCAATATTTGGTTCCTTTCCAAGATAGCAAGGATAGGAAAACTACAGCCCATGGCCCAAATCTGTTCAGCCTCCTGTTTTTGTAAAGTTTTATTGGAACACAGCCATGCCCATGTGTTTGTATATTGTCTATAGCTGTTTTAATGCTACAGTGGCAGAATTGTAACAGAGAATGTATGGCCAGCAAACTGAAAATATTCATTATCTGACCCTCTGTAGAATGTTTGCTAGCTCTTGTACTAGGATACAAAAAATGTCCATGGGCTGCTTCTGGAAATGATTTTTCAAATGATAAATTTGGATGTAATGAGAAGTACTACCTTTCCTGTTTAGATGGACATTTTCTTAAGGTATTTCCTTTACTTGTCTTCCAATAATGATCAAAACTGATGGTGTTGAGTAAGGCATCTAGGGGTTATTTGGAATAAGCCAAGGGAATCTGGGAGATTTCCTCTACAAATAGAGGAACAATTCCTGCTTAAAGAGTTACTTGCAGTCACAGTGTGCTAATGTGCTTAGTATCTGTTTCTGGATTCAGTTTGGATCAGTGTAATAATAAGAGACATTTTTGTTTCTGAATTGTCAATGTCAGCCAGAGAGACAAACACTGATTCCTTAAAATGGCACTATTCCTCCAGAGACCAGTTGGCCATTGGTGGCAGGTTGACTACATTGGGCCTCTTCTACACTAGAAGGGCCAGACGTTTGTCCTCGGGAGAAAGATACCTACTTCAGGCATGGATTTACTTTTTCTGTATGCCAAACCTCAGCTAGCTCCACTTCCCTGACACCATGAAGTCACATGCCCTCCCAATTGCATACCTACTGTGTTGAAATTATTTACTTAAATAATTATGTAGAGTTAATAATTTTATATACTTATCTAATTTAATTCTCAAAATAAATCTCTAAGACAGTTTCTGATAATTTCTCTATCTCATAGTTGAGGAAACTGAGGCTATTAGAGGTTGAAAATTTCTGTGAGATCATTTGCTAGAAACTGCTGCAGCAATACCTTCATTCCCACTACTCTGACTCCAGAGTTCATGTACTTAACCAATGCTGCAATTATTTCTATTGTAATTACTAATTTATACATTTTTGTATCACAGGGGGCTTTAAGCTCATTGTTACTAGCTAGTACAGAGTCTTGCTCATGATATCCCAACAGATTTATTGAATTTATAAAGACAAAGAAAGAAAAGAGGGAGGGGCTTGACTTGACAGTGGTAATTGATAAGTAGTAGTTAAGGTGCCATGACTTTTAAATGTTTGCTTCTAATTTTAATGAAGAAACAAACAACACATTACATGGTATTTTAGTTATCCCTTCTCTATTTCTTTATAATTTGGCGCTCTAGTGATCTATTGCTGAGTAACAAATTACCCCAGAGCTAAATGACTTAAAACAACAACTTTTTATTATATTTCATGATTTTGTGAATTCTGAAACAGGCTCAGTCGAGCAATATTTCTGACCCACATGACATTAACTGAAGTCATTTGATAGTCTTTAACTGGCCAATGACTAGTCTAGAGTCCCTTAGTCAGCTTCATTTACATGCCTTGTGCCTTGGTGGTGATGGCTAGCAGGTTAGAATTGGCTGGGTTGGGGATATTAACAAGAGCACCTATACGTGGCCTTACCAGCATGGCAACTTCAGGATAGCTGATCTCCATGACAAGTAAGGGCTCCCAGAGAAAATGTTCCAGGAGGCCCAGTTGCAAGAATTCTTATGACCTAGTCTTACAAGTCCCAGAATATCACTTCTTCCAAGTTTATTGGCCAGGCAAGTCACTAAGTCCAGCCCAGGCTCAAGGAGAGAAGAATTAGTTTCCATCTTTCTGGGGATGAAGTAGTAAGTGGCCATTTTTAATCAACTACACTTGATTGTATATCTGGAAAAAATGTGTTTAACTTCTTACTGACTGTTTCTTTCAGGTCTCACCACTAGAGAGTTGTAGATTACTTGTGTGGAAAGACAACAGGGAAAATCTTCCTTACAGAGTAGTGTTTAGAGGCAGTCAAGCAGAGGGGTGGTAGGGAGGCTAGATCTGTGATACTGGGAAAACCACTTAAACTCCCTGATATTCGATCTTCTTATGTGAAAAAAAAAAAGGAACAATAATACCTTCACAGAGTTCAAAAGTGTTTTTTTTTAATTCTTTATTGTTGAAAGTATTACATATGTCCCCTCCCCCCTTGTCCTCTTCCAGCTTGTCCCTGTCCCCCCAGTCCCAGACTTCACCCCCATTACCCCCATTGTCTGTGTCCATTGGTTATGCTCATATGCATACAAGTTCTTTGGTTGATCTCTTCCCCCTAACTCTTCCCACCCATCCTCCCCTGCCTTCCCTCTGAGGTTTTCTTACTTACTAGGTTCTGAAAGTGTTAATGCATGGAATAATCGTACATATAATAAATACTTTTTAAAAAGCAGGCTTTTGAAATGTGGCTATTAACTCAGGAAAATAAGACACAATCAAGATGGGATACAATACAATTTACACTCAAATAATTTAATATGGGATGTAGTGGCTGCCTTAAACTAGCATGAACCAAAGTCATATTGTTTCAAAGGGGAGAAAGACTGTATCTGATTACAACAGCAGAGAAACCTTTATTATTATTATTGTTCAATGATTTCACTATCTCAACTATGCAGGAACCTATGGGTGATATTGTATAAAGTTCAGGGAAGTAAATAAGTCTCTTTAGTATAGCCATAATTGTAATTTTCTGGAACGTTGCTGCACTGGGCAAAATAATTTGGCTTCTGAAAATGCATCTGGACAATTCAGCACTGTTAATAGATTTGGTCTGTGTCTTTAGTGTTAATAATAAGACCTGCAACATAATCAGATGAAGAAAGCTAAGGTATGCAAGATTTCATCAGAATGGGCTGCACCCATGGCCTCTGGGAATTTTCATCCTGTGGTTCAAGGCCCTGTGTGCCTATCCGGTAATCAGGACCCCCAACGCCTCAGTCATCAACCAGTTCCATATGGCAAAGGAGCACTAAACACACCTTGCTGCAGTGAATTGACTCAGATGTGGTATTTTAATTGGCATTAAACAGAATTATTATTTAATTAAAGCAGAGGCTAATTAATTTTCTGAGTCATTGTTTGTGCAAAAGGTGCTATATTCCAGTCATAACCAATTTAGCTAAGTAACATCAAATACTCAATTTGGTGCCTTCAGGAGGTCTATTTTTATCCAAATGGATACCTTTATTAGGAATAATTTAAGATAGGGAACTTAGATTCACAGTGGGAGGGGAATTTACAGAATTCCTTCAGCCTGGACATTTTATAGATGAGAAAACTGAAACTCAAAGAGTTATCCAAGATCACAGACCTACTTAGGGCCAGGTCAGCCCTGGGACCCATGGCTCCCAACTCTCATTCCAGTGCTCATTCCACTCTGTTGCAAAACCTGAGCATTCTGGGAGAGGACCTATGGCATACCAACACTAGAAGCAACCTCACAAACTATTTATCCAGTAGCCCAATTATATTGTTGGAAAAACTAGGACCAGTGAAGGAAAAGATTTGCCATGGTCACAGACTGAGCCATGACGAGGGCCCACATTTACATTCTAATAAGTTGTCTACTATAACATGGTCTCTAAGGGTAATGCTCTTCAACCAACAGAGTGGATAGCCCTGTTGTGTTGAAGAGCATTGATGTGCCCTACAGAAACATTTTTGTGATTACTGTACATTCCAAAATCAAGCCTTTGGACAAACCTCTCTTTTCTATGGAAAAATTAAAAGTTAAGTGATGCTTAAGGAAGACCCATCATCTTCCTTATGTCTAGCATTCTGCCTAAGATAAGCCTCCCTCTTTCAAAGATCAGTTTTTCCATGAAGACTTCCTAGGGCCTATGATCATTCTTCCCTCATTGAGTGTTCTCTTGCATTTAGGTCTAGCTTGCATCTCATCACATAATTCTGAACCTGCTTATAAATCTCTTGCATGTAATTCTCAGTAATTAGTTTTGAAATTTCTCAAGGAGAGGGAGAGGGTCTCAGCTGCCCTTTATTTTTAGTATATCCTCTCAAGAATAGTGTATGTGAATGGCACTCAGTACACACTCAGTATGAGCTCACTTACAATGACTCCTGAACGACTCACAAAGCAATAGATTAGCAAAGACTAAAGATCTAGAATATAACGGCTACTTCTTAAGCATGGGTTAGTCAATAAAGCTCTAAAGTCAGAGGGAGAAGAATTTGAATCCATACTCTTGTAATTACTGATTTTCTGGCATTCTGAGTTGCAATTTCCTCATTTGAAAATAGTCATTATAATACTGACTTCACACGTTGTAAAGATGAAATGAGGTAAATGTGTAAACCACTTGCATAATGCTTGGCAAATAGTAGGTACCCAAGCAATAAATTCTAGTTTCCACATTGCCTCAGAGCATCCAGGAAAAGATGCTTCTCAACCTCCTTGTTGTTAGAGGGCAAGGGCCCCAAGACTCCTGGTGCGAGTTTAGTTCTCCCCAGGTAGAAAGAACCATGCTTCTGTGTAGCCCCACTCTTTGTCTAAAATTTCCTCATCAATATGCAGTTTTCTGAGTTTCTTTTTGTTGTTGTTGTTTTTGTTTTTATAAAGACTGGCTCCTTCAAAGCCCATGTATATGTCTCAATTCTAAGTTAGATTGTCATTTTTTTTCTGACTATACTAAGACACAGAAGTTAATGTTGACCTACTGTTGAAAACTCCTAGGCATATTTCTATCTTTCACACAGAGGAATGCAGACCAGTGGACTCGTGTGATGGCCAGAGTGAAGCCAGCAGTTTGTTCTTTTGTCTGAGTGCAGCTGGAGTGAAGAAAACTGCCCCTGCCTGAAATGGTTGCCTTCATGTGGTGCACACTTAGTGGTGAGTTATCAGCTATGCACAATCTCCAGCCATGCCCTTGGGAACAAAAGGCTGCTGCCAAGTTATTTCTTCAGAAGCACGTGAGTGACTCTTCTGCAATACATATGAGGGTGAGATGTGGGTGGTTGGGTATGTGGTAAAGGGAGGTAGGTGAAATCTGTCAGCAACTGTTGCATCAAGAATTTTATGGGTTTTCCTATACCCAGATCTCCCAAGTTTGGGACTGCTGAATTGCCTGGGCTTCTTTAAAAGATCAGTTTGAATCTGTAGGTCTCAGCCAAGGGCTTAGAGGACATCATAACAGCTGTGCCAGGGGAAACAGCCCTTAATGAACTTCAGGGATAACCCCATGAGGAAACATGACTCTTCCTCAAAAAGCCTGAGGGTGATTACAAAATCCAGGAATGGGTGAGGGGGGCATGAAGAGTGAGCTGTGGATTGATCTAGAGACAAGTAAGGGCAAGGCTGGAACAAATAAATAACACCCCTGGGGAAGAGTTTAATTCCTCTGGCACAGGCTTTGAGAAACAGACAGGAAAATGGTTATTACCATGGGATGGAGATGTAAATTTTATGTCCCAGAGCAGCTCTACCAGGAAGAGTTCCCATAGATGAGGCAAGGCCAGGACACACACTGTTTCCTGTAAGGTGAGGCAGTCCTCTCTGATCTAGAGTGAGATCTCTCTTCCTCTTATTTAGCACCCACATTAAACAGATGCATCAAGTCTTTCCCAAGGGCAGAAACCAAGAACGGTTCACTGAAGCAGCAAAATAAAGTAGAAAAGGTGTGAATTTGGGAATAAGAAAGGATGCATTTTGAATCTCAATTCCTCTCTAATGAGTGAGTGACTTTAAGGGAGTCCCTTGATCCTTAGCCTCCATTTTCTCAGTTGTAAATGAGAGAGAGTAATACCTACCACAGTGTGTTGTTGTGAAGGTCAAATTAGATCATCATCCTATCTAATAATAGAGAAACATGGTAATTAACCGTAACTTTGCTACACTTCCCATTGCCTAATCAGCGAGATATGCAAATTAACTGCCAGCCAAGATGGGGGCTGGCCCCAGGCAACTGAAGTGAGCCAGAGGCTTGCTTGCTCCAGTGAAGGAGGAAGCCAAGGTTCCCCGCCTGCCGCTGCCCAGCTCTGAGCTTGCTCTCT
>NW_005370529.1:540620-599257 GCF_000412655.1 Myotis brandtii
CTCCCCCGCCAGTGCACAAATTTTTGTGCCCTGGCCCTCTAGTATTTAATAAAAGCCTAATATGCTAAGTGCCCTGTCGTCCAGTCATCTGTTCGACCAATCAAAGCATAATATGCTAATGATATGCTAAGGCCGCTCAACCACTTGCTATGACATCCACTGACCCCCAGGGGGCAGACAGTTGACCGGTCTACCAGTCGCTATGATGTGCAGTGACCACCAGGGGGCAGATGCTCCAACTGGTAGGTTAGCTTGCTGCTGGGGTCTGGCTGATTGGGACTGAGCAAGATGGGCCGGACACCCCCTGGAGCCCTCCCGTGGTCACTCCCTGGGTGACCAACCTCCTGCATTCCTCCCCAGCCCCAATTGTGCACCAGTGAGGTCCCTTGACCTGGCCTGCGCCCTCTTGCAATCTGGGCTGAGGGACTCCACCCCCCCCAATGCACAAATTTTGTGCACTGGGCCTCTAGTATATATACAGGCACTCTAGAAAGCACTGATAATGAAAGAGATTAGTCTCTCCTCCTTACTGAGCCAATTTCTTTTTTACTTTTTCAGTGTTTATAAATATAGAATGATGACTGAGTCAAAGGAAGAGGGGGAGTAGAGATATCTAAGTTACAAATAAATGAAAAGAATTTCCCAAGAAATGCTTAAATTTTCTTTCCTCTGGAGCAAAGGAATGTTGGATGGAATTAACAACTTGTCAACTTATTCCTTTATGTAGGGGTTTTGTATGTATTATTTCATTTGATACTCACAAAAAACCCTTTCGGGTATATGCACCCATTCCCAGTTTACAGATGAGGAAACTGAACTTCAAAGAACTTCAAAGAAGTTCAATCATTTACCCATTGCAAGTGGAGAAGCTATGACTCCTAACCCCAATCACTTTTCGCTATGTTGCCTTAAGCAGTTTATGGATCCTTTGGGATGACAAAGCAAACATATATAATGTAGTGGCCTAAGAAATTGCAAAAGAATGGGTAGTGGGGGTCTGGTTCAAGAAGTCTTTCTGGAGGAAATTTAAGGTGGGTTTTGAAGAGTGTATAGGATTTGGGCCAGTACAAAAAGATCAGGAATATATTCCCAATCTGGGACTAAAAATAGACAAAGGCTCAGAAATAGTAAGACACAGAGAATGTTCAGGTGATTGTGTCTGAATGCCTACTAAATATCTCAATTCCTGAAGTAATTTTCCTGATGGCTTTAAAAGTCTTTAGTCCTTTTTCTGGTTTTCTGAGAAAGGAAATGTTGGATCACATGTAGAACAACAAACCCTAAGTTTTCAGAGATCAGTGGGGAGATGGCTTACAATCCATGCTGCTTGAACAATCTATTCTACGGAATCGTAAAGAGCTCTTATGGAGGATGCCTTGAGAAGCCTTGAGGGAAAGAGAGACCCCATACCTACTGCATTTCAATACAGTTTTAAAGCTAAATTATTTTAATTATTTATTACTTCTGGGTAATATTTTAAATTTTGAAACTACTGATCTAAATATAAACTCCTATCTTTTGTAGAAGAAAAAAACAAGCCCAGAGGGGAAGTAATTTGCATAAATTCATAAAACTGTTCATGGAAAGCACAAGCTAAAACTCTAGGCAGGACCCTTCCTCCTACTTAATCAACTTTGTCTTAAGACTACAGAAAACTAATATCTCAAGGTATCATCTTGTTTCAAGGTCAATTTTTATATTTAAAGGTCCTACTGAGCTGGGATGTTCATCAGATGCCAGAATCCCCAGCTATGGACTCTCATCTTCAATTTTTCTGCTGTCTGTGGTGTCTTATTATATTGTTA
This sequence comes from Myotis brandtii, assembly GCF_000412655.1. Lineage (NCBI taxonomy): Eukaryota > Metazoa > Chordata > Mammalia > Chiroptera > Vespertilionidae > Myotis > Myotis brandtii. The sequence goes on from NW_005370529.1 coordinate 542,426, forward strand.
TATGGCTCCTATTGTTTATAAAGTGCTTCTTCATGTTGAACCTTATTTTGCCTAGTAACAAAGAGAATCAAAGGAGATGGGTGTAAAAAGGAAAAACATGAAATTGAGATTTTCAAAATAGAAATCTGGCCAACTGCTTCTTGGTTCTTAACTGTTTTTGATGAATCAAACTGATTCATCAACTCCTTTAAGATATCAGAACTTGAAGATCTTATTTCTTCCTTACTATCTAATTTTCACCCCATATGCACTAATTATAATAATACTAACATTGTGACCACCTGACAATTATTTTATGTCCCATGAGTATTATTTCCTCTCTAAATCGATTTTGTGACTCAAATTCTTTCTCTGAGAGAAAATTTCAAGAAATCTCATTTCAGGAAATTTGCTTGCTATCTTAAAATAGTTTAAGGGTTATCAAGGTTAAGAATTAAAATGTGGCCCCAAGAGATAGGATTAATAATTTTATTAGGTAGAAGTAGCAGCAGTGCATATTATACTTTAATGTAAAGAGAAGAACTTGATTAAACTCAGTGATATGTGTAAATAGAGCTGGTTGCCTTGTGAAGAGCTGAGTATTGTTTATATTTCAAGATGAAATATTATCAAAGAAATATGTTTTCTTTTGATTCAGAACCATAACATCAGCCAGAATTTACATTTTCTATTCTCCCAACTCTCAGAGATGGGAGAAAGCTAATTTTCTCCATATGTTTTCAGTTATGGATTTTGAATCCTAGAAGGTTAGATCTGGAAGGGTCTTTATAAGGTCATCAACCCTCTAGTTTCGTAAGTGTGGAAACTGAGACTCAGCAATAAGACTGCTGAAGATCATGAGAATCAGCAATGATGCCTTCTGAGATATAGATCATGCAATGTTCTTCCCAGTGCTCTTCTAAAACATTTGTCACCCCTGTCCTGCACTATTGGCAGGTGTGGTTATAGAATGCATATTACCTAGTGCATAAATGTAAGAAGTAAATATGATCAGTCAGGCAAGCCACAAATTTTTTATAGTTATCCACCTGGCTTTCTTTTAGGGTTGGGATAAGTAGCTAAAAAACAGAAGGACATCAGGCACTTGAGTGGAAAGGAGATATGACCATTAAATGTAGAAGAGATCCAAAAATAAAGTCAAGGAGAAAGGACAGGCTTACAAAACCACAGGAAAACTGGGATCAGTTATATTGACTGTGTGTGTCAATGTTAGCTGTGCACAACAGTATTTTGCCGTGTGCATACATACAGTTTAATTGGAACATTGTCACAGAGCTGAATGACACATGGTAGCATGCTTTGCATGTTTATGAGCTATTGTCAATGCTGCCAACTTGATTATAAAGGAGCTTTGTTCCAAAGGCTTTGTTAATTGAGGTATCACTGCAGTGTTACAGATGGCTTATAAAAGATGCCGATGAAATTGGAAAGTAGAGTACTGAGATGACTGGTTCATCACCCACCAAGCTCTCCAAATCTCGCAGCTGGGGTCATTAAACTCCATCTGTGAATAAGCACTGTCCTAAAGATTGGAGCCAAAATCCATTCACTTATATATTTATTTATTTATTCATTCATCCGTCTATTCATCCATTCATACAACAAGCACAAGCATACTTATGTTAGAAACTCAGCTGCATCTACTAGCGGTAAGGACAGTCTTATAAAGGTATGTAATAAGTTTGACCCAACCCCTTCCATATAATCTTCCTGTTAGCAATACATTGATATCTTGATGCCAGTCTACCTATATACTTTATCAGATTAGTGTACATATATATGGTGAAATATCCTCAATGTCTTTAGATATTATTAATGATTAAATGCATAAAGTAAATATGGATTTCCATCCATTATTTATACTTTATTGATATTTCTAAAGGTATAAGAAGGAAAATCTAATAAAAGAAAAGGATAGCAGAGGCCTATATTATCCTTCAGATTTTGAAAAATGTTTGCCTATTGTCATCTGATTTCAATGCAAATAGTATATATTTATTCTGCTTTATGTAATGACACCACCTTGGCTTTTAATGTAGGTTGTAATAAACTGCTTCAGCCCTTCAGATTAAAAAAATCCTTTATAAAATATTTAACATAAATATTTTATTTAAAATATTTATATTATGCAAAGTTATATTTTTGTGTAAGTAGCATATATGTTCTCTTTTTTTGATAATGAGGTTTATGTATTGTATAATGTTTTCTTTTTTGTGTAGACTGCCTGGAAACCCAGATCCAAATATGATGCTTATTCAAAGAACCACATCAACCCTTCTGGTTTATAGGTTTGCTTACTTGATTTTTGCTTGATACTGATTTTTTTTCTATTTAGTAAACACATTCTGCAAGTGGCCTTTTTTTCTTAAGCCATCTCAAAACCTAATTAAATTGAAATTAAGTTAAATAATATATGGGTTATAATATAAACATTTGTTTGCATATTTAAAGTTGTCTAATAAACTTTAGATTTCAGCCATGATAGAATAGTTTATAATATATTAAAGACAAATATAACTATTAAAATATGTATATTTTATATTTATAGATAAAACACATATGTGAAGGCATTTAAAAGCAAATAATGCAGATAAGATCTGAGGGCTATAAACCCTAAAAGATAAAAGCACAAATGTGAAGCTTCACATGCACCTGGCATTTTCCCTGGAAGAACTTTTCAATTTGCATGGCAGGGTAGCAAGTCATGGGTGGTGATGAGTCCAAGCAGAAAGCAGTAGCCCAGGTAGAGGATCCAGAGGTTAGAGTTTGTGGTTACTAGTATGTCTAAGGCTTAAGGTAAAAAATCATAGAGAAGTGAATACCCTACAAGTCAGCTTTAACATGTAATATACATATTTTGTTGGAGTTATTGAACAACTCCAGAGTTGAGTATGTAAAGAATTAGAAATCCAGAAGAAAGCAATAGCTTGGAGACTAAAGACGTGCTCAAAAAGCTAAATAATCATGAACTATTGAAAACAGAGATTACATCTCAAATCCTACCAAGGTGGAAGAACCTTGGTAAATACTCTGATTTTTAGTTAAGACTCCAGAAAAGACCATGACTAAGAGAAAAGACTGTGTATTAAGAGTAAGGGCTATGTTTTCAAAGTATGGGCAAAGATGAAACACCTGACCTAACCAAGTCCAAAACCAGTCTTTAACAGGATCAATATGATGTGCACATGCTTTATCGTCCTGATTGAGAAATTCATAATCCTCTATGAAGGAATATAACATTAATTAGAATCTCTAATTGTTTCACCAAAAATATGACATGAAACTAAAAATTAGAGAATATGGTAAAAACAGAATCAAATGACCAAAATGTTAGGAAAAAAAAGTATATAATTGAAGCAGGGCCATAATGTACTTATCAGACAGGGAATTATAAATAACTGGAATTAATATAAAGGCAACAGAGAAAAAGATAAATCATTTTACCAGTAACTTAAAATTTATAAAAAGTTAAATGGAAATTGTAGACCTATAAATACTAAACTGAACTTACAAACTCCATAGATGGGATTAGTAGTAGATTAAAGGCAAAACAACAGAAGGTAGTGAACTAAATGGCAGGTCAGTGTAAGTTATCCAGATAGAAGCACCAAAAGAAAAAAATATATAAAATAAAGAAAAGTATATAAGAAATACATGAGACACAATTTTAAAAAAATAACACATAATTGGAATGAAGAAGAGAAAAGGGATGATGAGGGTTGGCGGGGGAGGGGGAGAGAAAGAGAAGAAAACATAAGCAGTATTGGAAGAAATATTGGCTATTTTTCAAAACAAGTGAAAGATATGAAACCACAGATGTAATGAGTTCTATGAACCTCAATCTGAATGAAGCAAAAAATAATAATATCTAATGTACACATGAGTAAGCACAGGACTCATTGTATATAAACTTATTTCTACACTATGAAACATTAGGCACCTTGAGACCAGGATATGAGCCTGGCTAATAAATAGCTGTGGCAATACCACTAGTAAATCAACATGTCCACTAAAATGTTGTCTATTGAAAACCAGAATGTTTAATCTAAAATAGAATTCCAGACCCTATGGAAAATGCTGGTCTGTGGTCTGAGATATATAAAGTCAATGAAACCTAAAATACTATATTTAGGATAAAGCATCCATCTGAATAGTCTCTAGACAGAGATAGAAATGAGACTCATGGAGTTACTGCACCTAAGGGATGGAACTTGGAAGTACCAGACTGAGCAATCTCTTGGGAGCCACCAATAGAAGGCAGATCCTTTAGAGTTTTATAAGGTCCTGAGGTGTAACTGCTATGGCTTGTATGGGGTACCATGACCTAGATCACAACAAAGTGGAAACTGAAGAGCTTAAACAGGTTTGGATAATACCCAATTTTTTCTTTGAGTCCCTCTAGCTCCCTGACCTTCTTTCATCTGTTCAGTCTTCAAATTTGGAACATGCTTCACCATTATATTCACCCTTCCATATCTCAGTCTTTCTCTCCCTACCTTTATGTCAATCTTTGCATGCATAATTGTCTTCTTATTCTAATTCCGTTTTCCTAGTCTTTGTTCTTAGAATTTGGCTACTTTTTTAACTTTTGACCAATTTCCTGCTGTACCAGCCATTTCACAGCATCAATCTCATATTTGTATCCATCTGGGCCTTGAAAGGTAATTGATATCTAGAATTTAAGTCTATATGTACTCTCTGGACACATCAGTTCCCATAATTTACTAGGGAATTGAATTTACAATCACAGTCTGACTTTTCAAAGGTTCTCTGTTCTTCCTAACCTCATTCTGAAAGTGAAGTATTCTGAGAAAATAATAAGCTAATAGTTTTCCTTTAGAAGTGAAAAAGACAGGGAGACCAAGATGGCGGCATAGGTAAACACCGCAGACTGCTGCCGCAAACAACCACTTCAAAAATACAACTAAAAGACGGAACGGACATCACCCAGAACCGCAGGAAGGCTGGCTGAGGAGAGACTCTTCAACTAGAAGGAAAAATAACAGCACACCGAGGCTCAGAGGAGGCGCAGTGTGGAAAATACTCAGGTGCGGAGGTGCGCGCGCAAAGCGGGCTGGTGGCTGAGAGCGCGGTTGTCGTTTTCGGTCAGGGGGGAGTCTCAGACTCTGAGCTCCAGATACGGGCGAATCGCTGGGGACTCGGACCCAAACGGGAGAAGCGGGAGTGTCTGGCATCAGTTGGAAGGCAGCTTTCCCTCCGAGGTTTGCAGCGGTTCCGGGGGTTCTGAGAAGCAGAGCCTCTGGGAACGGGACTGAGAGGGGCCATAACCGCTCCCTCCGCCCGCCCGCCCTGTTGAGCCCGCCCCGCCCAAGCCCTGCGCAGAGCCATTTGCCAGATCGCCTCAGGCAAAGGCTAGATTAGCACCTCCCCAGAGGACAGAAGTTTTCCGCGGCAGACACAGCTGATTCACACAGCCAGTCGGCCTGGTGGTCAAATCCCTCTAGTATTAACTACAACAATCAAGGCTCAACTAGAACAAGACTGCGCACAAAGACCACTAGGGGGTGCACCAAGAAAGCATAAAAAATGCGGAGACAAAAAAACATGACAGAAATGGAGGATATAGAGCTAAAAAACGCAATTTTGAGGGCTTGCAATAAACTTCTGGAGAGCCTCACGAAAACTAATGAGACCCTCGATGCTATGATAAAGAAACTAGAAATTAAGCATACACGCTCTGAAATAAAGAATATTACACCCAATAGCAGACCAGAGGAGCGCAAGAATCAAGCCAAAGATTTGAAATGCGAAGAAGCAAAAAACACCCAACCGGAAAAGCAAAATGAAAAAAGAATCCGAAAATACGAAGATAGTGTAAGGAGCCTCTGGGACAGCTTCAAGCGTACCAACATCAGAATAATAGGGGTGCCAGAAGATGAGAGACAGCAAGATATTGAAAACCTATTTGAAGAAATAATGGCAGAAAACTTCCCCCACCTGGTGAAAGAAATGGACTTACAGGTCCAAGAAGCGCAGAGAACCCCAAACAAAAGGAATCCAAAGAGGACCACACCAAGACACATCATAATTAAAATGCCAAGAGCAAAAGACAAAGAGAGAATCTTAAAAGCAGCAAGAGAAAGAAACTCAGTTACCTACAAGGGAATACCCATACGACTGTCAGCTGATTTCTCAACAGAAACTTTGCAGGCCAGAAGGGAATGGCAAGAAATATTCAAAGTGCTGAATACCAAGAACCTACAACCAAGAATACTTTATCCAGCAAAGCTATCATTCAGAATTGAAGGTCAGATAAAGAGCTTCACAGATAAGGAAAAGCTAAAGGAGTTCATCACCACTAAACCAGTATTATACGAAATGCTGAAAGGTATCCTTTAAGAAGAGGAAGAAGAAAAAGGTAAAGATACAAATTGTGAACAACAAACATGCATCTATCAACAAGTGAATCTAAGAACCAAGTGAATAAATAATCTGATGTACAGAATTTCCCATAATTTACTAGGGAATTGAATTTACAATCACAGTCTGACTTTTTAAAGGTTCTCTGTTCTTCCTAACCTCATTCTGAAAGTGAAGTATTCTGAGAAAATAATGAGCTAATAGTTTTCCTTTAGAAGTGAAAAAGAAACCTAAACTGAATAATAATAGTAATAGATAAGCAGCAGTAACAGCAGAAGTGAGAGCAATGTTCAATGAGTTCTGGCAGCTTCTTTCTTATGAGCTTTTTTTGGGGTTGCATATTAAGGAGTTTGCCAAAGCCAAACCATTCCTAGGTTCCACGGTGCTAATTCTTATTTTATAGTTTCGTGTTTTTTCAGGAAAATTTCCTCTCTGTAGAGACACAGGTCAATCAATCCATTATCAATCTCTTTGGTAGCTGGCTTTGTCATTGTCTGGGTAAAATATTGAATTTGAAAAGTATTTAACAAACTTTGTACTTCATTTGTTCTTTCCTCTTTGTCTTTTGAACAGATTTATTTTCCTCTACAATGACTCAAACACTTTTATATCATGTATGCACATAATCTTTTGGGGATCTTTTTTGCTACTATTGTTGACATGGGACTTTTTCCTATTTCCCATACAAACAGATAAGATACCATTCTAAAAACACATATTTGAGAAGTTGTAGCATGTCCAAAAGATGAAAACAATTCATTTGGGTTATAAAACCTTGTTTGAGAAATAAATTTGCCATTTTCTCTTGTATTGGATGTTTAGAAAACTCTAAATCCCAGAAGAGTTTGGTAATACTCGTTTAATTGAATAAATACAAATAACCTACTTAGTACTGTTGGAGGAAGTGGGAGAAAAAATGAAAGATGATATCATGGTTTCTAATCCCATTTCTACCTCTAATTTTCCATGCAACTTGAAATAATACATTTATCCTTCACAAGCTTCAGATTGTTTGTTTGTTTGTTTGTTTTTATAAAATGAGAAGGTGGCCTGGGTTAAAAGTTAATATTTATTGGAAACTTGCTATATGTCAGATACCATTCTACATATATAATTCTTTATTGTACTAATCCTAAATGAATACAGCTCTGTTATTGTACTTATTTAACAGCCAAGGCATGAAGGCACATAAAGTGTAAGTAATTTTCCCAAGATCTGACTGCCAGTAAGTAGCAGAGGTGCGGGACAAATCAGGCAGTCCAGCTCCCAAATCCATTCTCTCAGTTATTACACTCTATCACCTCTTTATACTGTTTCCCCTGCTTTATATGTTCTCTAAGGCCTTTATTCTAATTAATGTCAGACTTAGGACTACTAAAACTACTGTCAAGATGATACTCTCTTAACTGAGTAAACTTGCCTTTTGGGGAATTCCCAATGATATGTCCAATTGCAGGATCTGGCAATACACGTTAGTACTTAATTGTCTATTAGCTTTGACTAAATATTTTTGAGGTCAACACAAATACTTTTTTTTTATATCAGCACATATATAAATTCAAATGTCTATTAGGAAACATAGTATATACCAACTGATGCAGCTGTCTTTGCTATATGGAGAACCTAATTGAATCTCTAATTACCATAACATGTGCTGAATTTTAATGTTGTGCTTCTATTTGTGATTTGAAGTTTGCACTAGATGTTCAGTAAAAAGCTTGCACTTCGTTTTCCGCCTGGAAAGTCAGTACTTATTTTTGATCTCCTACTTGATGTATTAAACCTCCTTTCTTTTTAATGACTTTGCTCTTGGATTTGAAATTCAATCTTGACAATAGCTGGATTTTATGTTTTTTTGAAAGTCCAGAAACTTTTTAAGAGGGATAAGGGGAATTTCTAAATTGTTTCTCAGGAAAAGGCACATGCACTCATTTATTTTTTATTTATTTATTTTAAGAAATGCCCAAATACAGTTTCCAGAGAGTATTCCCTCATGTGCCTCACATGTCTGGTTGGGGTGAACTTAGACGCCAGGGACCAGTGGTTTTCCCTGTGCTGGGATGGCACTGCTATGTATCACCTTGAGCCTCCTGGATGCTTAAGCTCCTAATTTGCTGATTGCTTTTAAAATCATGAAAATGTCTAAAGCCAAAGGATTTATTCAAAAATCCTGAATTGTACCACCTTGAGTAAGAGCCCTCATTCTATTAGATGACTATCCTATCTTTAGAATATTGAGCAAGTAGTGAGAGGAATTTTGGTTGAATAGCTTCTTTTTTCTTCATTCATGAGTAGGTTTCATAGACGAAGAGGGCATTGTGCTCCAAATTATATTCTTTTTCCGAGAATGCAAAGATCTATTTCCCACATTCAACAGCATTCTGGTAAATGATTAAAACCTGGCTCTCAGAGAAGCAGGAGGGCCTCTGATTTGCTGTGTGTGTCATACTCCTATCATGGTCAACTTCAAGCTACCACATGAGTCACTGAGCAGGAGGTTAGGAAGAGTTGCCTACAGTTTGCTTTTGTGTGGCAGTGTGAGCTGGCTCCAGCACACCTCATCTACTCCAATGGGAATTTAAATATCACTTTTAAATGATGCATGCCGGTAATGCATATGAAACAGTGGGAACTTGTATCTACAGATGTGGTATTGAGCCTTATTCTGCCACTGACCAACACTGTCACCTCAGAGAAAAACTTTGAAATCTCTAAATTTCTCCTCTCCACTGAAAACATGTGGACAATACGCAGCTTTCTTGGAAGATTCTCAGAAGGAGTTCAGGGATTGCTAAAATGATAGCACTGGAAGTCAATAAAGTAAAGAAAAATAACATAAAAATATAAAATGAAATGGCTAAATTTTAAATTATTTTTAAGGGGAGCAGAGTAGATACAGAAAAAGACATGTGGACAGGAAGTCACATATTAGCATGGCATACAAAAACCTGGCCAAAGAGCACATAATAACAGTAGAAGGAAATTACTAATGGCAGGAACAAGCTCAGACACCCAGACCTGATGAAGTGAACAGTGGAGCACAGACATCTTTCTGGTCTATTCAAATGTACCATTGGAGGGAGAGTCCACAGGCCAAGAAAAAAAGGGAGGCGCTCAGAGCAAGCCTGCCATGAAATCCCTCAGATCTTTTTATTTTTATGGGTGGGAGTTGTGAAATGCTTTTTGCATCTATAATTAGGGAATGAAATGGAGCAGATGGCTACAGCGCAGTTATAATTAAAGTATAATGCACAGTAAAATCACCTTGTGCAGCCAGCGATGCATCCGTGCCAAAAAATATTTATTCTCTTTCACTGTGCTTTTCAACCTCTACTTTGGGCTGCGGGGAATGGCTGTTTCAGCATGACACTGATTTTACATACTCTCTTTATGTACCAGAAGTTCCAGTCACCAATTCTGGAATGCCTTGTATTCAATTACATTACTTATAGAGTCTTCTATTTAATAATGAACATTTTATTGTTAAAATACAGGCACATGGTTCTCTTTAATAGTACAGTGCTATTGTGTTGAATAGATACCCTCTTGGGTTAAGAATTCATTTATACACTTTTCAGCTGCACTGGTAATAAGCTCAGAAGAATAAATATCTGATGAAGGGAGAGAGAGAGAGAGAGAGAGAGAGAGAGAGAGAGAGAGAGAGAGAGTTTTTACCCATGTCTCAGTTGGTAGGAATATAAGGAAGTTGAAACTAGTTATATAGGAGGACAGGCCCATGTGCTGACTTCTAAAATGCTACCTGTGTATTTCTCTTCCCTTCTACATGAGCGATAAAGCAGCAGTGGAATCAGCACTGGGCTAGAAGCAGATGGCTGTAGTGCTAAGCCCAGCTTAACTTCTGACTGCCTGTGTATTGCCTGGGCAGTCACTACTTTTCTCTTGGCCTCTCTTTTCTCACCTATAAGGTATAGAAGGTGAACTACATAATCAATGTGGGCCTTTCAGTTTATGCTTTCTTTTGTTTTCCCCTTAAGTTTATCATAAGAACTATTTTTTCTATGGTAAATATTCCATCACTAATTCTAATGTTTCTTGAGAAAAGCATGGCAAGGCAAGGGTTCTTCCTTTCAGAGTTTTTTGTTTTTGTTGTTTGTTTGACAAAGGAGGTAAGAGCTTGGTGGCTGGTTCAAACTAACTTCTGTTTTTCTTTTGCCAGGAACCCTTGGACTCCCCATGTAAGCCACAGACAGTCACGTGGGGGTGTTTATTCTACTGTAGTGGTTACTGCCTTCATGGACAAAAGATCACATCCCTGAAGTCCCAGGACTTTTACCTCCTGTCTTCTGATTTATTTAGGCATTTTACCTACATATTTTCTTTTTAAACAGTAAGTTACTCTTCCTTACTGTAACAAAAGTGTAACATCACTCAACGACCCCAGGCTCCAGCCCTCATCTGGAAAAGAAGATGATTTCCTTTTCATTTTCCCATCAGAAAAATGAGACGAAAAGAAACAAGAGACAAAACAAACAGAAATCTATCTTTCTCTTTCTAAGATCAGCCCCAACTGTTAACTTTCCAACCAAGACCCTACAAATATCATATCTTAAACTAAACAGTCAGCTACTGAATAAATAGATTAATAGAACACTTGAAGAAATAAATGTATTTTCCTTAACATGGAATTAGTAGAAAAGACACAATCATTTTACTATCATAGGGAAGCATTGTGCAAATGCTTTGGAGCCCGAGTCCTTGGTCTGAATTTCAAATATGCCACTTCACTGTGACGTGATCTTGAACAAATTCTTTCCCTACTTTGACTTTTATGTTTTTCATCTATAAACAGAAAAAAAAATAAGAGCTAGATTGCAAGATGAAGGAAAGAATAAGAAGTGGTAAATATAATGTTTGGCAGACAGCTACTCATCAAATTCTATCTACTATTTAGCTCTCATCTGTCTGATAAGCCCCCCTGCCCTTACCCATGTAGTCAAATTGTGAGACTTCTTGATAAAAATTTAAAAGTAGAATGAAGGATGATAATTTTCCACACAAATTTGAATGGGTGAAGGAGAAACCTAGGCCTCTGCAAATTTCCTTTCTTGGATGTTTAGCTGAAGATAATCTCTAGGAAAATGCAAACAAGTCTTGGTTAAAAGCATGGTGGAATAGGATTTCTAGTTTACCAAGGATCCCAAATTTAACCAGGAGTTAGCAAGGTTTAGATTGCTTATGAAGGAAAAACATTGGCATTAAGTTTAGGAAATGAGTCATTTAATTCACCTATATTTTATTATGTTATTTCCAACACCAAAAACATGAAAAAAAGGTGAGAAAACCTTACCTTGGTAGTCTGTAAACCTATTTGTAAAACTTTCACAGTAAGTATCTTATTTGAGCCTCTAAAAATCTTAGGTTATAGATAGATCAGAAGTTCATTTTACATATTTTATTTATCTGAGAAACAAAGAGAATAAGTCATTTTTCTAAGCTACCCAAGAAATAAGCAGAAGGGCTTTTCCTGACATCCTATTTCTCTCTCTACTGCACCACACAGGTGAACAGGATCTAATGTTGCATTCTTTCCCAAGTGACAACCATGCAGGATCCCAGAGTTCTAGAAGCTTGTTTCTCTTCCATTGGTATCACTTGTTTTCACTGAAACAACATGAAGTGGAAAGCCCCTCCTAGGGGTTCAATTTCCTATGACTAAAATGAAAACAAAGATGCCTGCCTTGCCTACTGATATTAAAGCTAAAAAGGAAGCTCAGGCTCCTAATGTTAGGCCACTGCTCATTCCAAGTCAATAGTCTTTTATTCAAATTCGACAAGAAATTTTATATCATTAGTAAATATTTTTATCAGAAGTATGTTTCTGTCAAAAATGTGTCAATGCCATGTGGGGAAAATGCAAGAGTATCTGAGTTATTCTTCAAAACATGAAAGCCAGATCTACACCATGGAGTCCTGTGTTCATGAGCTATTTGTACCCCTGTAGTAATATGTCTGCCTTAACTAAAGAATTTACTTGTATTATGTCATAATTTGCATAATTGTCTCCATGCTAAATTGAGACAGGGAACAGTGTCTGATCTTCAGAAATCCAGTATAGATACTGGTACCTAATATCTGATCAATAAATATCTGTTCAATAAAATAAACATTAAAAATCTTCAAAGCTTTATCCTTTATTATGATGGGCTAGGAAACTAGATAAAATCTCATTAAAAACAACTAAGTATATTAGAGAAAGAGCCAAAACAAACAAAAAAACAAAAACAAAAAAAACCTCCTCTAGACAAAGCAGTAAGTGAAGGTAGGAATCCAGAAGTGTGATGGAGTATTAAAGGCAAATTTCACTCTGAGGTGTTTATTGACCAGGTTGAACTTGAGCTTTGGTTTTCATAGTTTCAAAGGACAGAAAGAATAGGAGATAAAATAGCAATCCACTGTAAGGAGTCTACAAAGATATCCTGAAATTCACTGAGAGTACCAAAGACTATACACAAGTACAAAATATTAAAACAAAAATAAACATATTCCCTCTCACCCAGATGACATTAAGGAAAATCAAAGGTCACAAACCTCAGTACAGAGTTGAGGAAGAAAACATCGGTTATCATAATTTAAAATCTTAGGAGGCTATTCCTAGCAAGTTTTCAGCCTAAATTCATACCAACTTATCGATCCTAACATGTCAAGATAAAAACTTAATTATGTGTTGACTGGTATTTCCTAGAGGAATTCACCATCATTCAACACCTCAAAAAACTTCATAAATGATACTCATTAAAATGAACAATTCACATAAATATATAGAACAGAGTGATGGTTGCCAGAGGGGTAGGGGCTTGGTGGGGGTTGGGTGGGAAAAGTGTAGAGATTAAGAAGTACAAATTGGTAGTTACAAAATAGTTATGGGTATGCAAAGCACAGCATAGGTAATACAGTAAATAATATTGTAATAACTACATATGGTTTCAGGTGGGAACTTGAAATATTGGGAGGATCACTTTGTAAAGTATATGATTGTCTTATTACTATTCTGTACACCTGAAACTAATACAAAATAATATTGAATGTAAACTACAATTGAGAAATAAAATATCTTAAAAATCTTAGTATTCACATACTTGTATAATAGTCTCCCCTTGAGTGAAAGGGCCGGATGTGGTGATGTTCTGATAAATAGAATACATCAAAAGTGACAAAATGTTATTGCCATGATTATGTATGCCTGTGACTCTGTCTGGCCAGCATTTTCTCACTCATGTGTCCTGGACTTACTTGCTTTGATGAAGCAAGATGTGATGTTTAAGAGGCTCATGTGGCAAGGAACTGAGTGTGACCTACAGCCAACCATCAGTAAGAAACTGAGGCCCTTAAGCCTATAGCCTTCAAGGAACTCATCCAGAAAACAGCCACAGCAATCAAGTCTTGAGATATAGATACAGCCTGACTGATAGTTTGATGCAGCCTTACTGAGTCTCTAAAGCAGGGAACCCAGTGATGTTGTGCCTGGATTTCCGATGCACAGAAATTGGGAATTAATAAACGTGTGTTGTTTAAAGTTGCTAAATTTTTTTTGTGATAGATAACAAATATATTATTAAGAAATAAAAGCCAACCATGAAAAATACATGTGAGTATAAAAAAAACCCTATATAGAACAAACACATATTTTTAGAAAAATACCAAATAAATATTTCTACAAATTAAAAAAATACAATAATGAAAACATAAAATAACTCAGGGAGTGGGCTTTGCAGTAGATTGATACAGCAGATGAGAGAATTAAAAAATTAGAAGGGAAGCTTGAAGAAATGACCCAAAATGCAACTTAGAGGGACAGAAGTGAAAAGGGAGGTATTGAAAGGAGGAATTAAAAAACACACTGGGTGATAATTTTCCAGAAATGATGAAAGACACCAACCAAAGCTTCAAAAAGAACATTAGTGGAAAAACTGGTGAATCTGTCTAGAGTCTGTAGTTTAGTTAATGTTATTTTTTTTAATCTTGACAAATGCATCATAGATATGTATGATGTTAAAATTTGGAGAAACTAGGTGAAGGGTATATGGGGACTTCTCTACTGTCTTTGCAACATTTCTGTAAATCAAAAATGTTTCAAAGTAAAAAGTTTGTTTTTAAAAAAAGTTTACTCAATAACAAAATGGTTATTTGTGTGAAGATATTCATCTGTTTTTACAGATAATTTTTCCAATTGTGAAAATTGACATAAATGTTCAAAACTGTATCATAGTAAAATGGCTAAGTAGGAGCATTTATTTCAAGTCAGTAGACATGAAGTACTAGTTTAAAATGATAATTATGACCATTGCGCGTATATTAAAAGTTCAGAATATATAATAATTGTGTGCCTCATTATGAATATCTATATATTCAAAAAGTCTTATACATATATAAATTTTCATGCCTTTAAACAAAGTTTAGAAGGAAATGCCAAAACATAAAAAAGTAGATAGCAGGTTTATAATTTTTTCACTTTAATGTATTTATAGAGTTTTTCAGATTAATATAAAATATTTTTGGATATATATCAAGTCTCTCTAACTTTTGATTCTCATACTTTATTACAGGTATTTGGTGGTAAAATTTAATGAAAGGCTAGCAAACATAACTCAAAACATCATTTGACATCAAGAAAGTACAGTGGATTTTGGAGAATTAGCCCTTATAAAAAGAGGAAAAGGGTCTTAAATTGCTTAAAATATAAAGAGCTCTACTCACACAAATTCTTGGGTTATGATTTCATTCATTAACTACCATAAAGTTGTCTTTCTAGACGAAATAACTTATGAAGGTCATAACATTTCAGTTTCTAATTAAAGCAGAGAAAAAGGAGGTTTGTATGTGCGTGTGTGTGCGTGTGTGCGTGTGCGTGTGCGTGTGTGTGTGTGTGTGTGTGTGTGTGTGTGTACGTTAGGAGTAGATAGTGTGAATACTTTTAAAAAACCCTGAGCCCTAGCTGGTTGGGTTCAGTGGATAGAGCATCGGCCTGCGAACTGAAAGGTCCCAGGTTCGATTCCAATCAAGGGCACATGCCCGGGTTGTGGGTTTGATCCCTCTGAATTGCAGGAGGCAGCCAATCCATGATTCTCCCTCATCATGGATGTTTCTATCTCTCTCTCCCTCTTCCTTCCTCTCTGAAATCAATTTAAAAAAAAAACACCCTGAAAAATCTTGGAGAGAGACATTTACCAGGCACAACATCGAACAGTGTGAGTAGGATTTGCAAGAAATTAGAACAGTAAACAGAGTACATTGCAAGAAGTTCAGTTCGTTAATGCTCCTCCCAGCTCATCCTCTATCAGAATACTAGAAATGAGTTTCCTTTTGATTCGCCCCTCAGCTCTGGGGCCTGGATTCTTGAGATGTGATAAACCAGTGTTACTGAGGCAATGAAGACTCTCATAGTCAGAAACTTGAGGAGACACAGCAATGATTAAGGCGTTAAACCATGACAGATCAAAATCTGAGTGCAGGTGATGTAAAAATATTATGTCTTTTACTTTCTTGGGCTGTTTATATAACTTGACTTGGTTCATTTTGTATTTCATTTCCAAACAAACCTGAGGCAGAATCTGGTTTAAATACATTATCAGTTATTTACATAAATAGCCCCTGAAGGTATTTTACTCTGTTTATTTTTTTCTTCTTGAAGCTAGAACTCCAATCAGCTATATCATAATTTATTACCCAAACACAAAGCCCCGATTATTCTGTCAGAATTATAGTTAAGAATATTTTAATATCTTTTAAAAATTCACATTCTCAGCACTTCAATATTAGAATCAAAAGAGTACATTTTTAAAACTTCCCAAACTCCCTGCCTCTTAGTAACATACAATAGACTTTCCCCCCCAAATTTGAAACATCAAGTATGGATATGATGAATGAGTACAATTAGTTTCAATCTTAGAATTCAAGGGGAAAATTATTGTAGCTTCATATGATTTTCTTTCCTTTGCACTTCTCCTATTATCTAGTTTTGCTACAGTCAGCCTGATCATACCACTGCATTCTTCTATTTTCTGAGTTCATGACCATTAAGTGCAGATTCCTAATGAAAAACACAAGCTACAAAGAAGAAATTGTAGTATACATTTTAATCACCTCTTTAATACTCCCTTTAGAGTGCTTTCTACACATGATAACAAGTGAGTTTCATATAGCATAAAACAAATCACGAGCCTAGTTTAGCCAAGGGAAGACTTCTCTTTCCTCTGGGAAAATAGTAATAGTCAGTGACTTCACACCATTAGTAGAAAGTAAATAAGAATCAAATTATAATACTTTCATTGGAGTGGGAGTGGGTACATAAATATCTATTCGCGGTGTTTTTTAAAGGAGTAATTCGATGAACTAAACCTGCGGTAAGCAAATGTTCTTGAGGATTCTGTGTTCCTTTGGGAAGTGTTGCCCTGTATGGCTAGCACCCTAAACAACCCCGCTGGCTCAACAAAGCTAAGTGGAAACTCTTTTTTTTGCATTGTATGTAGACCTAATTTTAAATGCAAATTCTATGTATACATATATACACATAGCGATTTAATTTCCTTTATTACTTTATTTTCTTTTATTTCATTATGGGACTGGGGCAGAGGCTCATGTGGAGTACATGTAAGCTGAAATTAACTGCAGGAACTGGCTTTCAAAAGATAAGATATTGAGGGTGACGTTTAGGATATGGCACAGGTGGTAAACTCTTAATATTACACCTGTGCTGATTCTGCTGATCTGTATGTATAAAATACTACATATATTTTGGGAACTGACTTAGAACTTCAGACACTGGAATGTCAGCTGTAAGAGAGAGGCTGTGCCATCCACCTACACAGCTACTTCCCACTCAAAGACAGACAATGTAAACCATTCACAAAGTAGGGTGATGGCCTGTCTCAGTCTGGATTGTTATTAATCCGCATGATTGCAATAAGTCCCTAACAAATCTTCCTGGTCCTCTGTTGCCCCATCTCCAGTCTGTTCTCCATAGACAAGACAGAGTCATGTTTATAAATCATTAATTAAATCATTCACATCTCTGTGTAAACCTTTAAAATGTTTTTATAACTCTTGGAATAAAACCCAAACTCCTTTTCTGCCTTTTGTAATCTGGGTTCTGAATTTGTCACTCTCCTCTTGTTTCATTTTCCCCTTCCTCACTCTGGCCCACAGGCACTGTCTTCTTTCAATCTTTTTTTGTTTTGTTTGTTTTTTTGTTTTGTTTTTTCCAGCTTTATTGAGATATAACTGACATATAACACCTTGTAACTTTAAGGTATATAACATGTTGCTTAGATACACATACATTGCAAAATGATTACCACTATTGAGTTAGCTAACACCTTCATCTCATTACATAATTACTTTTTGTTGTTGTGAGAACATTTAAAATCTACTCTCTTAGACACTTTTAAGTAAATAATACAGTACTATTAGTTAAAATATCCATGCAGCATTTTAAATCTCCAAAACTTGTTTATTTTATAACTGTAAGTTTATACACTTTGACCAACATCTTCCCCTTTCCCCCACCCTCACCCCTGCTAACCACCACACTTTCTGTTTCTATAAGTCTTTCTCGGTTTGACTTATTTCACTCAGCATAATGCCTTCAAGTGTCAACCAAGTTAATGCAAATGACAGGATTTCTGTCTTATCATGGTTGAATAATATTCTACAGTAGAATATTATATATATATTCTTTCACCCATTCATTCATTGAGGGACACTTAGGTTGTTTCCATAGCTTTACTTTTGTGAATAATGGTTCAATGAACATGGAAGTACACATATCTCTCTTTTTTCTTTTTTTTCTTTATTGATTAAGGTATCACATTCTTTCAATCTTTTAAATCCTCAAAGTTCTTCTCTACCTCAAAGCCATACATATGCCGTTCCCTCCACCTGGCATACTCTTCCCTCACTTCACATGACTCACTCCTTGTCTCCTAGATCTCAGCTCAAACATCACTTCTTCAGTGCCGGAAGCCAGTCCATCCTTGCTGTTTGACAGAGT
Organism: Myotis brandtii; assembly: GCF_000412655.1. NCBI lineage: Eukaryota > Metazoa > Chordata > Mammalia > Chiroptera > Vespertilionidae > Myotis > Myotis brandtii. The sequence continues at coordinate 560,814 of NW_005370529.1, forward strand.
CACTGCAGGGAAGAAACATCTGCACAGCATATGTTTTAAGGGACCTGGTGTATATGGCATACTGTTCTTAATATGTTTTCTCCCCTCTTACTGCTATGTGTTTTAAACAAGACCACCACCCCGAGAAAGGTTGTTTCCCCATGTGAGGATTTTTTCCCTGGAGTTAGGGATTAACAGGACTAAGGAAGAGAATAAATCAGTGAAACCCCCTAGTGTTACAGAAATACCATGTACTACTTATGAAGAACTTGGACTAAGACTGTTGGCAATAAATTTGGGACTTGTTGGGCCCACATTCCCAGGGGCCTGCCCACCAGAGAAAGCACCAAAGCCTATACCCCTGTAGACTCACCGACACAGGGCAGTCCCAGGGAAGGCAAGCAGCGAGGCTGGGAGGACATAACCTTTACTGGGTAGGATAATCTCATTCAGTCACTTCCTTGTAGCTTATCAGTAGAGCAGTGACCTTGGAATAGCCCTTATAATGGAACACACAGATTAACCTAGACAGGATTAAACTCAACAGAACTAGATTAACAAACACCCTAACCTTTGGAATAGAATGGATAGGATTAAAATCAACTGGTATAAATATAGATGTAACAGGACAATAAAGACCGAACCTGGCTAGAGAACCTGGCTAGAACCTGGCTAGGCTGCTGATCAACTGAACACTGTCTCCGTGTCATTCCTTCTTCGCCGACTCCATCCACACCTTTGGGAACCCCTGAACCTGCTGGGGTTGGACCCCAACACTTCAGAAAGACCTTTCCCAACTATTTAATCTATAGTAGGTTTACCACCACTACTGCTGCCTTTTCCTCCCACAATTCATAACTGCAGCTTCATTTCTGGCTCTTTTAGTGGCATATTACTCAGTTACATGATTTTATTTGCTTGTTTGATCTCCTTTCCTGAGTTCTGATGGGAGTTAACAGGCAATACAAAAATCTGTAATTACCCAATTGTCGTTTTAGATTCACTAATTTATCCAGTCTTATAGATAAGATTTCTTAAGATACCAATTCATAGAATTGCCTCACGGCAGCATCTAGTACGCAACAGAGCCCCAATTCCTTGAATCATCACTAGATATGCTAATACACAATCAAATTCTATAGTAAGTTCTTTCTAATATCCTCTTACTGAGATGTCCCAGAGATTCCCATGCATTCTTTCTTGCTATAACAATAAATCTGACTTACTGAGCTATAGGTGCAGCTGGTTGCCTGTGGCTAAAGGTCATTGACAGACTTTTCCCACCTCCTTCAGCTGGTGTTAGGTGCAAGGTAGAGGAGGGTGCAGGTACAACTGCTATAGGAGACAGAGGTTCTGAGTTACCTGTTCATGCAGCTGACATAGCTCTGGTTCTGCAGAGCTAAGGAAGAGAATAAATCAGTGGGCCCAACCTGGGAATACCATTTTCATCTTTTGCGTAACTGATGCTGGGCTGACTTTATCATTTAAAAGAACTGAAATAACCCAGCTAATGATGTGCAGTTATAGACACATGGTCACTTAGTGCCCCAAGGCCAAGTTTTCTGCTGCTACCAGGAGCCAGTAACACAGCAGGAGTTGTTTTACCAAAAGATATATTATTTTGTCCTCTGTGGATAGTGTTAACTTCCATAAAATCAGAGTCTGCACTGTGATTCCCTGGCTGGGGCTTGCCAGAAGCCCCATGCTGCGTCTTTTCTCACTAGAAACCTTAAGTCTTCCCTGTCAATCAGTATGTGAGCCAGAGTACTATTCCTAGGGATGGGATGTGTTTCTTCCAGAACCTAAAGAGAACTATCAATCTGTGTTCTTCCTTCTTTGCATTAGGGCATACGAAATGCAGTGATTTTTATTTTACTTTGGAAAGCAATTCTGACAAACTCCTGACCACTGGATCCCTGAAGACTTTGCTGAAGTATCAGGACTCTAAAATCTTATAGGATTTGTACCCCCTCCTCTGGAGCACATGTGTCTTACCAAGGCCTCCAGTAAGGCTGTCTCTTATTTGTCCTGCTTAATCAGTATACTATTGATCTAATGCTTCACTGTGATGTTCTGTAGGTTTACCAGGCAGCCCAGATGTCTTTAGTCTATAAAATGACAAAGAGCAGGAGAGTTAACATAGTCCTGAGGCAAAATTGTAAATACATATGTTTGCATATCCCATGCAAATATAAACTGTTTATGACCCTCCTTTATAATCAGAATAGACAAGGATGCATTTACCAAATCAACAAATGCAAATCATGTAGCTACCTGAAACCTTGTTAATCTGTCCTAGCAAAGATATTACTTCTGGCATAGCAGTTGCAAACAGGGATATGATTGAGCTTTCCAGAGTCTACACTTGTCTCTAGCATTCATCTGAGTTCTGCAGTGGTCATATTGAGAATTTAAACAGAGATAGAATAGGATGTCCTCCCTCTCCCCCAGGTCCCATATTCTTTAGCTATTAAATGATGGCACTAATTACCATGCTTCTTGAAATGTGATATTTTTATTTACTCGCTTGGCCAAGTGAGTTGAGAGCAGTTTCAGAGGCTTATACTTGACCTTTCCCACTCTGGTAGCACTTACTCCACCAGCCAAGAACCAAACTGCCAAGTACAGGTTTTCCCAGCTATTCTAGAGTAGAGTGTTCCTATGAAGCCCTTTCTAAATTGAAATAGCTCAAATCAAAGAAGCAATTATTATTAATTTATATGGAAACATTTGTTAATGTTCTTAGACCCCAAAAATAACCTATCATATCACACAAATATGCTTAATTTATGCTAAGTGTAATGCTGTTATGAGCTCTCTTAGGCTTTTCTGATACCTTAGGACACATCTTGCTAATGATGCACAGAATAAATGGAGATAAAGCACAGATGTTCAAAGCCAAGGGGCTTGATGCTGAGATGCTAAGTGTAGTTCCCTGGGAAGAAGTTTGGTGGGGCCACTCTCACTGCTTGGTGGGCACTGCCCTTTAATGGCTCTCTGCGAAACAAATATTGAACTCTATTTTTGTTTTGTTTTTTGTAGTGAAAATTCTCTTTGGATTTCTTTCAGTTAGTGAAACAGGTACTAATGTGGGACTTTTGTAAAAATAAACTAGGTAATGCAAACTTCTGAAAAAGTTGGGATACCTGTATATTAATTTCAATTTAATGTTTGACTGTTAAGAAAATGACCACTGAGTGGGTCTCCAGACTCAGTAGAGCCACTATGATCTGGATTTTAACCTCAATTCTATTTATTACCTGATCATGTGAGCTTCCACTCTAACAGGAAGGTCCCTGAGTATCAATGTCAACTCAAATCCTCTGTATCTAGTGTACAGTGACCAGGTCAAAAGCTGTAGGGAAGGCTGGCTCTATAATGTGTTGGGTCCAGTATAAATAAGAATTTCAAGATGGCTACAATACAATACTAAACTAAGTGAGGAGGCCTCTAAGTACAGAACTCAGTGCATGACCTTGAAGTTAGCCCTGGCTGTTGCTCTCTTTAGGGAAAGCCTGAAGAAATTTCTATGACATATTCTTGCCATAGGTTTACAGGTTTCTTAATCCTAGGCATCCTGCTATCTCTTCAGTCAATGGATTCTAAATCTAAAAAATGGCTCAGATTAAAAAATCAAGCAAGGGATAGTGTCTTTGTGTTGGTGTTGACTACCACCACCTTCAACCTTCCACTCCCCCAATGTTGTTTTTTCTGCTTGTAGATTTAAGTAGAATCCATGTTGGCTGCTCACTTATCCTTCTCCTTGGTATATCATGTTCTTTTGACCAACTTCCTGTGGGTCAAGGGCTCTTGGCTGTACCTCTGACCTTCCTGGTCACAATGGTAATTAGGAATTCCTGGTATCTGGCAGGTAAGTGCCACCTGGCCTCTATTACATTAAGGGTAGATGAGCATTATCACCATCAATGTTAATGAGCCCAACTCTGTGACCTCTCCCCTACCTCCTGCTCTGGGCTCTAGAGGAGAGCCAGCACTGAACTTCTTAGTGATGTTGCTACCCTTTCCCCAGTACATTTCTGATAGCCTTGGAGAATCGTATGTCTTCTTTGCCTGCCCATCTAACGTATTCCTCTGGCAGATCTTCTGGCTTCTTATCATATATCCATTCTTGCATTCCCATTTCCCTTACCCTCTTCATAACTTAGCTACCATCTGCCTTGAAAAACTCATGCAATTCTTCTTCAATCAGCACTGTTCCTCACTTCTTCAAGACTTCTAAGAGCTATCCTACAAGTGAGCTGGCCCCATCCATGTTGGTTCTTACCAGGGTAACAAATCCTATGTCATGAGAAAGCACACTCAACTCAATGAACTGTTTCTTATGTAGTCTTATATCCATCCCATCTCCCTCAAATAGTAACTTCAAAATACAGTCCCAGGGATGTTTCCCTGACTTTTGCCCAGATGTGCTAGCTAGTTTATTAATTGGTATATTACTTAAGCTAATTTATTAATTGGTATGTTATTTATATGTTATATAATTTATTTCTTCCCTATCAGTTGAGTTCTGCTGGGATTTAGCCCTATGTAGGGGGCTTGCAGCCAAAAGAGGTAAAGACACTTCTGAGGTAAGATACCTATTGCTTTTCCAGTAAAGGCCTCTATAGAATCTTCCAGTATAAAGAAAATGCTAACTCTTACTAGGAAAGATTGGTCCATTTCTACAAGTTCTGAGAGTTTAGGGGAGTTCTATTGTCTGAATGGTTGTGTCCTCCCAAATTTATATGTTGACATACTAATACCCCATATGATTATATCAGGAGGTGGAGCCTTAGTAAGTTGATCAGGTCATGAGGCTGGAGAGCTCAAGAATAGGATTAGTGCTCTTATAAAAGAGACCATATTGAGCCCCCTAGTTTCTTTCAGCATGTGAGTACACACTGGAAAATTTGCAATCTGAAAGAGGGCCACCCCCAACCATGCTTGGACCCTGATCTCAGTCTTGCAACTTCTAATATTATGAGAAATAAATTTCTGTTATTTATAAGCCACCCAGTCTATGGTACTTTGTTATAACAATCCCAACTGATTAAGACAGAGAGTCTGTAAAATCAACTTATGGGAGGCATCTACTTAATGTTCCTATGCCACATTTTAGGATTTCAGATATTTCCAAGCAACCTCTGCTGAGCATTCAAATATCTCCTGAGCACTTGACTCAATCAGGCTCTTGGTTTGCTGCTTAGCTTTGTTTGTTTTTGCAAATGGGCCCTTATCTCTTTGTAAGCTACTAAAGAGGCCATCTGGCTCTCACACTTAGCCTTTAACTGCTTGTTAAGACTTCTCAGTTTCTCAATAACCCTCTGCAGAGTGTCAATACAACATAGCAGTAACCATATAACTTTAATTCCTTGTAGTCACTGTTCCCTCTCTATCTTCCTAAAAGCTTGAATCTTAGAACCTGCAAGAATCTACCCTGATAGTGGATGTTTTTTCATGCCAACAACAGTGGAATCCATAGCAATTGGTCCCTACCTTGAGCCACAAACCATCCATAATCTACATAGTTTTGAATGTCATCCTATTTGGTTGACCAGTGGACAATTAGCCAATCCTGGATCTTCATTTTTGGATAACTCTCAGAACCACTTGTATTACTTTGTGTCCTCTGAGAAGCAGACCACACAATGTACTAGGAAGAATGCCTTTGGAGGATGAAGAAGGGAGCATCAGAAGAGCTGGGTACATCAGAGGGTAATAAATACTTTCTCTCTGAAAATCAAGAGAAAACAGGGAAAAGAAAAAGGATTCAGCAGAAAGAGTTTTAGACTGAAGTAAAGTTTCAAGAAAGATTTGGCCAGGCCAATGTGTCATTTTCGAGTCAAAATCACCTATTGGAAGTATCTAATGTGTTGCCAGAATGGGCCTGATTTAGTAGCCCCACCAGGTTCTGTTCTTAGCTGGGAGGAGCATAGAGGTGAGAAAGTAATGTGGATGGAAGGACCACTGGCTGTAGTTGTCAATCAGCCATGTGTTTCACTTCAGGAGAGCTGAGTTGTGTATTTCCATTGCTGCCGTACTCTGTACCACAAATATCTCATAAGAGCCATTTTGTCCCCCTTAGGCCAATGGTTGTTAATTGAGAGAAATCAAGGTGAACACCCTGATCCTGGTTCACACAATTCCACCCCAGCCAACCAATCCATGTAAACTCTCTGAATTCTATTCATTCTCTAACAATGCACTTCCGGGCATATTTCAAATAAGGGTGAGCATAAGTAATTCCCATCCCTTAGTAGGAATTCCTCATGTAGATCCATATGCATTAGGGAATTGAGACATGTTCTTTTAGATCTACTCATCTGGGCACAATATGCAATCCCTCTATTATGAATAGCTTCCAGAGATAAATTCGATTAAAAAATATTTTTAATGGTTGTTTCTTATGGGTTATTTCTGAGCATAAAAATGATGCATATTCACTGCATAAAATTTGAAAACTACAGAAAAGTATTATCAAGAACATACTTTCTGCACTCCAACCCCCCCCCCAAGAAATAATTACTATTAAGAGTTTAAGAGCTTCCTTTTCTTTGTTTTGCCTTTATGATAATGCCCACAAAAGTTTTCCACACTATGAGCATACACTGCCTAGATTGTTTTATTTCTGCCATTGAATAAATTTTTTTATTTAATTTTTAAATAAGTTTGCCTTTGTTAGAAAGTGAAGAAGCAAATTGGAGGGGAAAATTGACTAATAAATACTTACATTGTATAGATTGTGTATGTATTAAGATATACCTATTTAAAATTTATTACATATGTATAGAAGTATACATATATGTAAGTATATTCACATATTATATGTAATATAGATATATGCACACATGCACATGCACTTGTGTACATATATATATACATTCATACATATATACATCACTAAATAATGTATCACATACATATATGTGTGTGTGTATATATATATATATCATATATATCATATATCACATATGTATGTATATATACATACTATTCTCTCTTTCTCTCTCCCTCTCTCTCTCATTCTTTTCCCTTATCTCTCTCCACACATTTTCCTTACAGGACGCAGAGTCAGGGTCTCATTATCTGACAAATAAAGATGATTTTTACTTTGAAAATATATTTCTTGCACTCATTACTATAATATAAATGGTCCTTTAGGTCCATGGGGAAAACTATTTATTCTGTTCAGAAGTATAACATAGGAGATATTGACTAGGAACCAGATGGTTTAAATGGATGAGTGGCTGAGAGACAGAATAGTTGTTACCTACCCAAAGGCAGCTAAAAAAGGAGTTGTGTTTACAGCATAATGTTATTTCTCCAAGGTTGTAGTTTAAATTCACTTCTTAGAATCTTGGCACAGAAATGTTGCTGTAAACCAGGCGCATTCAAGGCCATCCCATGTGGATCCCCTGTAAGGATGTCCTGAGAATCACTTCCATCCCACAGAAGCTTTTTTATCAGTGCGTCCACTCCCACATGCTTAAACCATGTGCACAACCCAAATTTCAAAACAAGCAGAGTTAACATTCTTGACTCCTGGCCCAAATGTGGGTGCTTGCCATGAGCTCATGCCTTCCTTTGGGGGCTGGCATTTGTGGTGTTATGTTATGACAGGCTAACTGGATTCTGAGATATAAAATGTGCAATGTATTCTGAATCTTTTGGGGGGTTAAAAGTTTGGTAATAATTTCAGGAAAACAGGTTTACCTGAGTTCAGATCATGGCTCTACCACTGTTTGGCTAAGTGATTAGCATAGAGCTAACAACTGTCTTTTTATCTATAAAATGGAGATAAGAACACCCAACTGACTAATTCCTTGGTTTTTAGTGGTTATCTACATAGATCAAAGACATAAAATATTTAGTAAAACATCTAGGTTTGCAGATATACTGTAAGGAGGAAAGGGACTGTGTCTTATTTACCTTTCTTTTCCGAGAGCCCTACACAACACCAGGCATACCATAGGCATTTAATAATTAATGTTATTTTATTGAGTGACTAGAGGCCTGGTGCCTGAATTCGTGCACGGGTGGGGTTCCTTGGCCTGGCCGGTGATCAGGGTTGATCGGTCTGCCTCCCCTAGTCCTGATTGAGCCAATGGGGGTCGACTGGCCAGGGAGGGACCGGGGAAGGTTGGCTGGCCAGGGAGTAACCACAGGAGGGCTCCAGGGCATGTCCGGCCCATCTCCCCCAGTTCCCATTGGCCGGACCCCAGCAGCAAGCTACCCTACCAGTTGGAGCATCTGTCCCCTGCTGGTCAATGTGTGTCAGAGCGACTGGTTGAGCGGATGACTAAACAGTCAACCTATCAGTCAGGCACTTAGCACATTAGGCTTTTACATACATAGATGGACTGGGGTCTGGGAGTAGGAATTGGGTGTAGTTCAGGCCACTGCCACTCATGCTCTTGCAAAGGTGAGTTCGTTTCTTAAGCTGCCTGTCTTAGCTTCCTCCCTCATACAGTGGAGATAATGATACCACTTGTCCTAGTTGCCTATGTGGCAGTTGGGAGGCTTCTATGAGAAAAGAATGTCTGTGAAAGTGTTCTGTAAAACTTAAACCATTGTACACCAGATTGTTATTTTTAAGTCATTAATTTTGCTGGTACTTTTTCTAAGTAAATGAGTCCCCCCTGCGCCCCCCCCCCTTTTTAACATGATTTTTTAAAATTCTCATCCAAGGATATTTTTCTGTTGAATTTTAAAGTGAAGGACAGACAGAAAGAAACATAGATGTGAGAGAAACATATGGATTGGTTGCCTCCTACATGCGCCCTGACTAGACCAGAGCCCAGGCCTGGGAGGAGCCTGCAACCGCGGTACAGGCCATTGACCAGAATTGAACCCGGGAGCAAAACCAGCTAGGGCTACATGAATTCTTCTTTAACTTTTAGTGTTGCTAACTACAAGGAAGGTATTTATAGGTGTCTCAGCCCCTCTTTTGGAAGCTGTGCTCCATAGGTAAACAGTATGTCTCAGGAAGCTACACACAAGAAAAGCACCCAGTGGCATAAAAAATCATTATGCTTGTATATTCGGTACATAGAGATAGGGGCTGGTTTTCTTGGCTCACACCCACCTCTCTTCCTTCTGCAAATGATGGCTTTATGACTTCCTAATGATCATCTCAAACAGACACACAATTTGCAAATGTGTGTCTGAGGGAGAGGTTCAGTCACAGCTGTCTCTCGAGCTCAATCCACAAGGGTTTTGAGGATCCAACCAAGAGCAAATCGAATGGGGGATACTTTCAGTTTGCGCTGGGGGAAGATACCTGTATGTGGTCTCTAGTTATATTTGTGTAGAGTTGGATGACTGCTCCTCATCCTGGTGTAGGAATGGTTTCCATGAATACTCCTTCTGCCCGTGGAGCATGGTGTCACTGAGATTCAGGCTGGAGGTCATATCTCAATATGGATTCGCTCACAATAACTGCTGTGGGAAATTGTGAATAGTGGAGGAGAAATTGAGTTTGAAATGCACAGAGACAGAATCTAATCCGTGGAAACTTTCCCTCCCTTTATCGGGCATGTAAAATTGTGAGCAGAGGATGCAATATCATCAGTGTTTAATAAAAACCCAAGTTCTCTGCTATTATTTTAGTATATACAATTAGAAATGCACCCTATATCATTTGTTTGTTTATGATGGGTGGTACTTTAAGTAGAGTTTACCCTTTTAATGTTTGTAGAAACACAAATAGGTAGCAGTGCTGCAAACAGCAACTGTGTCTGCCAAGCCTCAGACTGGTGCTGCAGAAGGTAGGGCTGTATATGATATTAGGATTTGGTCTCACCCTAAGGTCCATGATTCTATGACTGTAAATTCATAGGATACATTTATGTATGATCCATCTATTGTCCTATTTACATGAAATTGCTTTGTTCCAGAATGATTTGAGGTAGCTTATAAAATAAGCTATACCTATAAGCCTATACCTATAAGAAAATTAAAGACTACATATGCAGGGTCATCAGGAAGTCAGAGAAGGGGAAAATATGATTGTTTATTTTTAATGGGCATAGAATTTCAGTATTGCAAGATGAAAAAGTTCAGAAGATTTATTGTACAACAATGTGAACATACCTAGTTCTACCAAATGTACACTTAAAAATGGTTATGATGGTAAATTTTATGTTATGTGTTTTTTCTCACAATTCTTCTAAAAAAATTAAAAAATAAATATAGATAAATGAGGCAATCAGTAATCAGTAGAAACATCAAAGGTAAGAAAAATAGAAGGAAACCAAGAACAATATTTGTTCACAAAATGTATTACATGAAATTCTACACTGTGGTAAAAGGCCATGAATTATTCTCTGAACATCTAAGAAGCCAGTGTAAGGAGGATATACATGTAATTTTTAAAATCCACAATAATATTTATTTATTTACTTATTTATTTTGTTAATCTTCACCGGAGGATATTTTCCCATTGATTTTTAGGGAAAGTGGAAGAGAGAGGGAAAGACAGAGAGAAACATCGATGTGAGAGAAACACATCAATTAGTTGCCTCCTGCACGAGCCCCAACCAGGGGGAGCCTGCAACCAAGGTACCTGCCCTTGATCAGAATCAAACCCGGGACTTTTTGGTCCACAGGCCGACACTCTATCCACTGAGGCAAACTGGCTGGGGCCACAGCAATAGTTCAGACTCTTGTTATACATAGCATATTTTAGGCACAAAATATATACCTGAAAGAATAAGGGGAAAAGATAACATATATTGAGTCTTCCTAATAAATTGACCAGTCTCTGAACCTAAGGAATTTAATTGCTTGTTACAAATACATAACAATGAATTGATGTTGTAATGAGATCTGCATTTCTAGTGGTTTCCATTATAGAAACTTTCTCCCAAGACCCTATAGTACTCACTGATTTGATATTTGACTAATAGATTCAATATGCATATCCTGGAGGGTTTCTTCTGTGTGTCTATCAGCATGTTGAGTGCTGTGAGTGGCAAGTGAATTAATAAGATCTAGTCCCTGCACTAGGATAGCCCCAAAGAGATTTGTAAATGATTTTTTTTTCCTTTTGCATCCTAGGTTTCATAGACTAAAGAATGACCATGACATAGCTGTGCCCCTAAGTTACTGATGACCAATTTGCCTACTGGACTTTTGGTTTGGGTTATCCGAAGTCTGATTAATACTGATGAGATAAGAATGTGTTCACTAGAAATAATGAAAATGTGTGCAGGTGAGATAGAAGAAAATGTAACATTCTTATTTACTTTCCTGTGGATTGAGCTCAAGAGAGACAGCTGTGGCTGAACCTCTCCCTCAGACACACATTTGCAAATTTGTGCCTTATTGTTTGAGATGATCATTAGGAAGTCATAAAGCCATCATTTGCAGAAGGAAGAGAGGTGGGTGTGAGCCAAGAAAACCAGCCCCTATCTCTATGTACCGAATATACAAGCATAATGATTTTTATGCCCCTGGATGCTTTTCTTGTGTGTAGCTTCCTGAGATATACTGTTTACCTATGGAGCACAGCTTCCAAAAGTGGGGCTGAGACACTGATAAATACCTTCCTTGTAGTTAGCAACACTCAAAGTTAAAAAAGAATTCATGTAGCCCTAGCCCGTTTTGCTCCCAGGTTTGATTCTGGTCAATGGCAAATACTGTGGCTTCAGGCTCCTCCCAGGCTTGGGCTCTGGTCTAGTCAGGGCGCATGTAGGAGGCAACCAATCCATGTGTTTCTCTCACATCTATGTTTCTTTCTGTCTTTCCCTCGCTTTAAAAATCAATAGAAAAATATCCTCGGTGAAGTTTAAAAAAAATTATGTAAAAAAGGGGGGGGGGGACTCATTTACTTAGAAAAAGGTACCAGCAAAATTAATGACTTAAAAATAACAATCTGGTGTACAATGGTTTAGGTTTTACAGAACACTTTCACAGACATTCTTTTCTCATAGAAGCCTCCCAACTGCCACATAGGCAACTAGGACAAGTGGTATCATTATCTCCACTGTATGAGGGAGGAAGCTAAGACAGGCAGCTTAAGAAACGAACTCACCTTTGCAAGAGCATGAGTGGCAGTGGCCTGAACTACACCCAATTCCTACACCCAAACCCAAGTCCATCACTCAATAAAATAACATTAATTGTTAAATGCCTATGGTGTGCCTGGTGTTGTGCAGGGCTCTGGAAAAATAAAGGTAAATAAGACACAGTACATCTGCAAACCCAGATGTTTTACTAAATATTTTATGTCCATTATCTATGTAGATACCCACTAAAGACCTAGGAATTAGTCAAGTTGGGTGTTATTATCTCCATTTTATAGAGAAAGAGACAGTTGGTAGCTCTGTGCTAATCACTTAGCCAGCTAGTATTAAATCTGCTACTGAGACAAGGCCTGGGAAAAACACCTTTGGTGAGTTTCACAACTGAGCGATTCCTGATATGATACACTGAGATGGATACAGTATTGTTTTGGTAACGTTTCTGCTCAAAGTATATGACTACTGTAAATTTAATTATGAGAAAAATCAGTCAAACCTAAACTGAGTGAAATCTAAAAATTTTACAAAATAACTGTCCTGCAGTTTAACCTCTAAAATAGCTGTCATGAATCCCCAAAACTGAGAAACTGTTCTGAGTAAAGAGACTAAATAAACAGGACAACTAAATGCAATGTAAGATCCAGGATTTTCTCTTGGTATAAAGAACATTATTGGGCCTTAGCTGGTTTTGCTCAGTGGATAGAGCTTTGGTCTGAGGACTGAAGGGTCCGAGGTTTGATTGCGAGCAAGGGCACTTGCCCAGGTTGTGGGCTTGATCCCCAGTAGGGGGTGTGCAGGAGACAGCCAATCAATGATTCTCTCTCATCATTGATGTTTCTATCTCTCTCTCCTTCCTCTCTAAAATCAATAAAAATATATATTAAAAAATAGTTTTTTTTTTAAAAAAGAACATTATTGGGACATTTGGAAAACCTGAAAAAGGTATGGAGAGAAGGTAATGTTTTATCCATGTTTATTTCTTCATTTCAGTTATTGAACTGTGGTTATGTAAGAGATTTCCTCATTTTAGAAAATAAACACCAAAACATTAGAGTAAAGAGGCGTCCGATCTGCAACTGGTAAGTGGTTCAGGAAAAGAAAAAATCTGGAAAGTACCAAATAAGGACTTCCTGTGTCTCCTTATTTATCTCTCATCCACGTGGGCATTGAGCAAAGGAGGGGTGGGAGTGAGCAGTGGCCCACACACAGCTGTTCAGGGATGTCTGGAAAAGAAGCCCACCCACATTGCTTTCAGACACTGGGTGTGACTTGGAGGGTATCAGGTTTGTCTGTTAGGGAAACTGCCAACCTCCTGCCTCTCCAAGTGGCCTCTGTGTTTCCTTGCATGCCCTCTGAATAGAAGAGTATCCCTTTCCTCAGATAGCCCCCTGAAGCCTTTTCTTTCTTCTCAGTAGACTCCGAGATATTAGCTCAACTATATATTTTTTTTTCAATTTGATGAGTTTCAGTGACCTTTAAGGAGGTAGAAGTCAAATCAGAATAAGCACGTGCCTGAGTTTGCAATGCATTTATTTCATTGATGTAAAAACCAATATATATATATAAACATTTGATCATAAGCCAGCACACTTAATTTCTAGGCCCAGCTATACTCCTATGAGATGCCCAACTTTGGCAAATATTAGATCTGCAGAACAAAAAACTAGAAGGTTAGTATGATTCCCCCCAAACAGAACTTGGTTTCCACTTCTATAAAATAGAGACTGTGGGGTTGAACTAAAGTTTTATACAGGAAAAGTGTCTTAAAACTAAAAATCACCAAACTACTCAGTCTCTCCATTTGAGTGATACTTGGTGAATTTTTGCCACCACCTCCAATGCTAAAAGGTTTTCTCATTCTCTCCAAATTATTAAAAAGGGGCATGATAGTATAACTTATACAGGACAAGGCCTGAGGTGCAGTTGCCCTGAAATGGAGTCATAAAGCCACGACAGCCAGAGCTCTAAGGAATTCACTTAAACCCCTAATGATGGCATCTGTTCTTATCAGTTGCCCTATACCTACTGCTCTTTCTTGGTTACTAGAACCTCTGTTTTCTTTTCTTTCCTTTCCTTTCCTTTCTTTTTCTTTTCTATTCTTTCTTCCTTTTTCATTCTCTCTCTCTCTTTCTCTCTTTCTTTCTTTCTCTCTTTCTCTCTCTTTCTTTCTTTCTTTCTTTCTTTCTTTCTTTCTTTCTTTCTTTTCTTTCTTTCTTCTTTATTTTCGTGTGTGTGTGCATGTGTGTGTAAATTGTTTTTGCCACAGTCTTGGTGGGACTATCAATCAAGTTGTTCAGAGTTCTCCTAGCCAAACACGGCAGCTTTCTTCTGAGAATTTGAATCTTAAGCTAAATGACTCAAGTTAAAAAACACACCCATTGAGTCTGGCATTTCTTTTGTGGCACTGGAAGTGTCTTTATTCATTTCTTACTTATATTTCTGACATTACCCTGGTTCTAGTCCTTTCTTTACATTTGTTTTTCAACTTTCTCTTCCATCATGAATTTTCTTCCCCCCCCCACACACACATATTTTCATATATTTAGTTTGAGTGAGCCAGAGTTAGTTTCTATTGCTTATAACAAACGAATCATCATTTATCCAGCCTTCTTCTTAAAGATCAAGAATCTAAGGCTCAAAGAGAATAGGCTATTTGCCTAAGCTCAGGAAGTACTGGAGGACCAGAATCCAGACTAAACCTAGGTTAGCCAGTTTCTTCACACTACATGTGCTGTCCCATCTAGAGCTGCAGCAATCTGGGAAGTAATGAGCTGTTCCTCATTGTTAAGAGACCCTATAAGTTATGTTGTTATTGAACTCTAAAACGTCTATTGGCCATAAATGAGTATCTGAGAACAAAAGTTGTTCTTAATAACAAAATAAAAGAAATAATCCACATGTTCAACAGCCATAAAAATAAAGAACCAGTTACTAAGTTACTGATATAAGTAACAACATAGATATCTCAAAAACAATATGTTGAGTGAAAGAACCTAGACTATAGGTTACATTTGTTTTTCAACTTTCTCTTCCATCATGAATTTTCTTCCCCCCCCCACACACACATATTTTCATATATTTAGTTTGAGTGAGCCAGAGTTAGTTTCTATTGCTTATAACAAACGAATCATCATTTATCCAGCCTTCTTCTTAAAGATCAAGAATCTAAGGCTCAAAGAGAATAGGCTATTTGAGTTGATTTGAGTTGATTTGAGTTGTGGGTTTTTTTGCATAAATTTAATAAGAACATATTTTCTCGGTGGCATTGAGCACTGAGAGTGCACACACATATATATATATATTATGTGCCTCCATTTATGTTATATTCCAGCATTGTGCCATCCAACATGGTAGCCACCGGCCACAAGTTGCTATTTAAACATGAATAGCATGTTATATCTTTGCAAAAATCAACCACTAATAAATATTTTGATTAAAACAAAATTTTCATCAAACACCTAGCCTTTTAGAATCAACTTTATTGAGGTATAATTTACATACAATGAAATTCACTAATTCTAAGTGTTCAGTTTGAGGAATCTTAACACATTATATGCCAGGTAGCCTTCACCACAACCAAAATAAAGGATATTCTATTATCCCCCAAAGTTCCCTTATACCTCTTTACAGTTAATCTCTCCTCACTGATGACCCTAGACAATTGCTTTCTTGCTTTCATCATTATGTATTAGATGTATATATTCTAGAATAGCATTGTCCAATAGAACTTTCTGTGATGAAGGAACGATTCTATATTTGCACTCTCAGTGCTCAATGCCACCGAGAAAATATGTTCTTATTAAATTTATGCAAAAAAACCCACAACTCAAATCAAGGAAGAAAATAGTTACCCTTATACAAGTGCAGGTATAATGCTTCAAGGCATCAGAGGCAGTAGAGCTTCCTTTTACCTGGAGGGGTGAGAAAGGCTTCTTATTTTTTCAAAGGATTTATAAGTAGTGGATATATGCTGATGGAGTTTAAAAACATTCTGGATGGAGGGCAAAAATATGACCCAAGGCAGGAGAGCAACCTGAAGAAAATGTAACCTAGTGGATAGAGTGCATGAAAGAGAGCAGTGTGAAATAATTTACATGGATAGAAATGAACCAGGTTTGTGATTTGAATACTTGTGTGTGGCAGAGTGCACATCATCATCTGTGAGGAGCAAGGAAGGAGAAGAGAAAGTGTTCCAGACCCTAATGCTGCTGTTCCTAAGCCCTTCACTTTCTCCTCTTCATACAAATCAAAAGTCTTCACAAACAACATCATTCAAAGATGCAGGTCATAGTCAGAAAGACAATTGCCTTCTCCTAGGCTTCTGTGTACCTTATTCTATTACAATCTCTTGTCTAAGAGACTTACTGTATTAGAAAAATATCTAACTTGCACACCAAATCATAATAATTATGTATCAGTAACCTGAGTCCCCTGGGAGAAGACAAATGAAATATACATATAAGTGGCAATTATGATAATCTCTCTATATATAAAACCCTAATATGCAAATAGACTGAACAGTGGAACAACCAAACAACTGAACAACCGGTCGCTATGACATGTGCTGACCACCAGGGGTGTGTGTGGGGTGTGTGAGGGACACGGTGGGCGTCAGCAGCAGACGGCAGGGTGCAGAACATGGCAGGCGTCAGCTGCAGTGGGATGGTGGAGCGTGGGATGGTGCAAGTGAGCAGGGGCACCAGACCAAGGTGGGGCACAGGTTGCTGTCAATAGGGTGAGCCTCTGGTGGTTACTGAAAATTCTTTGCTCCTAAGCACCGCAGTCTGGCCCAGTGCTTGAACCTGCTGCTGGAACCACCACTTGCACCCACTGCTGGCACCTGGTGCCGGACCTGATTGCTTGGTGTCAGCAGGTGTGAGTGGTAGCTGCTGGCCCCAATCACCCCTCAGGGCTTCTCCACTTCCCCCTGCTCCAGAGGGGCAATCAGGGTCAGCAGCCGCCACTCACACCCACTGCTGGCGCTGGCCCCAATCGCTCCACACTGTCAGCAGATGTGAGCGGGGCGGCTGGTGCAGTCAGCATGTGGGAGTGGCAGTGGGAGTGGGGCTGCTGTCAGACAGGGGATTGGGGGCTGTGGTGGGAGGGGCCGGGCGAGGGCACAAAGAATGGGCTGAGACCCGCCCTTGTGCCCACCACAGCCTAGTAGCCCACAATTCCTTAGTGGGCCGCTAGTGATAGTATAATTGTCACTTATTTTCCCAGGTTGTGGATGGTTGTGTGCTATCAATATGCTGTTGAATCCTAGAGAGTTTGCCTTTTTGCTCTAAGTAACTCGCTGCATTTATTTTCATAACACAATAGAAACCAATATTTTTCATTTTTATTTATATAAAATTGTTTGCCGTTTAGTATCTGTCCCTATTAGCTAAGTAAATTTAGGATGTTTTTAATAACAACTATTCATGTCAGGATATATATTTTATTTTTTATTTATTTTAATCTTTATTGTTGAAAGTATTACATATGTCCCTCTTTTCCCCCATTGACCCCTTCTAGCCTGCCCCTGCCTGCCCCCTGTCCCAGGCCTTTACCACATTATTGTCTGTGTCCATGGGTTGTACATATATACATACAAGTTCTTTGGTTGATCTCTTCCGACCCACTTCTGCCTTCCCTCTGAGATTTGACAGTCTGTCCCATGCTTCTATGTTTTTGGACTATTTTGTCCATCAGTTTATTTTGTCCATTAGATTTTAAATGCTTTTTTAAATATAAATTAGACTATAAACTTTTTAAAATTAAAAACATTTTACAAATTGATAATTTATTTGGAAGTCTGGAGCCTCTACTGATATTTTAAAATATTTAGAACAGTTCTGCTTATGTCCTGGACGTCAATAAATATCAGGCCCAAGAAAAGCACTAGGTCTTGTTACTCAAAGTGCAACACAAGAACCAGCAACACTAACCTCACCTGGGAGCTCATTAGAAATGCAGAGTCTCAGGCCCCACCCAGACCAGCTGAATCAGAATCTGCATTAGCCAGATTTCCAGGTGACTCTCAGGGGCATTAACATTTGAATAGCCTGGTGCTAGAGATCATTATTTTACTTTGTCTTACAAATGGAAAAGGCAAGGCCTTGTGTGATGGAACAATTTAGCCAAGGTCAAAGGATGTGGAGTATTTTCAGTTTAAACTTGGTATGTATGTTATGGTCATCTGCATTTAACAATAGCAATGAATAAAGCCAAACACTTTAACTCCAATTAACAAATCTATAATTAATTAGTAAAATTATTTTCCCTTCAAGTTTCATATTTTGTAGAACAGGCTGCCTGATTTGGCTGGGACTCAGGCCTGCATGCTTGTGAATTTCACAATTCACAGATGTTAGACACTCTCAGGCTAAGTAAGGGAAGAGAATGTCAAGTTTTAAATAGCTTCTCCCTTCTATTCTGGCTGAAGCAACAAATAAAATATTTTTTTTTTACAAAATATATTTTGAATTTGAGTTTCTTCTAAGGAAATGTTAAATTCTCTGAAAATAACTGGATTATTTCTCAACTTTGACAACTACTGATGTCACCAGTTTACAGGTAACCTGTGAATAGACAGTGAATGGAAGATGTGAACTTGTCATGTTAGTGATACTGGGCACACACTGTGGTTGTTTTTTTGTTTTTTTTTTTTCCTGTTGGAGTCTATTTTAATATAGCTTCTGAATCATATTTCATTCAATTCCAAATCCACAAAACCTGGATAGGTTTACAGCCTATCCTGAAAGGTAGTAAATTATTCGATATGTAGACTTTTTTAGTATTATATAAATTTTTGGATATATGAATAATTTAATGGTTTTATTCTCAAGTAAGTCCTGCCAAAGCAAAATCAAAACCCAGCAAAAACAGTAAGGCATAAATAGCGATTGAGACAGACTGATAAAGACTAAAATTAACTACAGTGTGTTTCAGTAACAGGTGATTTGAAATAATTTTGCAAACTGCAAAATAAACTCAACAAAGTTTATTTTCTTTTATTTGAGGCAGGCAACACTTCTTGGGGGGATGGATATCTCTTTGTCTTAGTTAAGAGGAAGAGTGAGTTCTAGGTTAAATATAATCAAGGAATTTCCCTGTCTTTGCTATTTGAGATTGTGACCACAACAGGCGGTTGGCTGAAAGGGAGAATGAAGACGGGTGGAGATTGGGGGGAGGTGGAGATGAGAAAAACAAAACCAAACCACAAAACCTTCCTAAGCTCTGTGAAAAATTTAGCTCCAGAGCAGCCACAGAAGTCCTCAAATCAAATCAGTATGCAGATACAAGGAAACCTTAATTAGCTGGTGCAGGGTGGACACTCCTCAGCTCAGTTCTGTTACAAAAGTCCAGGCTGCTGAAATTAAACTCTGATGCCATTCATGCCAGCATCCAATCACCAGAGAGACCAGAAGTTCAGAGATGCCTTTGAGTTGCCAACAAGTGTGGCCACTATACATCAAGGACTCTAAAGCCGTGGTAGAGGGGGAAGAACATCTTTAGAGAGGATGCCCAGCTGGTAAGATTTAACTGTTTCTGAGGTTTTAGTTACTTGATGAATCTCATTGGCTAAAATCAAGAAACGCTCCGCCTCTTTGCAAATGTGTGAAGGGGGAAAGTGTCTAAACTTCTATGTCTCATAGCAGTTGACACTCTTGCTTTTAGCCTCCTGGCTTCCTATCTCTATATACACAGGTATATGTGTATATGTTATATAATTGTTCTCCATTTGTTGATATCAAAGAGAATTGAAGGAAATGGATTTTGAAACTTCACGGTGTGCCACCCTACAGTATTGTCCCGACCCTTACATCCAGCGGTGAGTTTAAACATGACATAACTTCTATCAAAACTTAATTGGAGTGCCTTGTATATTTTGAGTGTTATTGCCGTGTACAAAGAGCCATCCCTCCTTGTTTATGAGCAACTGATTTTATTTCGGACTTTCTGTGGACTTAAAGTGGTCTTTTTTATTATTTTCTTGTTTTGGTTTATGTCTGAATGGACAAAGTGACTAAGTTTGAAGACAATCTTCCCATGGTTTCTTAAAAAGATATCACCCGATTTTAAGATGTTTAAAATCTGTTATTTGCCTTACTCAGCACTCACCCACCCAAGAAGAAGAAATTTCATTGGCTAGGAATCATCTATGGATGATCTTCAAGTCAAAATAAACACAGAATAATTTTGATTTATTAAAAACAGATAAAAAGCTATTGTTATTGTCATGGAGTTTATGGCTTATTATTTTGGCTCTAATGAATATTTTCTTCTTAATTTGTTTCATAACAAACATGTTCTTTTGAAAAATCTGACTTTTAAAACATACGATTATACTGAATTTTACTTATGTTTGTAGGAAGAAACATTTGCCAAGCAACTAAGAAGGAATATTAGTGAGCATGCACGATGTGTTGTGTGTGTGTATGTGTTTCAATTTAGAGTTTGCTATTTTTAAACTGGTAAATGAAATCTGAACAGTGTTTTTCCAGTCATAAAGCTACAGGAGATATGCAAGTTGTATGTAGCAGTGTGATGTTGTTAATTCAACAGCATGAGATTTGATGTAGGAATTTCATACTTTATTTTATAAGACTAATGAGAGAGGACCTCTGAGTGTTGAAAACAGTAGGGTTATAAAGGGGTTAACTTGTAATTCACCACCAGCGCCTATTGGAGCCTCATACCAGAAGTAAGCAGGCTTTCTGGGCAGAGCTCAGCTACTGTCACATTGCCCAGGCAATTATGGAGGATGTGTGATCTTTTATCATTAATATCATTTGTCACCATGTAGAACACTGATGTGGACTATCTAGGTTTTGCTTTTCTCATTGTGAGGTTTCTGGTAAGCTCTGTGAAAAAGTAGAAGAGGAAAAGTAAGGCAGAAAGGTAAATGGAATGGTTGAGAGAGAAAGGGAAAAGAGGGAGAAGAGGGAAGAAAGAAAGAGGAAACGAATTTGTGATCTTCCAGGATGAAATGGGAAATGTGAATGGTGTTTGATTTCTGCCTTGCTTCCTCTGGAGTTTATATTCTTGGGTAACTGGAAAATTAGATTTAGTTGGAGTTGGGGATTTGATGGATAAAGCAGGAAACACCAAAGATTTTCTAGTTCTCAATATTTTTCTTCAGCCTCAAAGTTTTCTATTCCACTAAAAATCTTTTAAAATAATATTTGTAAGCACATAATGCTGATGAAACAGTTGTATAATGTTTCCCTTGAGGGCATTTTCTTAAAGGTAGGTACTTGGGTCTATCTAAGCCAGTGGTTCTCAACCTTCCTAATGCCTCGACCCTTTAATACAGTTCCTCATGTTGTGGTGACCCCCAATTTCATTGTTACAAATTGAACATAATTAAAGCATAGTGATTAATCACAAAAACAATATGTAATTATATATGTGTTTTCCGATGTTCTTAGGCGACCCCTGTGAAAGGGTCGTTCGACCCCTAAGCTCTAGAAGAAACTCTTTCTATTGATTAGCAACCCCCACACTAATTATTATTAGTTAATAATCCTGCACACCTCTGCCTAAAGCAGGGATTTTCAACAGGTGTGCCACAAGAATTTTTAAGATGCACAATGCCTGACTATTTAATCAGGAGCACTGACCTCTTTTCCCTTCGATTGTCAAATAAATAGATGACAACAGTCAACACAACAATAGCTGTTCAGTGTGAATGCATCAAGATTATACCTATTTTTTTGTCAGATCGGCAGAAATATTTGTGTGTGTGTGTGTGTGTGTGTGCGCGTGCATGCCACAGAATTTTAGTAATTAGCTTATGTGCACCATGAGATGAAAAAGGTTGGAAATCACTAGTCTAGAGGCATTTCCAGTGATTGATGAGAGAGGCCTGTCAATATAAATAAGAGGAAATTGCTTTTTATGTTGTTCCAACAAACTGTTAATTCGTGGAGAAAATATCATCTCAGTTTTTGACAGATAGAGAAATTCAAAATAATAATAGTATTTTAAAATAATTCAAATTTTTCTAAATGCCCTGAGCTTTAATCATGGTGAGTGTCACTTTTGGGGAGAGGAGGCAGGTATTTTGGGTACCTGTGAGATTTCAGTGAAGAGTGGTCAGGGAATGTTTATTTGCCTAATAAATTGTTTTAGGCAAGATTATGTACTTCCCATTTGTAATGAAACTTACCTGGCAAATAAAGAGCAGAAAACTATTTGCTGCTGGTCATTTACTCTGTAGAAGCACTGGAAATACAAAAATGAATAAGGTGTGGCTGTGATGTTTATTTAACTCTACAGTACTTATATATTTAATAACATATATTTTCTCAAATATTTAACTGTTTTGCCACATAACTTAGGGACTGAATTATTGCTACTTTCCTGTCTATTCCACTTAGTGAGTAAATGAGTAAGTGAAAAATCACTAAGTAATATATGATACCATATATTGTCAAAGCAAAAATCACACAATATTTTCTTTGATGCTTAATGAGTGAATAGGTTTGAGTTGGTTTTCTAAACAGAAACCCTTATAGTTCTTAGTTTACAAAATCTATTTTAAGATAGACCAAATTTAATCATTCTAGTATATTCATAGTCATCTACATAGTTAAATTTGTCTTTTTCTTGACCTTGTCTTTAGAAAGAAGTCACAAGAGAGAACTTTCAAAAAAAGAAAGAAAAATACCATGCTATTTTTAACTCCAAGCTACCTTAATGCATGCATTTCCTTTTATCACAGGACAGAATAAATGAGAGATGTCATTATCATTTATTACTGAATGTTAATGGCAGACCCAAAAAGCCAATTTTAATATATATTTCAAAATATGAAATGATAATCATTCTCTCAGTTAAAAGTGAGATTTAACCCCCTGTTTTGTCTTTGTGTCTGAATATATTAAGCATTTAATTGTTCTCTGATGTTGATCCCAATTTACTTCAGTCTTTGCAAAAACTTATCTGAAAATCAATAAAGCAGTTCACAGAGCTTAGCCCTTTGATGACATTGACCATTACAAAGAAGAGAAGCTGACAAAATTACATCTTATCATTTTATTACTCACTTAATTCTAACAAAAATATCGAAGCATAGATGAAATTATGCAAGATCAATAAACAAGAGCCAATGAGTAAGTTACCATTTCTTTATAATAAAAACTTAATAAAATAAATTATGTTTATTTAATTTTTATTAGGTAAATATTAAAATAAATAGAAAATTTATTATTTTAGAAGCTAAATCTTGTTAATTTATTTTTGGGGTTATAATTTTGATGTCCTTGAATCTCGTTAAGTTTTTAGAATTGCCATCTATTTTTTAAAATAGGATTTTTAACCAAGTAATACTAAAAGATTAAATTCTTTCAAAAGAAGCTAAAACTGTCAACGTATTGTGCAGATGAGTAAGAACTATTTCCTGTGCAAATTATATATTGATTGTGAATGTTACACTTTTCTAGCTTAAAGGTCAACTTTATTAACTGTTCTTTCTAAATATATCCCAAAAGGAAGGGTGGTGACAGTTAACTTATAGTGGAAAATCAATACATTAAAATAACATAAAGGCATATATATTCTGTGTTGGGTGTCCTCCACTTGCCTCTTTTAAATCTGCCTTCCATCCTTCTCCTTCTTGTTCTATACCCCAGAAAGTTAACTTCTAAATATCCCGTTGACAGTTCCTTTCACCTCTGGTTTCCTCTTCTGTCAACCACTGGGAACCTCTAACAGGAGATCAAAGGATACAAGGAGAGTGAAGTTGGGATATGTGTTTCCCTGGCCATCTCTCTGTTTGGGTTTTCTATAAAAGGCTATAGGTCATGTCAGAGACATCTGCCACAGGCCCAGGTGTCTTGAGTTCAAGTAACTTCTCCCCACTCTTCCTCTCCTTCAAGCTTAGGGGTGATAACCATTCCTAGCTACTGTTAACTCCAAAAAAACCATACCAAATCTCGTATCCCTTGATAAATAGTCTCTTTATTTACTCTTTGTTCAGTGTTCTTTTACTGCCAGAACCATGGCAAGTACAAAAACAAATATATGTTCATAGTGTTATCTGCATAAGCAGACTTCCAAAATGGACATAACATATAATAATACAATATAATTTCTGATATGAGATAAAAGATGTATCTATCCCTTGCAGTAAGCAAGCCAG
Source organism: Myotis brandtii (assembly GCF_000412655.1). Taxonomy (NCBI): domain Eukaryota; kingdom Metazoa; phylum Chordata; class Mammalia; order Chiroptera; family Vespertilionidae; genus Myotis; species Myotis brandtii. The sequence continues at coordinate 584,946 of NW_005370529.1, forward strand.
TTTTTAGTAAGGCCAATTTTAGCCATCTCCATAATCACTACGTTTCTCTATCTGACCAAACTAATTGAGTCTATATGCTGCAGTATGCGTATGTTGTTTATATCAGTCCTTCAAATGAAACAAGTCAGAGGGTGGAAAGAATTATTTCATAAAAAATATGAAGGTACAATTTATCAACAGCAACTAATGTATCCACCAGTTGTGATCAAGAAAGATCTGCTTCAAACCCTTACAATTTTTATAAGACTAAGTTTTAACAGACTTTTAAGGCCAACTGTAGCTAGCCTAGAAGCATGGTATATTATAATTATGTATGCTGCTCATGAGCTGTGAGTGCATTTAAATGGCAGAGAATAGGGAAGCATGTTAGCTTGGTGCACAGAGGACTTGTTAAAAGATCTGGATAATAATTTTAACTCTACCACTAATGATGTGACCCTCATGAAATCACTTAATCTGTCTAAATCAAAGATTTATCATAAGGTAAGTAGGGCTAACGAACTCTGATCTACTATTCATAAATAAGACTTTGAGAATTAAATATGAACCCAACTAAACTGTGAAATCCATTCCCTTAGTGTATTTCCTCAGCCCTACTATTGTGTGGATAGCACACTGGCAGGCTGGGGATTCTTTCCCAGCAACAATTGTGTCTTCATGTAGGCATGCCTTATGTTCCATTTTGCTCTATATCATCCTTAAATTAAGGACAAAGGTCATTATGGGTCTTGGACATGATGTTGGCTTGTCTTCCTCAATTCTTATCCTTTAGAGTTTAGGGGTTAAGTGATTTGCCCAAACTCAGACAACAAAATAGTAGCAGAACAAGGTCTGGAATTCAAGTCTCTTGACTCCCAGTTCAGTGCTATTTCTTCAAGAGTACATAACATTCTATTAGATCTGCATAACAGTGGTTCTCAGCCTTGGCTGCACATTAGAATCACCTGGGAATCTTTTTAAAATCCTGATTTCTGGGCCTCATCCTCCAGAAATTCTGTTTCTTTGTTATGGGGTGGGACCACAACATTAGTAACAAAGAAACAGAATTTCCAGAGGATGAGGCCCAGAAATCAGGATTTTAAAAAGATTCCCAGGTGATTCTAATGTGCAGCCAAGGTTGAGAACCACTGGCATAGGACTTTACAGTTAAGATTTTCCCCAGTTTCTGATCCACCTGGAAGGTGGGTAGGTGTGGAGGCAGATAGCCATAGCCTAATCCCAAGAACCTGCAAATACGCTATATTACACAGCACAGGGGAATTAAGATTGTTGATGGAATTAACACTGCTAATCATCTGGTCTTAAAATAGGTAGATTATCTTGGATTATCCAAGTGAACCCAATGTAATCACAAGAGTCCTTAAAAGTGGAAGTGGGAAGTAGAAATCAAGTCAGAGTGGTGTGATGTGAGGAAAGACAACAGATTTTGATGATGGAAGGGTACCATGAGCCAAGGAAGGCTGACAGACTCTAGAAGCCTGAAGAGGTTTGACCTACAGAACTGTAAAATAACATGTTTGTATAGGTTTAGGCTGTAAATTTGTGGTAACTTGTTATAGCAACATTAGGAAACTAATTCACTAGGTAAATAATTTTTATCTCCAAATTGTAGCTATGAAACTAAAACTATTTTTGTCGTGATTTGTTTGTTTGTTTAAAGTAGTCCATGATATTAACCCCTTATCAAATATATCATTGGTAAATATGTTCTTCCATGCAGTGGGCTTCCTTTTCATTTTGTTGATGGCTTCTTTTGCAGTGAAGAAGATTTTTATTTCGATGTAGTCCCATTTGTTTATTTTCTCCTTTGTTTCCCTTGCCCTAGGAGATGTATCAGCAAAATAATGCTATGAGAGATGTCTGAAATTTTGCTGCCTATGTTTTCTTCTAGCATTTTTATGATTTCAGGACTTACATTTAAGTCTTTATAGAGACTAAAGTTTATTCTTGAGTTTTGAGTTTATTCTTGTGTATGGTGTAAGTTGATGGTCTTGTTTAAAAAGTTTTTTTTTTTTTTTTTTTTTTTTGCATGTACCTGTCCAGTTTGTCCAGCACCATTTATTGAAGGGACTGTCTTGACTCCATTGTATACTCCTCTTGCCTCTGTTAAATATTAATTGAGCGTAATGGCTTGGGTCAATTTCTAGGTCCTCTGTTCTGTTCCATTGATCTATATGTCTGTTCTTGTGCCAGTACCACGCTGTTTTGAGCACAGTGACTTCGTTGTATAACTTGATTTCTGGTATTGTGATCCCTCTAACTTTGTTCTTCTTTCTCAAGATTGCTGCAGCTATTTGGGGTCTTTTTTGGTTCCATATAAATTTTAGAGTATTTGTTCTAAATCTGTGAAATATGCCATTGGTTAGTTTAATAAGGATTGCATTGAATCTATAGATTGCTTTGGGTAGTATGGATGTTTTTTGTGTGTAGATATTTTAATGATGTTAATTCTACCAATCCATGAACATGGTTCCATTAATACAGTATATTCTTCCACTTGCTTATATCTTCTTCTATTTCTTTTTTCAATGTCTTATAGTTTTCTGAATACAGGTCTTGTACCTCTTTGGTTAAGTTTATTCCTAAGTTCCCTAATTTTTTTTTGTTGCAATGGTAAATGGTATTTTTTTTTTTACTCTCTGAGAATTCATCATTCATGTATAAAAATGCCATTAATTTCTGTGTATTAATTTTGTATCCTGCTATATTGGCAAATTCATTTATTAAATCTAGTAGTTTTTTGGTGGAGCTCATACAACTTAACTAAACAATCCAATTAAAAATGGGGGGAGGACCTAAATAGAACTTCTCCAAAGTAGACAGGCAGATGGCCAAGAGACAGATGGCCAAGAGATATATGAAAAAATTCTCAAAATCACTAATCGTAAGAAAGATGCAAATTAAAATGACAATGAGGTATCACCTCACACCTGTCAGAATGACAATCATTATCAAGTGCTGGCAAGGATGTGGAGAAAAGAGAACCCTGGTACACTGCTAGTAGGAATACAGACTGGTGCAGCTACTGTGGAAAACAGTATGGAGTTTCCTCAAAAAAATTATATATGGAACTGTCATTTGACCCAGTGCCCCCATTGCTAGGAATATATCCTAAGAAACTCATAACAACAATCAGAAAGAATATATGCATCCCTATATTCATAGAAGTGCAATTTACAAAAGCTAAGATCTGGAAGCAGCCCAAGTGCCCATCAGTAGATGAGTGGATAAAACTGGTATGTACATTTACGTCATGGAATATTATGAAGCTGTAAAAAAAAAAAAAAAAAAAAAAAAAAAACTCTTACCCTTTGAAACAGCATGGAGGGACCTGGAGAGCATTATGCTAAGAGAAATAAACCAGTCAGAGAAAGACAAGTATTACATGATCTCACTCATAAGTGGAATCTAAAGGACAAAATAAACTGATGAACAAAATAGATCCAGAGACATAAAAGCATGGACCAGACTAACGAATCTCAGAGGGAAGGCTAGGGTGGGTAGGTGGATGGGAAGAGATTAATCAAAGAATTTCTATACATATATGCATAAGTCTTGGACACAGACAATAGTGTGGTGAAGGCCTGGGGTAGAGGGCAGGTACGGGCTAGAAGGGGTCAGTGGGGGGCGGGGGAGGAAGGGGACATCTGTAATACTTTCAAAAATAAAGATAAATTTAAAAAAATAAAGTAGTCCATGAACATATTTATTTATTTATTTGATGCTGATTGGGGAAGGTACAAACTACTCAGGAAATCCAAAGTAGAACCACAATGAATAGACATAATATAAAGAGGTACGAGAAAGGATAGAAAGTCCCAGGCATGCTGGCTGGAGACTGTAATTGCAAAGCACCCATCTTGGAGGCAGCAAATTGGAAGGGTGATTTTTGTTAGTAGCTTCAGTTAAAGTTTCTCAAAATGCTTTACATGGAGTTATATTTGACTCTTAGTTGGTAACTGAAAGTGTGAGGCCCAAATTCAAATTCAGGAAAACAGTAATATACTTGTTCACTTCTGATGCCAGGAATTTAGAGAGATGTGACATCAACACCCTAAGACTGTGATTTGATAAGTCTAGGTGAAGCTTTGGAATAGCATTGTAAACAAAAGCAAACAACTTTTATTCATGTAGTTCCAGGACCACTCTTGGAAAAACAGCTCCAGTCCTTCTGGTGCTATAAGGTCCCCAGATATTTTTAGGCTTACAAATACATTGGGGTCTCCCTTTGAGAAAGTGGCCATGAGCAGTGGAAGGGATGCAAAATCAGCGTTTTTGTTCAGCACCTTAGATGATTTGTTTGTTCGCAAACCCAAATTTGAGACCTGCTACCTACAGTGAGCAAATTTGGACCTAATGTCCCAATAGACGCTCCTAAAACAGTATCCGGTGGTATGAACAACAAATACATGCCTTCCCAAAGACAGACTGCATGTACTCGCTTTACTTAAAAGCCAAATGGATTCTAAGATTAAAGTGGCAATTTTCAATCTGTTTCAAGTTAAGAGAGCCAAGTTTCTGATTAGCTGTTTTGCAGCTCAAATTTGTCCTGACAGGGTTTCTATCTTCTTTAAAGAACTCAGCAAAGAATAGTCCTCAAGCAACAAGTGATGGATGGATGAAACACTATAATTATGATCAAAGTCTAAAGACTCTGGTCTATATAATTATGCACTTCCCAACCTCTGAAAGTCACTTTGTTCCATTTAAAATAGGGTGAGAAGTGGACAGGGGGTGACGTGTACTTATTGGTTAGTCAAGGTTTTGGAAATGACAGTTATTAACATTTCCGTTTTACCTTAAGCCATAATATTTGTGAATAATTTAGATGAAGAGAATTAATTGTCTATTTTCATTCTTATTGTTTGCCTTTCATTCTCCAGTTATACTTGACTCTTTTTATTATGAATTAGACTCTTAGGAGTTCAAAATAAAAGTATTAAGTTTAAGAAAAATGTAAGGGCTCAAAACCTCCTTACCACTTTCAAATTTTCAGTACCTTTTTCTTTTGTTTCAAATGAGCAAAGTTAATTTGCCAACTTTAACAACCACCACCCATTCTTACTTTCAAAATGGAGGCAAAACCAGAATCATAATTATGTTAAGACTGAGGAAGCATTTTAAGGCAGGAAGTACAACATTGGAAGCTGTTGTGATAATTTCGTCAGACATTTAAAGTAGATTTTTAATGTAACTTTTATTAGAGATTTGGTGTTAATTGAAGTAAATAACATATTATACACACCTATGACAGGGGCAAGCTGCAATAGAGACTTTTTCTTTTAAAATTCAGTATTCTATGCCTGAAATTGTTGATTGCATTTAATTTATTCACCTGTGATATTCTGACATTTCTTCAAGGTGGTCAGTTTTTAGAGTTTCCTTAAAAATACCAAGCTTTACATATCTTATTTAAAATATGAATTAATGACTTATCTTCAGGTTAGTACTGGTGTGGATGTAGGCCCTCTTAGATTTTATGTTTGCACTGATTCGTTTTCATACAGATTTTCATGTGAAATCATGTCTTCTCACTGAGCCAAAGCCTTCAGTGTTGCCCTATGAATCCACTACTGGCCTTTCTATCTGGCATTTGAGGTCTGACCTTATCATCCTACATAAAATTGACATACAGCTTTACCTTTACATCATTGACTCCTTCAAAGCTGTAAAATGGAAATCTCAGTTTTCCTCTACTTCTCTTCTCTTCTCTTCTCTTCTCTTCTCTTCTCTTCTCTTCTCTTCTCTTCTCTTCTCTTCTCTTCTCTTCTCTTCTCTTCTCTTCTTTTTAGTTTTTCTCTCCTTCACAGCAGCTCTGTATTTCTTTGCTTCTTGAAAAGACACAATATACCTGAAAAAGCTAAAAATATCACACAGCATTTTCCTTAACCAGCCCATGCTTTGCTCTGCCAAAGTAAAATTGGTACATTTTGTCAGCAAAAGTGAAAAAATGTGACAGCAACATCCCAAAAATAAAAACATAAAACTGGCAAAATATATGACTTTTGGATTTTATAGAAAAAAATTGTTTTTAAGTATTAGTTTTTCTGAGTTGCTAACTACATTTTAGAAGAAATTTTTAAATTAGCTACTATTTAAGTAAATTTAAAAAATGTTGTTTCAGGCAACAAGGAAGAATAAAAAAAGAAAAATGATAATGCCTGAAATAGTTCAACCTCATTGTAAAATACAAAACTATTCAATATGTGCAGTAAACATTTACTAAATGCTAGATGTTGGATATATGATCAATTTTAAAACTCAAAGTCTATAAATATTTGTTTCTACTGTAGAAAATCTGGTTCTATAATAATCTGAATTAAGTAAAAGATAAAAGAAGATCTTTGAAGGTAAATACATAAATGTCAGAGCATTTTAGGTATCTCAGGTCAAACGTGTATGAAAGAGTAATTGTGACTTGATATTAATGATATAAAAAACTATTTATTAAACAAATAACATGTTCTTAACAATCATGGAAAACAGCAAAGAAAAATCTAGTTAAAATCATTGTTTCCATGGCATCTTCTAGGCTAATAGTTCTTTATACATAGAAATTATAATTACAAAATAATTTCAGTGTTTTATTTATCATATAAATTACATAAGAAATTTCCATCTGTCATGTATTTTTTACATTTATTATATAAGTAACTGCATAATGATCTCATATCAATGTAACTCACTACATTTATCCTTTTCTGTATTGAATATTTAGGTTGGTTGTAATTTTTGTTATAAATTAAGAATTACATATAGTCACCTTTGTTTTTTAAATTATTTCATTGGGATTGTTCCAGGGAACAAATATTAAAAGAAAGTAAAATAATATCTGTTCAAGCCATCAAAACTGCCATGCATTTATCTGCATTATGTCATAAAATACAATTTTTTTAGCTAAGTAATATCCCAGTTTGCAGATAAGAAAAATGATACTCAGAGAGATAATCAATTAAATCAGGGTGACTTAACCAGTAAGTGGAAGGATCTTATTGTATTTTCACTCTCACCCGAGTTAGAATTTGAACCCAAAACTATCTTATCTAAAGATTTTGCTTCTTTTTCTCTATAGTAGGCTTCCCCTTAAGAAATGAGAGTGTGGCACAAAAAAAAAAAAAAAGTATATGAACTTTTTAAAGTTTCTGGAAAACATGACTATTTATTTATTTATTTAATATATTTTATTAATTTTTTACAGAGAGGAAGGGAGAGAGATAGAGAGCTAGAAACATCGATGAGAGAGAAACATCGATCAGCTGCCTTCTGCACACCTCCTACTGGGGATGTGCCCGCAACCAAGGTACATGCCCTTGACCGGAATCTAACCTGGGATCTTTCAGTCCGCAGGCCGATGCTCTATCCACTGAGCCAAACCGGTTACGGCAACATGACTATTTAAAAGGGTGTGCGGTATATTTTTGCCAGACTTCCAGCTTTTGATATTATTATTTTTCAGTTTTGCTAATTTAATAGATGTAAAATGACATGTGGTTTTAATTAGCACTTTTTTATTAACTACAATTATAATTACAGAAACTACAATTACTAATTTTAAAAAATCTCAACTTTTAATCCTGCATTTTTAGAAAGTGAGGATGAGACATAAACAAGCTAAATATCTACTATTTATGGAATTCTTACTATGTGCCAGAAACTATTCTAAGCACTTGACATATTTAATTTTAATCTTTAATCTTCAAACCACTTTAGGAGGTATTTGCTAGTATTACTTATTGCTAACCAAGAGATAGCAGTACAGTGCTTAAGAAAACTGAATTGGGGGCCAGTGTTCCTTGGCAATTCTCTCTCTGTCAGTTGTTAGATCTGCTAACTTCATCTCTGTGTGTGTTTTCTCAGGTATAAATGAGTATAACAGTAGTACCCAACTGACTGGGTTGTCTTAACTGAAAGCTGTTCTTTCTCTGAAAAAAACAATATTTCCTGTTGTTCTCAGTAGAAGCAGAGTCTTTTACACATACCCCTTTTCATTCAGAGAACCAAGAAAAGAAACTAACATATTTCTTGCACAACACTGCTGTTTTCAGATCATTGTTTACCTACTTTCAGTCAACAATCTCATGTCTTCTGAAATCTCTTCCTTCAAATGGATTTACTGACAATGCACTGACCTACAGGAGATTTTCCTCTTTACTTCTGCCAAATACTTGGAAATTCCATTACGCCTTCGATGGCCTTCCTACAATGTAGTCTCACAATTCCTAGACTTTCTCAACTCAAGGAGCTCCAATTTCCACTCCATTCCATCTACCAACCCATACAACTAGGTACTACACTTCATCATTACCAGAGCTTATCCCTGTCCTAAATCATACTATCTTTACTTCCCTTTCTGGTCACAATCTATTATTGGTCCCTCACCTCTCTCACAGCCCAGCCTGCACTAAGTCTGTTCCCTCTGCTCACCCTCACAATGTCCCCTGTGGAAATTCAATCTCTTCTTCAAAGGTTGTCTTTATTTCTATTTATTTGATAATGTCTTTTATGCATGTTTACTTATAAGTTTCTTTTACTAGACCTTCACTACTCAAAGTAAAGTGCATAGAATAATACAGAATCTGGGGATCCACATCAGTCCCCCTAAATGAGAATTTGTATTTTAACAAGAACTCAAGGGGCCTTATGAAGACATTAAATTTGAAAGCATTGTTTTAACCTAGTAGTACTCCAGATGTGGTTCTGAGAACACAGCAATAGAAACACAAAATTTCAAGGCCCATATAAACCCTACTGAATCAGAAGTTCTGGACTGTGGCCCAGCACACTGTTTTATTGTAACACATTCTTAGGGGATTCTGATGCACACTGAAATTTGAGGTCCTGCCTATACAACTGTCAAAGGGGAGGGGCTGCCTTATTTATTTTGATATTCCCTGTAAGTAGCACGTATTTTTCAATCCCCACTTTTTCACTATGCTATATTGTCTATATAACATACTAAGGGTCCAGTGCATGAATCCATGCACCTTGAAAGGAACTGTGGGCTTCAAGGCTGCGGTGGGCACAGGGGCAGGTCTCAGCCCATTCTCCACGCCCTCGCCCAGCCCCTCCCACTGCGGCCCCCAGTCCCCTGTCTGCTGGCAGCCCCGCTGGCACCCACTGATTGCACAGAGTGATTGGGGCCAGTGCCAGCAGCGGGTGCGAGCTGGCAGTGGGTGCGAGCAGCGGATCCAGCGTTGGCAGCGGGTGCGAGTGAAGCCATTGCCGGCAGTGGGTGTGAGAGGCAGCTGCCAGCTCCAATTGCCCCTCGGGAGCAGGGGGAGGTGGAGAAGCCCTGAGGGGCGATTGAAGCCGGCAGCAGGTGCAAGAGCCAAGTGGGACCATGGTGCGTGGGAGCAAAGAATTTTCAGTAACCACTAGAGGCTCGCTCTGATGACAGCGACTGGCACCCCGCCTTGTTCTGGAGCCCCCGCTCACCTGCTCCACCATCCCACCACAGCCGACGACTGCCATGCTCCATGCTCTGCCACCTGCTGCTGATGCCCACCATATTCTTTGTGCACCTCCTGGTGGTCAGCACACACCATACTGGTAGCAACCAGTTGTTCAGTTGTTCGGATGTTCAGTCTATTTGCATGTTAGGGTTTTATATATATAGATACCACCTATGAAAATACTATTTCATTTAATTATTTATTGTTTATTTTTTCTTATCTGTCTCTCTACACTGGAAAGTAAGCAACATGAAGGCATTTTTTTTCCCTGACTTATTCCAAACAGGTAGAACAGAGCTTGGCACATGTAGGTGCTCTATAAATAACTGTTGACTGAATGAATTATGAAAAAAGTTAATAAAAGTCCTTAGTTGCTTATGCTGCTTTTCCTGATGACCAAGACACAATTTCTTTAAAAAGAGTGAAACATTTTTATTGAGAAATGTAAGTGAAGTATTTGTTGTTTGTTTTTAAGCAGGAAAATGAGGCTTAAAAGCATTGAGTAACTGAAAGTCACAGAGCTAGTCATTTGGAGAATCAGGACTAATAGCATTTCACATTCAAAATTCAGTGTTCTCACTAAATTTCTCATCTATCCTGTTTATAAGCCTGCACATCTTGTTTGTTCAAATCCTTCATCATTGTTCAGAGTGAAACAATGTAAAATCTTGTAAAATCTTTTCACATATAGTGTTTGAGCCACAGATATACTATTATTTGCATTTTAGAGATAAAGAACCCAAAGGCAGAGAGCTAGTGACCTGCTGAAAGTCAGTCACGGTGATGCTTAATTGAGGACAAAAGAAGGATTCAACTCCTGGGATCTAATCAAATAAGCCTTTTGTTATTATATGCTATTTCTCTCTTGCAACTATTCAGTTTTAAAGTATATTGAGTGCCATCTATGACCTATGGTTTCTGCATAAAAATAAGGCAAGATAAGTTCTATCTAGAGAAAATGACAGGTTTGGAAGGAATGCTATATCAAATGGGATGGTCATCTTATAAAATCTCTTAGGTGAGGTGACCTTTGAGTAGAGATCTGAAAAGAATAAGAAAGGAATTTGGGCAAGAAAGATAGTTTCAGGCAGGTAATGCAAGGAGATCAGAGAGGCTGGGACAGAATGAGTAAGAACAGGAAAATAGGAGATAAGATCAATTGTTAAGGAATAGAACTCTAAAGGATTTTTTTTCTTTTCTCTCATAATGATTTTATTTTTTTTCTTATATTTTAAAGAATCACTTTGGCTGTGTGCTGTGTGAGGAACACACTGTAGAGACCAAGTCCAGAGGCTATTGTTCTATTTGAGAGTTGAGGGTGCTTTGTGCTAGGTGGAAAAGAGTAGTAGTGTCAAGGACATGTTTCAAAAGATGATCAGTAGAAGTGTTGATGCTTATAAAGATGGACCTTATTTCAGGCTTATGTCATCTTTAAAAGGGCATCTTTTCCCCACAGCATGGCATTACCTGAGTAGCTCTCACCCTTGAAAAGTTAGAAGCCTAATGTGTCAGCACATGATCAATTTCTTGGTTAACCAAACACTCAGAGACCAATACATGAAAATATGAAAGCCAATGTACTAACTCTTACAATGAGAATAACAACTATCTCGAATAAGCTTTTGTTGGCTGATAAGCATTTTTTTTCCCCGTAGACATATTGTTGGGGGATACCAATAAGATTCAGCATGTTATGCTAGGTAAACATGGAATAGTGGGAAAATGGGAGGTAGATGGATAGTTTGATAGCTTGATACATTCATCTCCTTATAGTTAGATCCATAAAGATATACCCACTGAAAGCGCCATATGGAGACTCATCTTCTTGGGCCAGAATATTCATGAGCTGAGACATAGCTAAAAACCCAGGTGTCAGAAGGTACCTCTCCATTATTCTGATCAGTGAGCAACAAATTCTCCCCACTCTAGACTAGTGCATTCTTCCTTCAGACGTGTTTATATATTTGATTAGTTTCACTCTGGTTTTGGCAGAAATAATTTCATTTCTTAGGTGTTCTTGCCAAAAGGATCCACTATATTTTTGTTTTATTTAGATGACAATCAGTTTTATTTCTGTTTCTGAATTGTCTGAATTATATGTCACTGCTATAAAATATCTAATTCTCCTAACATTCTGCTAAATAGAGTTAGCTACTAAATTTGGACTTATTGAATCAACTCAAGTACAGTTTTCTTTTTTTTTTAATATATTTTATTGATTTTTTTAGACTTATTGAATCAATTCAAGTACAGTTTTCTTTTTAAATCATGGTGCCTGCTGGACATTTTTGTTGTAGTTGTCATTTTTATCATAATAACTCAACCTAATTTTCCAGATGTCCCAGTTCAATCTACCTAAAATAGACATTTTTAGATGTATGGCAGGCAAGCTTTCAGGAGCTATAATTGTTAAGCAAAAATTCCTTAAGTGTTTAATTTTCTTAAAGCTTTTTGCCCTAAAGTATGTTTAATTTATAATAAGATGCTTGTCTAGTTTTCTATAACCTTTATATTTTTAAGGGATTAAACCTAAACGTATTCTTAGTCTTTGTTATTTTAGCACCAAAAGAGTATGTTGGGAAGAAGGATCTCAAGTCTTTCATGTGGTCCTTTGTGCTTGGGGGGAGAAATGGTTGAATTTTAGCCCACCCTCCACTAAGACTGAAGAGATTAAAGACTCAAATAATCATTAAATTCTCCTTTTATGTGTGTTTATATTATTTATAGTAAATGCTATATACCTAATCTCCCATTTATTTGTGAGACAACTTTGTGCTTATTAACTAAAGCTGGAAAAGCATAAGATTGATTTGCCAGCAAGATGTCTTAAATACAAAACCAGTTGAAGCATCTCACTAAACATATAAAATATTTACTTAAGTAAAAGAATGATAACACCAAGTTTTTAATTAAAAAATTAACCATTTCAAAGAAACAAATGACAGAGATAATTCATGACAACATAAAAATATAGCTAATTAAACTGAAATGTATGTGGAAGAAAAGTTACTGTTTAGGAAATTTACTAAGGGGTATAAAGTGCACACAGTTTTGGTGTATATACAGGATGTCGCCAAAAAATGTATACACACTTTAACAGCTAATTCTGTTACATTTTGAAAAAATGAAATGTATCGTAATAAACACTGCCTTTATAATTATTCAAAGTGTATATATATTTTGGGGAGCACTCTATATTTTTATTTTTGTATAAACTAACTTTAGGAAGTATTTTTCAGCTGAATATTTTTAGGAAAAGAATAATATTGTTAATGTTTTTCTTTTTCTTGCAAGACACTGAGGTTCTCAGATATGCCAATGGTGTAATGGCTTTTTACAAAAATATCTTTAAAAAATACTTAAAGAAATAATAAAATAAAGAAGTTGAAATTCTAGAAATTATGAAGTCTTTTTATGTTTGTGTCAATGACCTCATTATTTAGAAATATTTTATATACAAAAATAGCTAACACTCAAATTTCAACATAAAATTTCCTGCCTCTGATCTTTCATGCCCTGTCCTCCTATTTTCCATTGTCACATGCCCTCAGTATAATTTTTGTTCACCTTGATGAGCTGGATGTTATCTTAATTGAGTTACTGGAGAGAAGCCAAATTTTAGCATTTGCATTCCACCGAGAACACCTGAGTGGGAAGATCATGGGACAGCTCTTGAACAATACACCCAGCAATGAATTTTGTAGTGATGTCAAGCCTTATCAGTTAGGAAGCAATGACATACCTAAACTATTCATGTACTCACAGAATTTGTGGGAGGAAAGAAACATTAATGATTTTTTTTAAAGTTACTTTTCATTTATGGGAACACAAATAATGGGAATTGAGACATCTGCTTCTATAAAATCTTTAAAAATATGTTAGAGAGACTTTTGGTTTAACTCTAATATGTAAAGTGCTCAGGTGTTTGTAACTCTCTTACAACAAAGAAAAGCTGAAAAAACTGAAATATCAATCACTTCTTTTATATTTCTCAGAAAAGTGAGCACTAATCAAAAAAACGAAGGAAAGGAAAGAGAAGCTGGAACATTTATATTCATCAGAGACAAGGCAGACTTCCAAAAAAAAGTTTAGCTCATTATATAATAATAATGGAATTGACTTTCTAAGAAGAAATAATAGTACTAAATGTATATGCACCTAGCAATAGATCCTCAAAATACATGTGGCAAAACTAATAGAATTAAAAGGAGAAATAGATACTCTGTTATAGTTATACTAGAGGCCCGGTGCATGAATTCATGCACAGGTGGGGTCCCTTGGCCTGGCAGGGGATCGAGGCTGATCTGGGTCTGGCTGGCTAGGGGAAGGGACCTCAGGAGGTTGGCTCGCTGGAGGGAGGGGCCACAGGAGGTTGGCCAGATCCAGGCTGATCAGGGGGACCAGCTAGTTGTGAGAGGTTGGCCAGCTGCGGGAGTGTACTGACTACCAGGGGCAGCTCCTGCATTGAGCATCTGCCCCCTGGTGGTCAGTGCATGTCATAGCAACTGATCTACTGGTCGTTCGGTCGCTTAGGCTTTTATATATAGAATAGAGGCCTGGTGCATAAAAATTCGTGCACTCGGAGGGGGTCCCTCAGCCCAGCCTGTGCCCTCTCCCAGTCTGGGACTCCTCGGGGGATGTCCACCTGCTGGATTAGGCCCACTCCCCAAGGAATTGGGCCTAAACTGGCAGTCAGACATCCCTCTGGCAGCCCAGGAGCCCTCAGGGGATGTCCACTTGCCAGCGGGGACCAGGCCTAAGCTGCAGTCTGACATCCTTAGCACTGCTGAGGAGGCAGGAGAGGCTCCTGCCATCACTGCTGTGCTGGCAGCCATCAGCCTGGCTTGTGGCTGAGCAGAG
>NW_005370529.1:599604-601531 GCF_000412655.1 Myotis brandtii
CCTTTTTTTCTTTTTTTCTTTTTTTATTCTGGGATTTATTTACCTTCTATAATTGAAACTTTGTTGCCTTCAGTGGAGCTCAGAGCTAGCTGGGAAGCTTGGCTTCCTCCATCACTGGAGCAACCAAGCCTCTTGCTTACTCCAGCTCCGTGGCTGCCAGCCACCATCTTGGTTGGGTTAATTTGCATATAGTCGCTCTGATTGGCGGTGGGCGTGGCTTGGGGCATAGCGAAGGTATGGTCAATTTGCATGTTTCTCTTTTATTAGATTAGACTAGTGACCCAGCATGTGAAATCGCGTGAGACCCAGGCCCGTGGGAAATCACGCGAGACCTGGGACCCCAGCCCCCACCACTCCACGGGACTCCCACGAGTCCCATCTCACTGTGAGACCCAGAGTCAAGTCCACGCCCACCCAGGTGTGCCTCACCACACACACAGCCTCCTGGTGACCGGTCTTTGGTCATTACAGCATTAGGGCCACAGGGTTTTTATAATATAGATATTTCAGTGCCAACACTTTAAGCAACCAAGATTTTGTTCAAGGTGATTGGATAAATAAGCTTCAGTATATCCATATAATGGAATGCTCTCCAGCCAAGAACAAGGAATTATAAAAGCACATAAAATACAAATTGATTAATCTTAAATTCATATTACTAAGTAAAAGAAGTCTATCAAAAGGCTACATACTATATAATTACAATGTAAGACATTCTGGAAAAGACAAAATTATAGAGACAGAAAAATATCTGGTTTCCAGGAATTTGGAGTAAGGAGGCAATTATTGAATAAGTGAAACATAGGGCATTCTTGAGCATAATAAAAGCTTTTCTGAATGATAGTGGTGAGTCCATAATATTATGCATTTGCTAAAAGCTGTGGAACTTACAGCACCAACAATGAAATTTAAATGTATGCACATTGAAAAAAATAATTTAAATGATCAGGGGTTTTCCAATGAAATGCAGAATGTGACAAAATAATCTCACTATATAAAAATGTATGAAACTCCTCACTGAAGTAGATGAGAACAGGTGCTGACCTAAGGAACTTTGGAAGCAAATGAAGTCTGAAAGGTGAAAAGCAAGAAACTGAACCTAGAAATTGTACTCTAGATGATAAAGTTTCTTCTGAAGATAAAATTTAACAATTCTGAAACCACTATATATGTGTACTGGAATTAAATAATTAAGTTAATTAATGGTGGATGGTAGAACCAGACTTCCCAACATGGAAATGGGAGGTTATGGATAAACAGTGCGAGGAAACTAGAACGAACCTGATAAGAGCTGGAGACATCAGTACAAATTCATCCATGTTTAGCTTAATATAGATACTAACTAGAGGCCCAATGTATGAAATTCCTGCAAGAATAGGCCTTCCTTCCCCCGGCTGCCAGCACTGGCTGCCCTTTGGCACTCGGGATCCAGGCTTCCCTCACAGCCCCGGCTTTGTCCAGAAGGTCATCCTGAAGGATGCCCAAAGGATGTCCTGTCTAATTAGCATATTACACTTTTATTATTATAGATAGTTATATATGGAACTATTTAATGCTATTTGTTGATTTAAGGGTTAGTCCACACTTATACATTTCTTTGCTTTATCTGTTAAAGAATTATAAGCAATGATATCCCAGAAGCAATTAACACACCTAGCACCCGGAACTTGGTTTCTAATACCCGTCTGTAATATTAGAGCTCCTTGGAAAAATGAGTTATTCTTGAAGAGGGGTAAGAAATATACAAGACAAATCAGGAGCATTTTGTAATTTTAGAAAGTAAAGATATGCTAATATCAAAACCATCAAAACACAAAAATGGGGTATGATGAAGGGATAAAGGCACAAAATAAAGAGCTTCTGAAGGCTAAAGATTCAACAACTTGAGTAACAAAATTAATAAAATAACATTGGATTATAATAAAAA
>NW_005370529.1:601562-647373 GCF_000412655.1 Myotis brandtii
GAGTTAATAATCCTATCTAACAAAAGACAAAAAGGGCAATTAACCTTACCTCCACTACGCTTCCCATTGGCTAATCAGCGCCATATGCAAATTAACCACCATCCAAGATGGCGGTTAATTTGCATACTGCAGGCAGGGCTGGCCAGCGCCAGATGCCATCTGGGCCGGGTGCAGCCCTGGGTGCCCGGGCTTAGGCGGCACGATCGCGTCACCTAAGCCCTGCCCCAGCCGGGACCCCCGTGTGCCGCCTAAGCCCCATGCGCCTAAGCCAGGGGTGGGCAAACTTTTTGACTCGAGGGCCACAATGGGTTCTTAAACTGGACCGGAGGGCCGGAACAAAAGCATGGATGGAGTGTTTGTGTGAACTAATATAAATTCAAAGTAAACATCATTACATAAAAGGGTACGGTCTTTTCTTTTTTTTAGTTTTATTCATTTCAAACGGGCCGGATCCGGCCCGCGGGCCGTAGTTTTCCCATGGCTGGCCTAAGCCCTGCCCCCAGCCGGGACCCCTGTGTGCCACCTAAGCCCCGCTGCCATCTGGGACCCCATTGCGATCCTATAGCGAGCAAGTGAGGAGGGCGGGCGGCCCCCAGGTGGGCCTGCTCCTGGGATGCCATGGCGATCCCAGAGCAGGCAAGGGCGGAGGGAGGCCGGCCCCCAGGTGGGCCTGCTCCTGGGATGCCATGGCGATCCCAGAGCAGGCAAGGGCGGAGGGAGGCCGGCCCCCAGGTGGGCCTGCTCCTGGGATGCCATGGCGATCCCAGAGCAGGCAAGGGCGGAGGGAGGCCGGCCCCCAGGTGGGCCTGCTCCTGGGATGCCATGGCGATCCCAGAGCAGGAAAGTTCCCCACAGGCAGCACCCAGCAGGGCCTGCCTTCGGTCTCTGAAGTGATCCGGTGATCCATGGGCAGGAAAGCGCAGCCTGCAGGCAGCACCCCACCCTGGCCACAGCTCAAGGGAGAGAAAAACATGCAGTGGAGGCCAGAAGCCTGAGAGATCAACACAGAGGGGCACCTGCTCCAAGCCTCCATGGTGTGGTTAGTCCAATGGCTGCCTAGGAGGTGGACCTTTTGACACTGACTGGCATAGAAACTGACCAATCAGAACCAAATCTAGATGAACTGTGAGGAACCAATGGCTGCCTAGGAGGTGGACCTTTTGACACTGACTGGCATAGAAACTGACCAATCAGAACCAAATCTAGATGAACTGTGAGGAACCAATGGCTGCCTAGGAGGTGGACCTTTTGACACTGACTGGCATAGAAACTGACCAATCAGAACCAAATCTAGATGAACTGTGAGGAACCAATGGCTGCCTAGGAGGTGGACCTTTTGACACTGACTGGCATAGAAACTGACCAATCAGAACCAAATCTAGATGAACTGTGAGGAACCAATGGCTGCCTAGGAGGTGGACCTTTTGACACTGACTGGCATAGAAACTGACCAATCAGAACCTAATCTGGGTGAACTTTGAAGGCAGAACCTAAGGTGGGAGCTGAGAAGGGGTTTTAAGGGCAATAGCTGTTTGGTGTAGGGTGTAAGAAAGCGGTTCAAATTTTTAATGGCCGGTTTGTCAGTATAGTGCATAAGGCTGGCTATCAGTCCAGCTATAGGGATTATGTATTTTTTTCTGCCAAGAGCATCTCCTCCTGCTTAAAAAGCCCCCCCCCCGCTTTTAAGCAATCCTACCCTATATAATCTATCTATACTAATAAAAGGGTAATATGCTAATTATACCAGTTCGATGGGCCATCTTCTGGATGTCCGACTTCCTTCTCGACAAAGCCATGGTGGTGGGGGCCAAGGCAGAGGCAGTTAGGGGTGATCAGGCTGGCAAGGGAGGGCAGTTGGGGGCAAGATCAGGCCCACAGGGGAGGGCACTTGGGGACAAGATCAGGCTGGCAAGGGAAGGCAGTTGGGGGTGAGATCAGGCCAGCAGAGGAGAGTCATTGGGGGTGGATTCAGGCTGACAGGGGAGGGCAGTTGAGGGTGAGATCAGGCCCACAGGGGAGGGCAGTTGGGGGAGAGATCAGGCCGGCAGGGGAGGGCAGTTGGGGGCGACTAAGCAGGCAGAGGCAGGTAGGGGTGATCAGGCAGGCATGGGAGAGCAGTTAGGGGTGAGATCAGGCCAGCAGGAGAGGGCAGTTAGGGGCGATCCAGCAGGCAGGCAGGTGAGCGGTTAGGAGCCAGAGATCCCAGATTGCAAGAAGGATGTCTGATCCCTGTGGGATTGGGCCTAAACTAGCAGTTGAACATTCCCCAAGGGGTCCCCGATTGGAGAGGGTGCAGGCTGGGCTGTGGGAACCAGCCCCCCCGCACGAATTTTTTGCACTGGGCCACTAGTATTATAAATAAGTGATTGAGTAAATAAAAAGTTTTATTCTGTACCCCCATTCTAAAATTAAAGTCATTGAACAAAAGGAAAATATTTTTAAAACATATATTACTTCCTATCTGCTTTTCAGATAGGAAGTTTATTTGTTTTGTTATGTTTTTGTTTTGCAGGGAGAGTGGTTCTTTACTTCAGATTCTTAAACATATAAAGAGAATGTTAGTGAAGATGAGGAAACCTAATTGGAATCCAAATTTGACCACTAAGAGATTTTCTTGGACCCATATTTTTTCTGTGTAAAATGAGGAGTCTGTGGCTTGTATAAGGCCCTGAAATTATTTGTAAAATCCACTTTTGCAAAATGGGTATTTTGATAGGGTACAAGTTTATGATCTTGGCCAAATTTTGAAAAGCATCTATTACTTATAAAATGGTTAGGATCCTCTTGCTCTGCTGATTTCTGTAGTTTGGATAGTCATTCTGTGGAGACCTTCACTAATGTTTACAAATATCAGTAAAATACACAAATGGTTTTTAAAGCACTATTTGAGTTCTATAGAAGAGAGATCATAGTTAAAATATAGACTAGAATCTGAAAAAACTTCAAAATTGGCAAAAAACATGAAGTCAATGTAATTTCATCAGTGGAGGAAACTGAGATTCAGAGGAATACATGTACAGAAAGACCAAAGTGTCTCAACTTATATCTTTTGTACTATTCCTCACAGTCCACAAGGATGAGCTGCTATAGATCTAAAAGACTGACAGTGTCAGTTCTAAGCAAGAAAAACTAAAATATCTAATTCATAAGTTGAATGTCTCATTCATTCTTTCCTTTTCATTCTTCAATTCACTTATGCATTTAAAAAACAATAGGTTTCTAATATGTGCCAAGCACAATGTTATAAGCTTATTGTACAAAGCACAATATGTGCTTTGGACACCAGAAAAAATACACATATATTTATGTATATGCATCTACCACTTATTAAATGCATACCAAATGATTTAGCTCATTTAATTCTCAAAATATTTTAAAGACCTAACAACATGGAGACTCAGAGAGACTACATTACTTGTCCAAGCCTATACATAGAGTGAACCATGTATTTGGCCTTTAAACTCAGGTCTGACTGTTCCCCAAAACTATATTCTTTTACCTTCTTTATCTCCTCTCCATAAGATCTTCCTTTAAAGAACTTGGAGTTTGGGGGAGAGGGAAATAGAAAAGTAAAACAATAATAAACATGCCAACAACAACAACAATAAAATACCCAGCAATATTAGTCAACATAAATTCAACAAATCATTTACTGAGGATCTATTTCATTACATCATTTTTTTTATAAATGGGAAACATAAAGGTTAGAAGAGTTATACTCAAAGTTTTTTTAAACAAACATAATGACAAACTTTAAAGCCAGAGTAGACCACCAAGATGATCTGATCTTGATTCTCTATTATCTGAGAAAAATAATGCCCTGTGATACATTATGCCTTGACCAGCATCACATAGGAACCAGAGCTAGGTTAAGGAGCTAGGTTAAGGAACATTGACTCAGAATTCAAGACCTCTGGCCCTGTAGTTTATTCAAGATACTATATTTTATGCTTTCTCTTGATCAAATATCAGCAAAATGGTATAATAAGACTTTATAATTTACTAGAGGATCGGTTCATGAAATTTGTGCACGGAGAGGGGTCCCTCAGCCCAGCCTGCACCCTCTTGCAATCCAGGACCCCTCAGGGGATGTCTGACTGCCAGTTTAGGCTCGATCCCCTGTGGGATCAGGCTTAAACTGGCAGTTGGACATCCCTCTTGCAATCCAGGACCACTGGCTCCTAACCGCTCACCTGCCTGCCTGTCTGATTGCCCCTAACCACTTGCCTGCCTGCCTGATCGCTCCTCACTACTCGCTTGCCTGCCTGATCGCCCCTAGCTGTCTCTGCCTTGGCCCCCACCATGGCTTCATCTGGAAGGTCGTCCAGAAAGATGTCCGGAAGGTCATTTGGCTGCCCAGTCTAATTAGCATATTACACTTTTATTATTATAGATACTGTTTTTGTTCTATTTTAGTTTATAAAATATTTTAGTGATCTCAGGCTATTGCTCAATTTTCTGCCTTGGTTATTAAATATAATAAAGTTACACTTATTTTTATAATGAATGCAATAGTAACATTTCTTTTTGCATGATGTTTAATAAAATCTTTAACTTTTTATATGTGCATGTGGTATAAGGCTATAATTGTATTAAAGGCAGATGGGAAATGGCTGGTGGAGAAACAGTGGTGTGCTGCAGTGCAGCTAGCTCATACCTGCTAAGAGCAGCAAGTTATTAAATTTTAAAAAATTTTGTTACAATTGTTAAAACCAATATTAAAAATAAAGTTTAAAAACTGAAAACTAAATACATAACATTACAGACGAAGAAAACAATAATCACATTTATCAACTTAATTGTTTTACTGCTGCTTCTGCTCTTTAGGTTTATACTAATTGCATTTGTCAGGTGAAACTACTCCTTATAAGAGAGTGCTGCTACCCATCTCTTCTCAATTCTGCATTCAATGGCACTATTTTTATAGCTTAAACTTGGTCATGGTTATAGTAGTTACACAATGGGAATTGACATATGCTACAATTCAGGGATTTTCCCCCCTTAAGAGATCTAGTTCTTAAACATGTATCAACATATCGTTGGGAAATAAGAATTTCACAAATAATTGACCCCTTCCAGTCATATAATTAAGGCTTGTTTGATATTATAATCTTTTGCATAAGATCACATTCCAGTTTGGTACGTTCTATGTAAAAATCTCAAATAGACTTGAGTCTAAGCAACTTGGGCATGATGTAGATGTGATACTTGCATCCATTACAACTTGTTTGAAACTACCAGTATAAGGGGACATGTCTGAGGGCAGAAGCCAACATGCTTAGGATGACAGAGAAGGAAGAAGATAATTTCAGTCCTTGATGATGTAATTGAACCACTGAAATTAATTTTTGAATCATACTTTATACATCTTGTTATGTAAAAAATACAGTATTTTAAAGCCATCTTTAATTGGGATGTCTATTATTTGCAACAGAAAGTAACCTAACTAATATATATACCAATTACCCTTTTATAGATAAAAGTCAGCTAATTTCTACAGCCAAGACAGGAAAGTTCACTTAAGGTCTTATTAGCACTTCTATTTTAAAAGCTTGTCTTTTTTATTTTAAGTACAACTTTGACTTAATTATAGCCTCCAGTATATGAAAGTGTTATTTGAACCTAAGTTCTTTATGTGAAACATAACCAGAAAGAAACTTTTTAAAAAGTATGAAACTCTAAATATATATTCCTATAATTGTGCCTACTAATGAAGAATATCTGATATCTAACGGAAAATAAGTATATTTTCTTTAACAAAGCAAGTGACATGAGAATTCAGTTATTTAAATATTTACTAGACCATTCTTATTTTTGGAGACTGTTTATTGTTATAACATACCTATCAACTATATTATAAGTAAGCATATATCCAATTATAAACTAATGAGTAGCATTTAATTTAACATCATTCTTCCAATTCCTTGGACATTCTAATAGTTATAGAAATAACACATGATCTGGTTTTATACCATTATAATATGACCTTTTAACAGAGAAACTCTATTTTAGTTGATAAGGAAGAAGTAAACACTCTACATTAACTCAAAAACGCCTAAAAAGTGTCACACAAAAATAATAACAACTAGTACCAAAGAATGATTACCGGTGGGTGGTGGGGTAATGATTTCTTCTATGCAACAGAGAGACAGAGAATAGTAAATAGATTTCGATGGTAAGAATAATGTCGCATATACTAACAAAAACAATAAAATTGGAAGTGTTTAAAGGCAACCTGTAGTTTGAATTCCAATATTCTAGTGAAAGGAAAGAGAGAAATGTGATAATGAATATTAATAAGTGATTTAGAATAGGTAAACAGAGTAAAATAATAGATAATGCAATATTTTTTATCCTTTGCTTTATTTTATCTTTTGAGATATCAGGGAAGGCAGGTAAAGAAATTCTTTGTAGCTTATGAGAAAAATAGATTTATGCATTATCCTAAATTTAAGCTTATTTTATATGGACGGTTCTCTAGTTTCATAATCTGAGTATAATCCTAGAATCGTCTCAATATCTATTAAAAGGTAAATGTCTTTATGGATTTACTCAGTCATAAGTATTGGCAAAAAATGGATTTGGTATTTTAAAGTGACAACAGTGAAACTTATGTTTGTGACCATATACAAACACATGTGGACAAAACATACGAGAAAACTTTTTGAAGTATTGTACAACAAATAATGCAAGTTTGCAATACTTG
Source organism: Myotis brandtii (assembly GCF_000412655.1). Lineage (NCBI taxonomy): Eukaryota > Metazoa > Chordata > Mammalia > Chiroptera > Vespertilionidae > Myotis > Myotis brandtii. Next base: position 608,269 of record NW_005370529.1, read on the forward strand.
AAAGAAAGAAAACTCATGAAGCGTGTTCCATGATTGTCCAGGCTCCCTGCCTGGGAACCATTTCCTAAACAGTGACAGAGAAAGCTGAGACCTAAGCAGATCACTGAGGTCCCACAGAAGTTAGAGTTGCTGCAGCAGCTGGAATCTGTAGGAAAGAAGGCACCCTGGAGGAGTGAATTTTGCTGAGTGGGGTTTTAAAAAATTGCACAGGTGCTTCTATCAAGTCTCTGGCTAAGTGCTGAGCTTCCCGAGATCAAGATGAGAGAGACTATTGTGAGACTTAAAAGCGAGCAAGTGCTCCACAAATGAGAGCAGGACAGAGAGCCCGCAGGCTGTGTACTTTTGGAAAACATTGATGCCCTAAAACTAGACAGAGTGGAGAGATATTGTTATTATCCTGAGTATTCAGCTGAGATATCAGAAAGACCATGCCTTCAGAAGATGTCATGATGTCCTAGAACAGACATCGGCACACTTTTTCTGCAAAGGGCCAGAGAGTAAATTTTTAAGGTCTCTGTTCCACATGGTCTCTGTTATAACAACTCAACTCTGCTTCTGTGGTATGAAAGCACCATATAAATCAATAGGTGTGACTGTGCTCCAATAAAACTAATTATAAAATAACCTAATGTTGGTCAGGTTGACCCACAGGCCATAGTTTGTTGACTCCTGTCCTAGAGTGAAGTCTATTCTATACTATTTTTAAAGCCTAAAATTCAGCATTGATAATATCCACAGAAGATGCAGAGTTTATAGGTTAAGTCTAACCAAGTTAGAAGAACTTGAGAAATACTTTAGGCACTATGCAACGTATTCCTAACAAAGTATCAAACTATGCTAATAGAAGTTCAAGATAAATATTCAGTAATTGAGCAGCTTGTTTGTAAAAAAACCCACAATCTTCAGAGAAAAATAACAAAATCCATAAATCTAAATTATATCACCCCAAATTACCAGTATAAAATCACCTTATAGAATTAGAAGACAAAAAAAAAAGTCAGTATCAACAGACTTTGAGATTGCCCTAAGGTTTGATTTCACAAACAAACAAAAAATTTAGGGAGCTATAATGAGTGATATCGAGGGATAAAAGGAAAATATAGACTTAATGATAGTCATGTGAGTGAATCTAAGCAGAAAAAAAAATATATAAAAGGAAACAAAATAAAAAATCTAAAATTAAAATATGTAATAATTGAAATTTTTAAAATCCACCATATGAGCTTTACAGAAGACTGGAGATGGGAGAAGAAAGTATCAATAGACTTGAAGCAAATAAATAGAGATTATCCAATATGAAAAAAAAAGATTGAAGAGAAACTAACAGTATGTCAAGGGCATATGGGATGATACCAAAGGATATTATAAATATTTGATTAAAATTCCTGAAGAAAAAGAAACTGAGAATGGATGAGAAAAGTATTTAAATAAGTAATGGCTAAAATGTCCCCAAATTTTAAGAAAAATGTATGTTATGAATCCTTAAAAAAAACTCAAAAAGTGCCAAGCAGAAAAATACAAAGAAAACCACACTTAAATACATGTAGAAAAGCCCAAAATAAAGAGAAATCATAAAAGACACCAGAGAAAGTGGAAGAACTTTATTCAGGGAACAATATAAAATATGGCTGAATTTGAATTAGAAAAATGAGAGCCATAAGACAATAAAATGGCAACTTTTTTTTATAGCAAAGGTGGAAATTTTATTGAAGAACAGGTACAGACTCCCACATGGGGAAGGGGAAAGAATCTCACAGCACAGACTCCCACATGGGGAGGGGAAAAGAGTCCCACAGAACAGACTCCCACATGGGGAGGGGAAAGAGTCCCCTAAAATGGCAACTTTTAACAGCAAAAGAAAAAACAAAATTAACTAAAAATGAAACAAAACAAAAATATATCCTGCTAAACCAGAATTCTATACTAAGTGAAAATATTTTGAAAAACAATGGTGATATGAAGACATTTTCAGAAGAAAAGAATGTGGAGAATTTGTTGTTAGCAAGCCTGTACTAACAACAAAAATGTGAATGGAAATTCTTCAAGCTAAAAAGAAATTATACAAGATAGGAATGCAAATATAGATGAAATAATTAAGAGCATCAGACATGATAAATAATTGGGATAAAATCAACATAGTATATAGGAAAATTTATAGTTTTAAATATCTATATTTTTAAATAAATGTTTAAAGTAAATAATATATTTCTACATTAAATGATAGAAAGTGTAGAGCAAATTGAAGCCTTAAAAAAAGGAAAGAGAAAATTAAGATGCAAGCAAAAATCAACATTAGCAACATTAAACAAGCCAACAACATTTTTACATAATTAATAAAACATTCAATCTCTAGTATGACTAATCAAGAAAAAAAGAAAAAAAATCACAAAAGCCAATATCAGGAGTAAAAGAAGGGATATCACAAGAGATCCTAAAGACAGAGAAACAATAATATGGGAAAGTTATGAACACCTTTATGCCAATAATTTCAATAACTTAGATGAAATGACATATTTTTAGAAAAATGTAAAAGACTATAATTGACTCACAGAGAAATATAAAGTTTTAAACAGCTTAAATTTATTAAATAAATTGAACTTGTGTTATCAAAGACATTTCCACAGAGAAAACTCTAGACCCGGATAGTTTCATTGATGAATCTAACAATAAATTAAGCAAGAACTAATAGTGATCTTATATAAATTCTTTCAGAATATAGAGGATAAATAAACTATCCCTAAAGCATTGTATGATAAAGCATATTCCTGATGCCAAATTATGGTAAAAACATTACCAAAAAAGATACATTATATCTCATGAACATGAAGGCAACATCCTAATAAAAAATACTATCAAATCTAGCAGCACATAAACTAACATTTAATGACTAAGTTGTTTTACCCCAGAAATTCAAGGTTTATTAAAAATTTGAAAATCAATCAATTTCATTTACCATATTATCAAATTAAAAGGGAAATATCATTATCATCTGAGCAGCTGCAGAAAACATGTTTGACAGAATTAAAAATTCTTTTGTGATAAGTCTAGGGAAGAAGAGATTCCCTCAGTATGACAAAAGGCGTCTACAAAAAAACCTTCAACTAATACCCTACTTAATGAAACATTGAATTGTTTCCTCTTAAGAGGAGAAAAAGAAAAGTGTGGTCTTGCCAATTATATTCAACATTATTCTTGAGGTTCTAGTCAGGAAAATAAATCAAAATAATCAATGAAATAAATTGTAATGATTGGAAACATATAAAGTAAACCAAAGAAATTCCTAAGGAATTTACAAAAACAGCCCATTAGAATAAAAAAATTTAGCAAGGTCACATAGTATAAACTTTTCTAAAATCCATTTTCTTTCAGTATATACTTAATAAATGATTAAAAATGAATAATATTACACTAGTATAAAAATAAAATCACAAAATTCTTAGGAGTAAATTTAACAAAATAAACAAGTATATTCAAACACTGATGAGAGAAATTTACGTGTTTTAGTGTCTGACATTCTGGGGTAAAAACAAAAACAAACCCACAATTCCATCATCTAATGCTCTTCTGCAGTTTACTTAGCTTAAACTGTTTCATTACTAGAATCCATTTGCAGATGTGTTGTTAATAGAATTAGAAATATAATATGTAAAGTATTTGGCATAGAGCCTGTACGTGACAGCTCAGCAAATGGAAGTAATTTTGTTATCGTAATTATGAGTAATAAGATACAGAAATGCTTGTGCTAATTATTTAAGTAACAAAGAAATCACAGGCAAGGCTTTGAAGAAAGCCAACAAAATATAATTGATGTCATGAATAAAGATTAATTTTTATAATGGTTAGAAAACCAGCCTTCTTTAGTCTTGTATTTACCAATAAATTCTGAAGATAAGAAGTGGTAAACATTGTATGGATACTAAAATACACCAGTGTGCCTATTTATTGTATCTCAGATCTCTACAGAAGTGGCAAATGACCCCAGAGTATGTTAAAGTGAAAGATTCTTTTTCGAAGAAAAGGAAGTAGCATGATCCAGGTCTTCTAACCAGGGCCCATTGGCTCCTGGACCATCCACCTAAATTTGCGTAACTCTAAAAATCATACTTGCCATTATTGTTTGGAATGAGGATCTCAAGTGTCTTAATTAAGGTTCCCTGAAAAGCATAGTCTGGGACAAGGACTTGATTGTTGGTAGTTTACTTGGGTGATGATTCCAGGGAGGAAGAACATAGGAAAAAAGTTAGGGAAGCAGTGAGAGTCAATATAAAGTGATTTATTAAGGTTACTGCTGTGGGCACTGGGGGCTTGTTTTCACCAGGATCTCCTGAGGGACATAAAGAATGTGTCCACGAATCTTCTGCTAACAGAATGAAGACTAGAGCATGAAATCCTCTAACACTCTTTGCTCATCTAGGCTGAGCAGATTCTTGTAGCATCAGAGAAAGCCTTGAAGCAGAATGTAGGTAGACACATGGAGTTTCAGATGAGTCTCCATAATGTATGGTGGATCAGAACTGGCATGGAACTGCTCTGTATAGATGTGACTGAAATCAGAGATGAGCTGAGGTGATAATGACGTCAAGTTGAAGAACCTATCTATCGAACAAATTTGAAAATACAGGTTAGGTTTTGTTTACTAATTCTGCAGAGCAAATAGTATATTCTTGAAAGATTTTCATCAAGAACAATTATTAAATTAAAATATTTAATGTCATTCTATTTGAGAAAATTGCTATGCCCATAGGTCATTTTTAAAAAGTTGATAAAATATAAGTAACTCAAAAGAAATTTAGAAATCAGAAATATATTATAATCTCATATCCTTCTAAAGCCCAGATTGCCAGTGCTATATGGCCCAAAGACTGCAAATGACCAATGCATATATAGAAAATGCTTAACTTTGCCAGAAACTAAAAAGAAGGCAAATTAAGAATTTGAAATGCCATTTTCTGCAGAATTAATTGGCACTTTTATTTCATTTTTTAAAATTTAATAACAAGTATAGAGGTTTCTAGAAAGTGGGTACCTTCTTATACTGCTGGTTTAAAATTGTTACACAATCCTGGATGAAAACAGGACAGATAATATTTTGCAAAAGCCTTTTGGACCTTTACCATTTGACCTGGTAGTTTCATTTCTGGGAATTTAGCCTAAAGGGGGAAAACATATGTAGACTGTGTACAAAGTGGTTTGTTGAAGTAATATTTGTAATAGCAAATAACAACCCAAAGAAAGTCAAAAATCAATTGTCTCTATGGCTTTCAACAAATTGAGTTTGTCTCAGAAGCCTTTCACCTTGGTACTGCTCTGAAAATTCCTACTCACAAGTAACACAGGCATCACCCCTACCTGTGATTTTACAGTCCTCTCTTCATATTTCTAGTGTTCCCCTGACTCCACTGCACCCAAACTATCCTTTCACTTTCTACACTAGACTGAGATTCTTAGAGAAGATGAATCTGGATCTCCAGAGCCACAGTTATGGAATGACCCAAAGACTACTTATTATAAATGATACTGATTAGTACTTCAATACACCAACCTAGGCACTTTCCATATATTTCATTTAATGTTCACAAAAATCTTATGCCTTAGATGCTTTAATCAGTTCATTGTAAAAGTGAAAAAACTTCGGATTAGCAGTGAAGCTGAGATATAAGCCTAGGGTTATTTTATTCTAAGGCTCAAACTCTTAATGCTTATAAAAACCTAAAAATAACAAAATAATATCTAATTCATATTGGATAGCTGTGTGCCAGACATTGTACTAAGTGCTTTATATGTATGTACTCATTTAAGCTTAACAACCACTCCATGAGATAGATACTATTATTACCTCCATTGTATTCATGAGAAAATAGAACAATTATGAAAGTTGCCCAATGCGTTATGGCTAGTCAGTAGCAGAGCCAGAACAAAGCCACATTTACTACCTTCTGCTGTCTTGGGAAGCCCCTACCATCTGTGCAATGCTTTGATAATTCATAACACATGCTAAACTTATTTGGTTCACTTAGAGAAAATCTTCCTTTGAAAACTCAGTTGATGAAATACAAGATGCCAGAGCAGCAGACACAGTAGGATACAGGAGAAATTTCTAACACATGAAGGGCTATATTTTTTTCTCAGCATCCAGTGAACCAGTTCCATCCCCTATCATGGGTAGCATATTGAATATCTTATCATATAGTTGGACAACTTCTGTTCCCAAACACTACCCAGAGGATGACTTCATCCTCTGTTGCTTCATTGGGAACATGCTCTCCTCTTTATACTTGAACATGAAGTCATCACAGTAGCCTTCCAGTCATACCCCTGCTCACTGCTTCTGAATTTCTAGAATCTCTGTCTTGCATGACCAGGAATAATAACTCAGCACCTGCTCTCAAAGTGTTAAAGCGCCCGATGTTCTCACCAGAAGGAAATCTGTAGAATTCAGACATGTCACCCAGGATCAGTAAGGTTGTATATTCAAAGTTTTGGAGACTAACAAGATTTGATTTCACTCTAGACATTTGCAGTTTCAATAGCAGGAAAGCAGTTGGTGAAATATCATTAGGAATGTAAATATACAGTGTGAGTGGGTGAAAGAGAACTCATAGTGTGATGTGGTGTTCCTCTATAATTGTGACAACACCTCATGACTACAGGGCAGCAATTTTCAACCTTTTTCAACTCATGGTACACATAAACTAATTATTAAAATTCTGCAGTATACCAAAAAATATATATTTTTTGCATATCTGACCCAAAAAATCCCCACAAAAAAACAGGTATAATTTTGATTGATTTACAAAAAATAATAATATAATTACCTACCCTTTTTGCTCCAAAGTGACTTTTCAAAAAATCAGGTGCCTATACTTGTATATGAGGATTGGTACCAAGATTTAACCAATCAGATGCAGCCTTATTATGTGACATGACCAATAAGATGCAACTCTATTATATGACCTATATATTTATCATTTAAGACAGGCATTTACACCTAACAGCTATTTTGTATTGGCTCTTGTCATTTTTTTATTTGACAATCTAAGGGGAAAGAGGCCAGTGCCCCAGCTAAATGGTCAGGTATTGCATGTTTCAAAAATTCTTGCAGGCCCTAACCGGTTTGGCTCAATGAATAGAGAGTCGGTTTGTGGACTGAAAGGTCCCAGGTTCGATTCTGGTCAAGGGCATGTACCTTGGTTGTGGGCACGTCCCCAGTGGAGGTGTGCAGGAGGCAGCTGATCAATGTTTCTCTCTCATAGATGTTTCTGGCTCTCTATCCCTCTCCCTTCCTCTCTGTAAAAAATCAATTAAAAAATCAATAAAATATATTTTTTAAAAAATTCTTGTAGCACACCAGTTGAAAATCATTGCTATAGGGCCATCTTATCCAAAATAAATGCTTTCCTTTTATTTTTAATTCTTCCATTCAGTAACTCAACATTTATTTGGCACCTATGGTGTGCCAGGTATTTTGCTAGGTGCCAGGAATACAAAGCTGAGCAAGATATATTCTTTGTCTTCAAAAAGCTAACATCCTATAGGGAAGAGAGATAGTTAATCAAACAATTGTCATACACATTATAAATGCTCTAGTAAACAGCAAGACAGGGAAATTTGAATGTAATACAGACAATGTGACCAACTCCACTATAGGAAGTAAAAAATGGTGGGAAGGGAATTTCAGAAAGCAGGAACTATATGTAAGTAGGCACAAAAGTATGAATAGGGCTGTGTTTTGTGAATTATGGGTAATTTTGCATGTTTGAGGATGATGGCAAAAAGTGAGAGTAGATTAGGGTAGAGGAAAATGTGTCCCCCTGTGGGTGATGATAAGGACTATAGACTTAATCTTCAGGATATTACACAACTATTTACTCTCAGGAAATGGAAGTTTAAAGAAATATGGATATAGAGGTAAAAATAGAAAAGTATTTGTTAATAATGATAACTGTGAGGAGAGGAGTGAGAATGGGAAATGGGCGTCCCTGATGTCTTGCTCTATAATCTTCTGTATTATTTGAATTTCCATGATGAAAATGTACTAATGTATTATGTATGTAATAAAGACAAACAAATAAATATAGAGTAAAATGTTTGTTTAAAAAGAAGAAAAGAAGAAAGACCATGAAGTATGACAGACCCAGGCAAACTAGAAATGAAGACAGCCTAATAGAATGTTAAGAAAATGATAAGCAGTTCCTAAAATTTGAGATTATCTATACTAATAAAAGAGTAATATGCTAATTAGACCGGGAGACCTTCCAGAGACCTTCCGGACAAAACCAGGGGCTTGGACAGCCTGCAAACCACCCCAAAACGGCCTTCAGTCTCTTGCCCAGGCCAGCCATGCCACCGAACGGGAACCCTCACCTCAATGGGGCCGTGGCCAGCCTGCAAACGGCCATCAGCCCTTTGACTGGCCAGCCACATCCTCCAGCGGGGACCCTCACCCCAATAGGGGGGTGGCCAGCCTGAAAACAGCCCTCAGCACCTCACCCAAGCTGGCCACCCCCCAGGGGGTACCTCCACCCCAATGGGGGCGTGGCTAGCCTGCAAACCACCCCAGGCTCCTCGCCCAGGCTGGCCCCACCCCCCAAGGGAACCCCCGCCCTCTTTTGGGACTCCTTTCAGGGAAGACCAGCCAGCCCCCACCTGTGCACCAGACCTCTATCTATACTAATAAAAGGGTAATATGCTAATTAGACCAGGAGACCTTCCGGACATCCTTCCGGACAAAGCCATGGTGGTGGGGCCAACTGGACAAAGCAATGGTGGCGGAGCTGAGGCAGAAGTGGTTAGGGGCGATCAGGCCAGCAGGGGGGGTAGTTGGGGGCGAGCAGGCCAGCAGTGGGGGGCAGTTGGGGGCAAGCAGGCCAGCAAGGGGGAGACAGTTGGGAGCGAGAAGGCCAGTGGGGGGGTAGTTGGGGGAGAGCAGGTCAGCAGGCAGAGTGGTTAAGGTCAATCAGGCAAGCAGGCAGGTGAGTGGTTAGGAGCCAGGGGTCCTGGATTGCGAGAGGGATGTCTGAATGCCGGTTTAGGCCAGAGCCTAAACCAGCAGTCGGACATCCCCTGAGGGGTCCCAGATTGGAGAGGGTACAGGCCAGGCTAAGGGACACCCCTCCCCCTCATGCACAAATTTCGTGCACCAGGCCACCAGTTTTAATATAACCAAAGATAGGGACCAGTGACTAGATTACCATAGCACAGAATGGACCCTAGAAAGGGGAGGAGATTGCATAGGGGTGGCAAGGGTGAAGAAAAGGATGTGAAGAGGATTTTAAGGGGCTTGGATGAGTTAGAGTTTGTAAAAAGACCAAGAGCCAAATAGACTGGAGATATTGTCTCTTTTTTCCTTTGTCTTCCTGCTTTTGTCCCCTGCATGTGTTCCTTGCTTGGCCTCATTTTGTTTTGAATATTTCCAACAGTTTTTTGTTGGTTTGTTTGTTTTCTGTTTATTGTCTCTAATATTGCCTTCTTTCCCCTCCTGCTTTTATTTTTGTTATCCAGCTTCCTCTATTTTCTAAGACCCAGTCAGATGAAACTTTTCAGATCCCACCTGCCACTTTCAGGTCTCTCTCTGAATTCCTGTAGTCTTTATATTGAACCTCTCTTGTAGGACATGGTTTTCTATGTATTCCATAAATGTTATAACAACCTCCCTGGAGCCTATTTCCAGGACTGGTTCATGGTTTGTCTTCAGTAAGTATGTGTTCAATGAAAGAAAGAGGGAAGGATGGGAAAGAGGACAGAAGAAAAAATTTTAAAAAATCCTCCTTTTTTAGTTGTTTTTTCTATAAAATTGGAAATTTAGGAACAATATTTATTCAATGCATTTGTGTCTTTTCAGGGGTCTTAACCTTTAAAAGGTTAAGGGGTAAACCAGAGGTCATATATTTCTCCTTTCATGAAAAGCAACTTCCTGGAGACAATATGAACACACACACACACACACACACACACACAGACTATCATACTAAAACATAAATGAGCAGGGAAAAGGAGAAAGGAGCAGTGAGAAGAGTACAGCTTTAGAAACCAGAGACTCCATAGTCTAGCCTTGATTTGCATCAAGTAAATCAGCAGCCTTGAATGTTGCACTTCACATTTCTGAGTCACAGTTTCCCCCCTAAAAATGAGGAGTTTGGTTGTAGAGTTTCTAAATTTTTTGGTAGAAGGACAGGGAGAGGGTGCAAAGCTGTGATTAGTGCAGTGATGGTGAACCTTTTGAACTCGGCGTGTCAGGGTGCAAAGCTGTGATTAGTGCAGTGATGGCGAACCTTTTGAACTCGGCATGTCAGCATTTTGAAAAACCCTAACTTAACTCTGGTGCTGTGTCACATATAGAAATTTTTTGATATTTGCAACCATAGTAAAACAAAGACTTATATTTTTGATATTTATTTTATATATTTAAATGCCATTTAATAAAGAAAAATCAACCAAAAAAAATGAGTTTGCGTGTCACCTCTGACACGTGTGCCATAGGTTCGCCATCACTGGACTAGTGCTTCCAGGAGAGGAAAGAAAGCCAGGTAAGAATGTGCTCTGAGTGTCCAGGCCCTGGTCCATCCCAGGCACTGATTTCTAAGTTTGTCTCCTGAACTCTTACTTGTTTCTTTTATGAGACAAAAAAAATTATTTTAGAACCAATCTTTTCATTGTCTCCTCCTCCAAGAGAATGAGTAATCTTAACAAGAGAGGCTGGGAGCAGGACTCACTCAAGGGCAATGTGGAAATGCCATTCAAAGAAACTGAGACATGAGAAAGCAGAATGTCCTTGATTCTTTGGGAACATAGACCTTCACATCCTGGCTTTCAAAGAGTGAATTGCAGGTGGCCTTGATTGTGGCTCCTTCAGAAATAAAAATTCATGAACAGCTACAACTATATAGGATTTTAGAGTCTACCTAATTGAAAAAAAAATAATTAAAAAAAACCCAAGAGATAAAAATAATTACAAAATTCACTATCTTTTCATGTAAGGGAACACACCACCAGTAGAATAATTTACTGACAGGTTTACTGAAGGAAAGGTCAGGGTTTTTAAGTGCTAGAAATAGGAGATTTGTGGTAATTGAGCTAAGGAAAGACTGAAAATTCACTATCTGAATAAGGGAGAAGTAATCTATAGGTCTATCTACAGTTGGGAAAAATAAGTCTCATCATTCATTGGTCAGAAAAGAGTCTTCAGTTAGGTTTAATAGAGTGTGAAAAAGTAGGATCACTCCAAGTCCATGGTCCCTTATTGGCTCACTTGATTCCACATAGTTGTGATGAAACAGAACCGTTCCAATATTTCCTAGACTAGTGTTCACGTAAATGTAAAGCTTTCCATTTACACAATCTAACCCTTTCATTTTAGATATGGAAAAACCAAGACAAAAAATGAAAAAAAAAAACTTGACTATTTTGAAGGACTTCATCTCTGTATCAGATATCAGTCTTTTACCCTTGATGCCAGCCTGTGGCATGACTTTGATGGCCCCTTCCAAGCTCTGCTCTTCCTTGACATCTATACTTCTTTATAAATTGGAAACCTAAACTGTGCCATTGTATAATTTCAAAGGAATTTGAAATTAGAAATGAAAATGAAGTGGGCTGCTACAAGAAATAGTGAGATTCACAATTATCTGAGTTGACCAATGAATATCAAGACAACCACACGGCAGGGCTACTATAAAGAAATATCAAGCTTCAAATTGGGAGTGGGTAGGGGTTACACTAAATGCCCTTTAAGGTGCTTCAAATTCTAAAACTCTATGATAGAGAGACTGTGCGCTTGTGTTGTCATTATTTCAGGAGCTTCTCCTCTACCATAAGTGTATTGAGAGCAGAAATGGTGTCTTATACACAATGCTCTGGGACATAGTAGGTGTCCACAAAATGCCTGTTAACTGAGTAAACTTATAAAGTGTGAAGCAAACAATTGGAGATCTCTTTGGAAGGATATCTGTAAAGATTAGAGTGTGTTATTGATTTTTATTTTATTTTCATTACAAAGAAACTTTCAATTCACTGTGGTCTGAAAGGTTGCAACTTGCTTAATCTATTATACCTTTTTATTATAGGCAAAGTGAAGCAATGGCTATATCAAAAAGTTCAGAAATAAGATTCAATGACTGTTTTGTGTGGTTTTTTTTTGTTTTGTTTTGTTTTTTTTTTAGAAAGAATTGGGGGTTAGAGGATTGCATTTAAAGAAATATTTTGGGTTTTGAAAAAAATACATTGAAAATCTTGAATCTGTAAAATGCCTTAAAGGTAACCTCCCCTCACCCTCCACCAATTGTAGAAATGAATAACTTCAGACCTAGAAAGGGATATAATTAAACTCAAGTATCCAGATCTCCAGGTCTCAAAAATGTAGAAATGTTATCAGTGAATGTAACCACAGGGTGTGATTTTTTCCTAAGATAAGAAAGATTTATTCCAGTTCTTTTGTTCCTGGGGAAACCTCCTTAATTGCAGATAGACACTTGGGATGCTGTTTACACACACTCTGACACTAAAAGTATTGGCCATAACGCCCCTCTATCCAAGAACAGCTGTTTAGTTTCCTCTAGTTCTGAAATTACTTCCTGATTCATCCTCTCCTAAAATTCAATTGAGTCCTTATCACTGTGCTCCATAGCAAGTGAAGATGTGGCTGCTGATAGGATTCAGTCCTCCAGGGGTTTATGGCCACAAAGCTTGGTAAGGGAGCTGGTCAAAAAACTGTGATCCACGGCTACCGCATTCCTACTCACCTGTCACACCTAGCCAGGAGCAAGTAGATGTCTTGCCTATGTAATTGGTAGCTTGAGAGGTCATGGCAGGATTTCTGTTTAGAGCGGGTGATTTCAGCTCTATGTGCTTATTAGGAAGATAAAGCTGTTTCCTGCCCCACATTACTCTTCCCTAAATTAAGAATCTCAAAACATTAGAGATAAAAGATACATTACAGGCCATCTTGTATTAATTTCTCACTCTACAATTGCAGAAACAAAGCCCCAGAGAGAGGAAGTAACCTCCCTGAGTCACACATCTCCAAAGGCAAATGGAGTTTCCTGAGTCCTGGAATACTTTCCACCATACTCTGCTGTATCTGTCAGCAACAGAATGACAGAGTAGCCAACATAAAAATCTATCAGTTATAGTAGCCAACTGAGATGCTGAAGTTTATTTAACTTATTTCAAGTCATACATTTATTTAGTGGCAGAGTTTGTCCTAAAACAAAATTTCTAAACCTAAAATTTTGAGGTTTGTTGGACTTCCATGGTTTTCATGAATTGCTTGTATGTGAAAGTGTGTCAAAATGGCATTTTTTGAGAGTTTTGATCATTTTTATTAAATTTTCTTCCAAAGTTTTATGATCCCAAAAAGGCTAAGTACATTTAGATGATCATGCTCTTCATGGCAGTTGATATTTTTTAAATGTCTTAAGGTCATACACATGAAGAGATTCTGACTTGAATTATTGGAAAACTCTTTCTAGTAGTTCATCTCCTTGTTAAAGTAATATTTACACAAATGGACTGCTTTAGATATTATTACCTACGTTATGGGACAGGAAGAAAGAGAGGAGGGTGGATATTGAAAACAGGGAGTTTTCTAAACTTCTATATATTGTATCTTTGTGTTTTTATCAGTGAAAATCCTTGGGTTTTCATGTGTAATGTAACGGTAATCCTTGACTCCTTTCCTCTACCTTTCTACTCTCCTGCCACACGGAATAATACAAACAGTTAAATATTTTGAACTTGGAATCAGATGACATGGGTTTAAATCCAAGCTCTGCTACTTGCTAGCTTTATACCTCAGAAAAGTTACCTTTTCAGACTTTCATTCTTCTGGAAAACTTTTTCAGTCAAATGAAATATAATGCTTTCTACTACATGGGTGAAATCAACTATATATACAGAACCCAACAAAAGTTGTATAGAGTACATTATGATTTTACTTAACTGGCACATCTACCATCAGTTTGATGGGGGCTATTCAGGAGAACAGGATTCTGGCTTTGACATTAACTTACTGTCTCACATTGGACCAGTCATTCTTATTCATTCCCCATCTTAGGACCTCTGCTTCCTTGTCTGAATGTTAAGGTTGTTAAAATGAATTTATTCTTTGTTTCTAGCTCTAACATTCTATGGTGTCTCCAGCTGTCAATGAAGTCTCATTGGATCTATGAAAATTATTGTAATTCCATGATTCCTTCACAGCTGCACCTTGTAGAACTACCTAGAGAGACATTTTCTTGAATTGATCTTGGGTGATACCCTCACATCCCAAGAATTGAGTTCCTCAAGAAAGAGGAACCTAAACCTGGCTTGAATAAAGGGGACTGAGGAATGATGCCTTAGGCCTGTTATTGGCATACTTAACTGTTCTGTTGTATTTTCCCTCTTTTGTCCAGATCAACTCAGTGTAGGTATATTAGTTATTTTTTGTACAATCCCTCTATTACTGCTGTTTCTGATTATTAGAAAAATATTTTAGAAGTATATTTAATTCTTCTGTGTGATCCTGTATACATATTTTCAACTAGAGTTGGAATATATTTTTACCCCCTACCCACCACCTCTAGCTGATCTCTGTTTCTACGAGCTTGGTTTTTTTAAGTTGTCTCCTTAGAAACTTGACATTCATTTCAACAAATATAAAATACTTCTGAAAGACTTTTTGATTTTGCTCTTTGTTTTTCTCTTTTCCCTCCTTTCCCTCCTTCTGTTCTCTATTTTTTCTCTCCCTTCATTTTACTTTCTTTGCCTACCTTTGTATTTTCTTTTTCTTTATATCTTGTCCTATTTACTTTCTTTTATTCTCCATGCTTACATTTTTAAATTTAGGTTACACTTCATTTCAATAGGAATGTGACATAACTTACAATGCAATAGGCTAAAAATAGGCAATGGTCATGGTGAAAAAATAGGGCCTTTTCTTATTCCATAAATAAAAATAAATTCTATATTATTTTTAAATGGAATGTAATAAAATCACAAAATATAATATATAAATGCACTGCTTTCTGAATTTGAGAGGGTAAAGACTGAACAATTGAACAATAGGAGAAAAAAGGATAGCTACCACAGATTCCTTGTATCAGAAAGCATTTGATAAGATACTACATGCATTTATGATTAAAATGCTGAATAAAATGGGTATAGAAGGAAAGCACCTCAATATAATAAAGGACATATATAATAAACCCCCAGCCAGTATCATACTCAATGGTGAAATAGCTCTGACAAAGAGTTAATATCCAAAATATATAAAGAACTTGTACAACTCAACACCAAACAAACAATCCAATTCAAAAATGGGCAGAGGACCTGAACAGACACCTCTCCCAAAAAGATGTACAAATGGCCAACAGATATGTGAAAATATGTTCAACCTCACTAGTTATTAGGGAAATGCAATTCAAAACTACAATGAGATACCACCTCACACCTATTAGAATGGTTATTATCAACAAGATAAGTAATAAATGTTGGAGAGGTTGTGGAGAAAAAGGAACCCTCATTCACTGCTGGTGGGAATATTAACTGGTATAGCCACCACAGAAAATAGTATGGTGGTTCCTCAAAAAATTTAAGACTAGAATTACCATATGACCCAACAACTCCTCCTCTGTGTATCTACCTGAAAAACTTGAAAACATTTATTCATGGAGATATATGCACCCCTAGATTCATTACAGCACTATTCATGGTGGCCAAAACATGGAAACAACTAATGTCCTTCAATAGAGGATTGGATAAAGAAGATGTGGCACATATATACTATGAAATACTACTCAGTCATATGATGAAATACTGCCCTTTGCAACAACATGGATGGATCTTGAGAATATTATGCTAAGTGAAATAAGTCAGTCATAAAAAATCTAAAAACCATATGCTTTCACTCATATGTGGGATATATATCTGAAATACATAGATACAGACAACAGCACAGTGGTTACCAGAGGGAAGGGGGTGAGGGTATTAAAGTGTTAAGTAGGGCAAACATATGGTGATAGATGATTTGGGTGGTGGTCATACAATGCAATATATAGATCATGTACCATAGAAATTTACATTTGGAACCTATATAATCTTATTAACCAATGTTACCCCAATAAATTTAATTTCAACAAGTATTAAAAAAAAAGAAAAGAAAAAATCTAGAGCTTCAAGAAGAGACAAAGACACTAATGTGTTGGGAATAGCATCCACTCAGCTATGAAGGGCTGACCTGTCTACGGAACTCAAGCTCATCATCTCCTTGGATTAGATTATTGTAGTGTGACCTTTAGTAAGTGTATTATAAACTATTTAAGATGGTCTCAAGACCAGTTTTCAAAATATCTGTACAAACTTACTCTTCCTCTCAGAAAACAAACACAATGAACAAACAAAACAAACAAACAAAAAACAATCACCATTGTTTTCATCTGTGTTACAGGTACCTATTACAATCTTTGACTCACAGTCTTATCTTAAGCATCCACTTGCATGGCTTTATTGGTAAATTGATACAAATAGACAAAACGGCTGCTCCCCGACTTGAGATTTTTACAAAGGCTATAAATGTTAACAAAGCACTTTATAAAGTATATGCAGTGTAGTGTTCAGATAAATATTCAAATTACTTGAACTAATTTATTAAAGATTTGTTACCTTTTCATACATTGATATTCCTCAGAAAATTTTGGATTTTGAGCAATAGACATCCAAGGATATGCTTTCCTTTAAAGTACACATTGATTAAAATCAAAGGAGAAGAAAATGAAGTGTGACATATTTTCTGTATTAATTAAACTTGATAAAATACCTGAAACATGAGCATTTATTTGGGGAATTTTTATTTTATAATAGTGTGAGATTTACAGGAAAATTGCAGAATAGTACAGAGTCCATGCCGTTTCCCCTATTATTACATTTTTATGATGCATTTGCCACACCAATACTGATACATTATTTTTAAATTTTTTAAATATATTTTATTGATTTTTTACAGAGAGGAAGGGAGAGGGATAGAGCATTAGAAACATCGATGAGAGAGAAACATCGATCAGCTGCCTCCTGCACACCCCCTACCCGGGATGTGCCCATAACCAAGGTACATGCCCCTGACCGGAATCGAACCCGGGAGCCCCCAGTCCACAGGCCAACACTCCATCCACTGAGCCAAACCGGTTAGGGCCTGATACATTATTTTTAACTAAATATATATTTTATTCAGATTTTTTTAGTTTTTATTTAATGTGAGATTTTGTTTTGTGTTTTTTTTTTTTTCTGTTCCTGGATGCTATCCAATACCACACATATTTAGTT
Source organism: Myotis brandtii (assembly GCF_000412655.1). NCBI lineage: Eukaryota > Metazoa > Chordata > Mammalia > Chiroptera > Vespertilionidae > Myotis > Myotis brandtii. The sequence goes on from NW_005370529.1 coordinate 625,564, forward strand.
ATCATGTCACCTTAGGTTCCTCTTTGTTGTGGCATTTTCTCAGATCTCTCTCTCTCTCTCTCTTTCTTTCTCCTTCTCTTTCTGAAAATCAATTAAAAACATATCCTTGGGTGAGGATTTTTAAAACATTCTATGCTGGGGTCTTCAATTGTAGGCCTTACCTTATAAGGTATGCCATTGACTAGGGCAGACAGAGTCAACCTGGGAATTTTGCCAGATCTAGTTTTGGGTAACTGATAAACACTGCATTTCGAAAAGTAGCCACAGGGCCAGTGCCTTGACTAACCTGTTTCACAATTCCTTCTAAAACTTGTCCCTCTGTTATATTTAAACCTTTTCTCAATACACAGAGGGCTAAAGGGACATGACCTTTCAAAGGATATTCCTTGTCAACAACAGCACAGTCAGCCACAGTGCCATGGGAAAGGACTGACTCTTCAATGACACCTGCAGAAATCCTGTGACCAGCAACATTTATCATATAATCAATTTGAGACATAACATTCAACTACCCTTTTTCATCCATGTAGCCAGCATGTATGGTGTCATAGTATCTAGGAAATTTTTCAAAGTATAAATGCTTGAATGCTTCCTGATTCTTCCAGAGTCTTGAAAAAGCCCCCAGGGGTAATGGACTAACCACAATATTTCCTAAACACTGAGCCTTCATTTTTTGCATGTTGTCATCCAAAATCATAATTTTTCATTCCTGGAGATGTCATTGACTTAATAGAAAATCTATTTCTGCCCTTTAAAAGAATGTGTATTTTAATAAATATATCTGCTATGCTAAACGAAGCAGGGATTAAAACTGCAACTTAGGTATGTGCCCTGACCAGGAATCAAACTCAATCTTTTGGTATATGGGATGATGCTCCAACCAATTGAGCAACCATGCTAGGGCAAAGACCCCAGTATTTTTAGGCATATAGTTCATTTTGTGAACTTGTTAAAACAGGCATAATAACTTTTTTAAGTCAATTTGAGTCAGTATTCTAATTGAAGTCAAGTTTGTAAATTATTTCCCAAAAATAAATATTTAAATAGATTAGAAAATAACTTACTGTGATTTTTATTGGATTGTGTTGAATGTATAGATCAAATTGAAAAAAAAATTGACCTCTTGACAATATTGAGTTTTCCAGACTGTGAACCCAGACTATATCTCCAACTTTTCAGATCTTTCTTGATTTTTCATCAGTTTCATAATTTACTTTATATAGATCCTATGTTAATTTTGTTAGATTTATAGTTAAATATTTCTTTTTTGGGTACTATTGTAATCTCTTACATTTTAATTTCTAGTTGTTTAAGCCTAATTTATAATAAATCATCTTTTATATAGTAACCTTATATTTTGTGAACTTGTTTTGTACTCATTAGTTCAATAGATTTCTATAGACTCTGGGATTTTCTACATAAACAACCATGTCATTTGTGAATAAAGCCAGTTTCATTTCTTTCTTTCTATGCATATACATTTCATATGCTATTCTTTTTCTAAAATACATTTTTATTGATTTCAGAGAGGAAGAGAGAGAGAGAAGGAGAGAGAGAGGGAGAGAGAGAGACATCAATGATGAGAGAGAATCATTTATCAGCTGCCCACTGGGGATCAAGCCTGCAACCCTGGCATGTGCCCTGACCTGGAATCCAAACATGACCTCCTGTTTCATAGGTCAAAGCTAAACCACTGAACCATGCTGGCTGGGCTCAAATGTTATCTTGTCTCATTCTACAAGTTAGGCCTTCCAGTACAATTCTGAATAAAACACATGAGAGAGAACATCCTTGCCTTCTTCCCAGTCTTAGAAAGTATATGTTTTTTTTTGCCATTACATATGATATAAGTAGTAATTTTTTTTGTAAATATTCTTGATGAACTTGAGAAGTTTGCCTTGATTCTTAGTTTCCTAGATGGATATTGGATATTGTCAAATACTTTTTTGTGTGTCAAGTATGTGATCACATTATTTTTCTTCTTTAGTCTGTTTATAGGGTTAAATAATTTTTTAAAGTTTAAATTGAAATGTCTCTTAAACTTCAATAATTAGTTTTTTCTTGCTTTTTTATATTTTTCTTTCCCTATTTTTTTCTCCTCAGTTACTGGAACTAGCGATTATTTCTTTATTTAAAACAGGAGCTGTGGGTTACACTTCATAGAAGGGAGATAGAGAGAACAGTTAGTGATACATTTCTAAAATCAGAATGTCTAAGCTACCATATATGATCCAGCAATCCCTCTTCTCAGTATCTACCCCAAAATTCGAAAACACTAATCCATAAAGATATATGTACCCCTATGTTTATTGCAACATTATTCACTACAACCAATATATGGAAACAATCCAAGTGTTTGATAATTGGATAAAGAAGAGGTTGTACATATATACAATGGAGTAATACTTAGCCATAAATATTAATATTTCCATTTGTGACAACATGGATGGATCTTGCAAGTATCATGTTAAGTGAAACAAGTCAGATGGAAAAGGACAAGAACCATATGGTTTCACTCATTTGTGAGATATAAAACAAAAGCCAACAAATAAACTCATGGAAATAGAAAACAGAATGATGGCTACCAGAGGGGAGGAGGGAGGATAAAGAGGGCAAAAGGGGTCAAATATATGGTGATGGAAAGAGACTAGACTTTGAGTGGTGAGCACACAATGGAATATACAGATGTTGTATTATAAAGCTGTATGCTTGAAATTTATATGTTGTTATTAACCAACTAGAATCCTGGTGCACTCAGGGTTGGGGGGGTCCCTTAGCCTGGCCTGTGCCCTCTCACATTTCAGGAGCCCCGTGATCCATTGCCCCAAAGAGGTAGGCCCCACCCACCTGGCTGGGGCTCCTCGATGGATTGCCCCCACAGAGGGAAGCCCAAGCTACCTGCCACAGTGCTGGCAGGTAGCCTGGCCCTCCCTCTTTGGGGCAATTGTGGAGCCCCCTGATTGATCAATCACCCCTCTGGCCGGTGGCCTGGGCCTCCCTCTGCAGGGCGATTATGGGGCTATGGCCAGGCCGACCAATCACATCACACCTGCCTTGGCTGGCCTGGGCGGAAGGTGTCATAGCATGGTTGTCCTTGTCCGGAAGGTCATCCAAATGGTGGTTCACGCTGCTCCATTGTTCAGTCAATTTGCATATTATACTTTTATTATTATAGATGCCACCTCAATAAATTTAATTGAAATTTAAAAAAAACACATACTTTTATCTTAATGATGAAGAAACTAAGGCAGGAGAGGTTGAGATTTGTCTTGGATCACAAAACCAAGAAGTGATTTAAGCTCGCTCACTTCTTCCGACTCAAAGTCACTTCTCTTTGTGTAAAAGTCTCTACATTCTACAGGCTACCTTGATGTCTGGAAAATATTTTGTTAACTTTATGCTTGTGAAATTTTAACAATAAAAAATTCAAAGTATGGACATATATATTGGATTAGGAGATAAACTGGAGACTTTATGCCAATGAGTCTAAAACATTAAGTTTGAGTACGAATACCATCAATTAATCATCCAGTAATCCATTATTTTGTCTACAACAGTGATGTAAAAAATTCAGGATAACTAAATATTAGGAAAGTAGGACATAGTTATGTTTCATCAACATTGTTTTGATATCTTTACTATATATGTGAAAAAAATTCTAGAGCTTGTCAAACTATAAATCCAAATATTTTTGAAATAGCTTTATGCAAACCTGTATTAATATTATTGAAAGTCACCTCTTACTATATAAAGAATTTAAATTTCAGCTCTTAACCTGAAAAAGGGAAAAAAAACCTAATTTTATATTTTATGTTCTAATACTCTGTAGTTAATTAAGCTTGAGTTATGATACTTTACACAAATGTTTACCAACTTGGATTTTAGGTACTAAGGGAATGTTGTTTAAGTCATCTCAGTTTTGGAGGTATCTTGTTTTAGAAACAGAAAAGTTGTTTGTGCTGATGCTCTTTGATGACAAGGAAACACTTATCTGATTGCAGTACTGAGTGAATAAGTCCCCTTGTACCTTTTACAAGTCTTAGTAGCTTAATCTGCAAGGAATTTGAAGTGTCTGGCAAGCCTTGATAAATGGTGATGGAAGGAGATGTCACTTGGCATGGTGAACACACAATACAGTAAAGAAATAATGACTTAAAGAATTGTACATCTGAAGCCTTTATCATTTTATTAACTAATGTCACCCCAATAAATTCAATAAAAATTTTTAAAATAAAATAAAAAGTGGATCAACAGGTTGTGCACTAACTTGAGGTTTAATGCCTGCCCAAAGGCTGCTAAGATGATCCTTTTTATTTTTCTAATTGATGTTGTTAAACAGGAACTGTAGGAACAGTACTGTGGTGAGCAGCAAAAAAATAAATAAAAATAAATAAAAAATAAAATTTCAGATGGTGTTCTGATATGTCTCCATTTTAAGTAATAGGGTTTTTATGAAATAGTCGTGTCATTAGTGGCCGGGGAGAGGTCAATGGGGGGAAAAGGAGGCATATGTAATACTTTCAACAATTAAGAATTTAAATTTTTTTAAAAAGTGGTGTCATCCTTCACAAATTCCGTTCAATGAGCATTTACTGAATACCTTACTCTGGGTTGAGCGCAGTGGTTGATGTTGTCCAGTACTCTGCCTCATTTGGTTCTCACCGTAAAACTATTATGTAAATATTATTATCCGCAAATTCCAGATGAGAAATGAAAGCCCCACATGGTGAAGACCAATAAATAACATGACACTTTTCTAATTGCAAATGCAGAAACTGCAGTATGGGCTAGGTAGATAGATCGGTATCATGGCTCAAATGTGGCATCACCATATAGGATCAAAGATTCTTGAGAATTATTGACATGATAACATGTCTTATGCACCTTGATGTGGTCAGAGTAAGCCTTCCATTTCCATCTTAATACTGATGCACTGTAATGAAAGAATGGAAACACAGAGAACTGGAAACAGGATTGTCTAGTAGCACTAACTTCTCCACATTTTGAATTTAAGGTAGTGGGCTGTTTCATATGCTCTAAATATTCCAGGGATAATTTTAGGAATGATTATGGTGATGGTAATAATGACAATATCTCATTCTACAAATATAAAAACTTAGGTCATATTAATAATATGTTCCAAGTTTTTTAGACAGTTAATACAGCACAGAAGTGAGGTTAATGAATTGTGGTTAAACAGATTACCAAGGTCCACACAAATCAGTAAATCAGGGTAGTGAAGAATGGTTTTCACGTTTTCAAAAGAGAGAGATGACTTTGAAACTAGAGATCAGAGCTGTGTTACATACAATGGCAAGATGAAGTTTAGGACTAGTATCTTTCCATAGTTTATAATAAAGGAGATTAAATAGCAAAGACTAAAGATTAACTAATTGAAAGTACTTGGTCACTCCTGATGACAGCTCTTTAACTTCTTAGAGTAAGTTATTAAACCTCTCCAGTACTCTTTTTTCTCAATGTAAAAAACAGTAAAATAAATTGTATCTGTCTTACATAGTGAGTGCAAAGATTAAATGAGTGAATGTATATAAAAGCAGTTAGAATCTAGCACAGCATAAATCTCAGTAAATGTTAATGATTGTTATTGCTATTGCAATTATTATGTGCATTACTAGTATACTTCAAAAAAGCCTTTGTATTTCCAGAGATGACTCCAATAACTGCCCCTAAAGAGTTATCATGTGACAAAAGGGCATTAATAATTTGTCAATTTCTGTGAGAATATAAAGACTATGAAAATTTCTCTCTTGGTATTTCTAAAATCACAACAAATGAATGAGTGAGACTTTTAAGGAAAAGGATAGACAGAAAATTAGTGAAACATGCCCAACATAAATAATATCAGGGGAAAGTACAAGGGAATATTGGAAACCATCTTTCAGAAAACCAGAGGTAAGGATGTAGAAGAACATAAACCTACTTTCCCCACCCTGTATATGCAAACATATACAGGGTGGGGAAAGTAGGTTTACAGGTGTGAGTCCATGAAACACACAGTTTATTCTCGTATTATTTATTTATTTTAAAATATGTTTTATTGATTTTTAAAGAGAGAGGAAGGGAGAGGTATAGAGAGAAAGAAACATCAATTAGAGAGGAACATCATCATCAGCTGCCTCCTACATGCCCTCTACTGAGGATCGAGCCCACATCTAAAAAATGTGCCCTGACTGGGAATCAAACCAGTGACCTCTTGGTTCCTGGGTCAACACTCAACTGCTGAGCCACACCAGCTGGGTTCTTGTATTATTTATCAATTACTGTACCATTTTCCATAAGAGCAACTATAAATCTACTTTTGCTCACTGTTTAAGCTGAGCAGGGAAAGTATAAAACAGTAATTATTTGAATAATATTTATTTCTATGGAGAATAAAAATGTAAAAGTAAAAATGATCCCCAAGTTCACAAGGTCCATTCAAAGGAAGCCTAGACTTGAACTTGCCAACATGGAGCCCAACCCCTTTTCTGCCATCTATGAGACAACTGATTCCAGATGGATTGCTCATTGTCTCTATACAAATTTTTCTCTTTTTCAAGAGGGGTGATAATGCCCGGCACACAGTCATGTTCAGTAACGTTAGTTTAATGCATATTTGAATCTGAACTTATGATTTGATGCTAGTTTTTTTTTTCCTTTTTCTTCTTGTTTCCCCATGTAGATCATCAACACATGCATGACTTACTCTTAATAAGTTGAGTAATAACTTTTCTGTAGGTTTGAAATTCCTGAGTGTGAGTACATTATTTTATGGGGCCTTAGAAATTCCTGACAGTATAGGGTTAGCCAAAGCACTCGCTTTAAATTAGCAGTGAGACTCTGTGTTTGAGGATCAGTCCTGCCCACTTGGCCTTTCTGGGGAACCTTGGTTCTGGAACTGCATTAGAGTGTTGGCTACTAAGCTTCCAATGGGTCCTCTGATGTTTTAGAAGCTTCCCTGGGAGAATTAAAGGTTTTAAGTGAATGTGAAACATCAGACAGAAACTGTAGGGAAGATTTATTGACAATGAATCTCAACTTTCCAAAAGTTCATTTGAAACCAACTTCCTTCTCAGCCAAAATGATTCAGATTTAAAACCCTCCAGGGGCCTCTCTGGGACTTTAGAGCATTAGAGAGCTTTTTCCTTGCTGTCATAGATTATCTCTCCATTGTTTCTTGACTTGTTGAGGGGGAGATTTGATTGGTAAATCACCTCTCCCCTAAGGCCTTAAATTCTTTACTCATTCAAAGATAAGTAGAACTCTGACAATGCATTCCACAAAGCTTTCTCTTTTGCACAGATCCCCAAGTCAATCAGCCTGTGCCATGCCAAGGGTGTAATGAGCAGGGCAGATGCTAAAGGGAAAGAGCCAAAGGATAAAGCCCAGGTTGAGTGGTACTGGGGGATGTCATGTCTGCTACTGTTTTTCACTAGATAAAGAATCAAGGTTGAACAAAAAGCACAGACTTGAATTTGAGTCTTACCTCTGTCATTTGAAATGTGATCTTGGGAAACAATGAACTCTCATGTGTATTCTCCTCTTCTGTAAGTGCACTAAATAGTTTCTCAAAGTGTTATTGATAATATTGAATATAATGGAATATAATGCATATTTAAAGAACAGCAGAAAATTAATAAATGACATCTTTAACAATAGGTGTTGAACATTGACTCAGGCAATATGCTATGCATTTCATAGTAATTTCACATTTCATCCTCTTGCAATCTACAAAGTAGGTGCCATTGTCATTTCTATTTTCCAGGGGAGAAACACTAGACTTGGTACCTTTCTTCCAGCCAGCTGGTGAGTGGTGTAGCCAAAATTAGAACCAGGTCTGACTCCAAAGCCTATCTCACATCCATAAACTCCTTTCACTGCTGCTTTTTCATGGGGCCCCATTCAAAGCTTTGACTATGTTAAAAGGTCTGCCTAAGTTGAATTTGCATATGATGGATTGATAGGCAGCCTGGCCCATGTGGTTCAGTGGTTGAGTGCCTACCTATGAACCAGGAGGTCATGGTTAGATTCTCACTCTGGGCACATGCCCGGGTTGCAGGCTCCATCCCCAGTAGGAGTCATGCAGGAGACAGCCGATCAATGAATGATTCTCTCTCATCATTGATCATTCTACCTCTCTCTCTTCCTCTCTCTTCCACTCTAAAATCAATAAAAAGCCCTGTTTGGTGTGGCTCAGTGGATAGAGCATCTGCCTGCGGACTAAAGGGTCCCGGGTTCGATTCCCAGTCAAGGGCACATGCCAGGGTTGCAGGCTCCATCCCCAGTAGGGGGCGTGCAGGAGGCAGCCGATCCATGATTCTCTCTCATCATGGATGTCTCTCTCTCTCTCTCTCTCTCTCTCTCTCTCCCCCTTCCTCTCCGAGATCAACATAAAAATATATTTAAAAAAAATAAAATCAATAAAAGAATATATTTAAATAAATAAATAAATAAAATAAAAGTATATAAGAAGCCAAAAGGGGGAAATTGGGGGACATCTGTAATACTGTCAACAATAAAAATAAATAAGTAAAATAAATAAAATTATCCCAGTTTCTAAAAAAATGTGCTTATAATATCAATATTTTTATTATTTAAAAATTTAAGCAACAATTTTTTTAGGACTTTGAGGCAGGAAAAAAGGGGGACTGTGAAATCAAGCAGGTATAAGTAACCTGCCTCAACAAAAGTTAAGAACATTTGTTATAGTTATTGTGCAATATATGTCTTCATATAATATTACCTCAACTAATGAACCATTAAATGATTCCATATGGTGACATCATAATTTATCATAGGAATATCAATACCATAAGACTAGTATCATCATTGTGAGGTAGTTGAAACCCTTCAGGGGTCATGCCTCTAACCCTCAAGTTAAATCCAAACTAATAGTGGGCTGGAGAGCAAGTAGAGTTCGTTAAACAAATTTGCTAGAAGATAAAATGTTATATTTGGAAAACTGAAAAGAAGCCTATTGCTTTTTTTTTACTATATTGGATTTGGTATATTGGATTCTCCAAATGTGTGAAAGATTATTTTTTAAATGTCAAACAGTAGAAAAGAAGACTGATTTAGACCTGGAGGAAGATAATTTGCTCATATTGGGAAGAAAATAGCTAACAATGCCAGCAGTCCTATTACAGTAACTGTGACACTTCAGGGCCTGGAATATTCAAAAAGAAGACCAAGATTGACCTGGCTTGCAGAACTAAGGAAGACTTTATTAATTCCATATTGCCAGTCTACCAAAGCATAGACTTTTCTCACCTTGCTCTGAAAAGTGCTTTTTAAATATGGAGAAAATCTCCATATCAATTGTAATATTTTACGATGATTCCCTTGTTTCAGCTCCACCCTTTCCCAATATAAACAATTGGCAAACAGAATGACAATTATGGCAAACATTATTTTGACATCAACTTGCCATTGTGACCTTAGTCCTTAATTCTGTTTTATGCCTAGTACTTCCTATCTCCTATCTATGGGCGTTCAGCATCTTGTGACTTTCAGACATACATTGGATGGCGTATTTCTCCTCCATCCAACCCCTATAAATCAGACCCAGAATTAACTAGATCCTACATATCATCTAGGAAAAAGGTGAAGGTATCTAATACCAAGAAATATAGGTTATCACCAACTTTGTTTAACAGATAAGCTAGTACCAGAGAGAGGGCTTGAAACATTGCCTAAAACAGGAATACGGACTTCACACCACTTCTGCTTCAATGGAAAACCAAAAGGGCCCCCAAACTCAGGAGAAACAATTCTCTATATCTTGCGTAATATTTTCTAACTGCAAAAAGATCCACAAACAGTATATACCAGGTCTCATCTCATCTCATTTAGTTTCATTGTGATTGCTTGAAAGCACTCTCTTGCTAGCTCACTAACCTAAGATTTTAGTGATACATATGTAGTTGAAGCATTTTAACTTTGTCAATAATTGTTGTCAACACTGAACAATTTTAGAACATTACAAAGGTATAATTTTTAATAGCATAGTTTTATGATAACATTACCTAAAAACAGAATTTTTAAAAAGCAGGTACTGTTTTAGCACCTCAATGAATTAAATATTCATATTTTCCTGTTCCCTTCCAATATCTAGCTAGATGTTGGCATAATATTTGAATACCTATAATCACAGCACAGATAAAATTATATTAAATGTATCATATCTGTATTTTTCTGAATTTGCCATAGAGTAATAATTTTAATATGCTAGGGATGCAGTGTGTGAAGGAAATGAAAAGGCACAAACTTTCAGTTATAAAATAAATAAATCATGGGGATATAATATATAACATGGCAACTATAGATAATAATACTTTGATATATTTGGAAGCTAGTTAATAATACTATATTGTATATTTGAAAGTTGATAAGAAAGTAAATCTTAAAAGTTCTCATCATAAGAATAAAATTCTGTAACTATGTATGGTGGCAGATATTAACTAAACTGATTCAGCGATCATTTCACAATATAGAAAAATATCAAATCATTACATTGTACACCTAAACTAATATAATAGTGTATGTCAATTATACCTCAATAAAAGTAATAAAAGTTTTAAAAATAAGTTAGGCAACTTTAAAGCTTACATTTAAATTTTTATTTTTAAATATTATACTTCTACTCTGGCCAGTGTGGCTCAATTGGTTGGATCATTATTCTGTACACCAAAAGATGGCAGGCTCGATTCCTGGTCAGGGTACATACCTAGGTTGAGAGTTCCATTCATGATGGGGATGAATAAGGGAGGCAACCAATCAATGTTTATCACATTAAAAAAAACACAAAACCAAACATATCTTCAGGTGAGGATTTTTTTAAAGTATACTTTTATAAGTAGAAACTTACTGATTAAAAATGGATCTTAACTATTCTTTAAAGTGGCTTTTCAATATTTTTGATCACTGGCCAGAATAAAAACATGCTGTTTATGTAACACACACACACACACACACACACACACACACACACACACACACACACAGACGTATAAACCTCTACAAGTTGGACCACAACATTTCATAAAACAATACTTACCCATACTATATGCAATGGGATCTGATATATCCCACTTGTTCATTGTAATTTATTCCATTCAAGAGCCATCTATTGCTCTTTCTCTCCCTCCTCACTTCTCTCTCTCTCTCTTGTTCTTTTCTAAAGCTATCTGTAGCCCATGACATTGATTTGATGATCTTGATCAGTAGATTGATAAGTACTCTTTAAAATCATCTTTGTGTGGAATTTAAAAATGACTTACTAACATTTAATTCAAATAAAGATCTGTACTATTTTTTTAATTTTAAATGTAGGGCTAGTTTCAGCAAATAATTTCTCTGCCAGTGACAGTAGTCATGCAAAATATATTCACTTAAGGAAACTAACTTGTTGCTTTGTGAACAAAAGTCTGAAAGAAACAACAGTCTATTTCTGTTTCCTCTTTTGTTCGTTGGCTAAAATCTATTTTTTTTCTTTCACTTGCACATATTTTATTAAAATCTGAACTCTGACTAATGCCATATAACAGCATTCAGCTTGGTTACTTAATCTGGCCTGAATAAATGGCTAATTTCTGAGGATTCACTCAAATGTCATATGTTTACAACGCCAAAGTGGCTAATGTATAGTAGTCCCTTTGCTCATGCTTGCTGACTACAAATAAATGGATTACAGAGGGAGCACATGCAAGTGCAGTTAGAGCAGACTGGTCAGGGCTTTAATCCCCAAGACCACCTGGCACTCAGAAATGCGGAATCATTCATTTATTCTTTTGTTATTCACTCTTTTACCAGCCTATAATTAACATTGCTTAAATTGTTAGAAAATAACAGAATATGCAAGAGAATGAGAACTTTTTACCTTTTAAAGTACTTACAATTATGATTATTGCTCATGAACTTCATATACCCACAATTTGGACTATGGCTCGGACAGACTGGTAAAAAAAGTAGAATTATGAAGCTTTCCAGTGTTGAATAAATTTTAGGGTGTCAACTTATTTTTTTCATATGTTCCTATAAAAAGCAATCATCTCACAGATCTAGAATGTAAGTTATTAGGGTACATGTTATTACATACCCCAGATATGACCCCATGGAGTTATTTAATTTTCAGCCCTGTTTTATCTTTCTTTTTTCATATTACTTTTGATCCATTATGATATGGTATATCACTTATATTATATGTAATTTAAATTTAAAATTCAACTGAAATATAGCTTTTGTTCACATAATTAAATCAATAATTAATATTTGGGTTTATCGAAAATAAGGAAGATACAATTGTAAATAAACCACTACTCTCTCCTTTTTTGGTAAGGTTTTAAATTTGCTTTCATAATAAATTACTGTTATGTTTTTCAACTTATAATCTAAATACCTTTGTTTCTCAAAAGAATTGAATTCATGAATTGCTTATAGCTTTATTTCACAAACTTTTGGCAAACATCAAGATATTGTTTTGTCTGACATTCATTATTTATTTGTTTTCTTTTTTCTTTTTCCATTATGGGTACAAACTTTAAAACCGAAATATAACATAAACCTTCCATTTCTCCTTATTTTCAATTTGTCTTTACTTAATAGAGATTTTTATGTTATTTGTTCTTTATTTTATTTATTTACTAGAGGCCCAGTGCATGAAAATTTGTGCACTTGAGGGGGTCCCTCAGCCCGGCCTGTGCCCTTTCACAGTCTGGGACCTCTTGGGGAATGTCCACCTGCCAGCTTCTGGTCCCCAGGGGGATTGGGCCTAAGCTGGCAGTCAGACATCCCTCTGGCAGCCAAGGAGCCCTCAGGGGATGCCTGACTGATGGCTTTAGTGCCACCAAGGAGGCGGGAGAGGCTCCCACCACCACCAATGTGCTTGCAGCAGTCAGCCTGGCTTGTGGCTGAGCGGAGCTCCCCCTGTGGGAGTGCACTGACCACCAGGGGGCAGCTCCTGTGTTGGGTGTCCACCCTCTGTGGTCAGTGTATGTCATAGCGACCGGTCGTTCCACTGTTAGGGTCAATTTACATATCACCCTTTTATTATATAGGATTTTTAAATCTTTATTGTTGAGAGTGTTGCAGATGTTCCCCTTTTTCCCCTATTGCCCCTTTCCAAAAGGTTCCTGCCCCAATCCAAACCTTTACCACCCTATTGTCTGTATCTATGGGTTATGCATATATGCATAAAAGTTCTTTGGTTAATCTCTTCCCCACTCCTCCCCTATTCCCTCCAATATTCATCAGTCTGTTCCATGTTTCCATGCCTCTGGTTCTATTTTATTCATCAGTTTATTTTGTTCATCAAATTCCTTATTTGTTTATTTTGATTTTTATATTCAATTATTGATAGTGTATTCATTGCCATTTTATTGTTCATATTTTTTATTTCTCTTTCTTCTTCCCCTTAAAGAATACCTTTCAACATTTCTTGTAATACCGGTTTGGTGGTTCTGAACTCCTTTAACTCTTTCTTGTCTAGGAAGCTCTTTATCTGATCTTCAAGTCTAAATGATAGCTTTGCTGAGTAGAGTAATCTTGGTTGTAGGTCCTTGCTTTTCATCACTTATGGCCTGCAAAGTTTCTGTTGAGAAATCAGCTAACAGTCATGTGGGTGCTCCCTTGTAGGTAACTAACTGCTTTTCTCTTGCTGCTTTTAACATTCTCTCTTTGTCTTTAACCTTTGACATTTTAATTATGATGTGTCTTGGTGTGGGCCTCTTTAGGTTCATCTTGTTTAGGACTCTCTGTGCTTCCTAGACTTGTATATCTATTTCTTTTACCAGGTAAGGGAAGTTTTCTGTCATTATTTCTTCAAATAATTTTTCAATACTTGCTCTCTCTCTTCTTCTTCTGGTACCCCCATGATGCAAACATTGGTGCACTTGAAGTCCCAGAGGCTCCTTACAGTATCTTCATATTTTTGGATTCTTTTTTTTTCTTTTTGTTCTTCTGATTGGGTGTTTTTTGTTTGTTTGTTTGTTTGTTTGTTTGCTTTTTGCTACCTCATGTTCTAAATCATTCATTTGATTCTCAGCATCTTCTACTCTATTGTTGATTCCCTGTAAGTTATTCTTCATTTCAATTGGTGTATCCTTCATTTCTGACTGGTCCTTTCTCATGTATTTGATGTTCTCACTAGTTTCCTTGAAATTCTCACTAAGATCCTTGAAATTCTCACTAAGTCTCTTTCAGCTCTCATTAATATTCTTAAGCATCCTCATAACCATTGTTTTGAATTCTGTATTTAGTGGTTTGCTTGCTTTCATTTCATTTAGTTCTTTTTCTGGAGATTTCTTCTATTCTTTCATTTGTGACATGTTTCTTTGTCTCTGCATTTTGGCTGCTTCCCTTTGTTTGTTTCTATGTATTAAGTAGAGCTGCTGTGTCTCGTGTAATTAGTAGAGTGGCCTTGTGTATTAGGTGTCCTGTAGGGCCCAGTGGCTCAGTCCCCTCAGTTACCTGAATCTGGCACTCTAAGTGTGCCCCTGTGTGGGCTGTGTACTGTCTTATAGTAGATGACCCTTGATTACTGTTGGCATCACTGGGAGGAACTGACCCTCAGGCCAATGGGCTGTGAGGACCAGCAGTGACTACAGCAGAAGAGAGCTGCTGTGCAGGAGACACCCCTATGGAGCAGGGTTTGCTTCAGGGGAGCTTTGATGCTCATTAAGTCTACCCCTTGAGAGTGTCACTTGTGAATGTGTAAAGCTGTAATCTGGCATTGTCTGAAGTTGTCCACTGGGTGCACTGACTCTGGGCCCCCTCTGGAGATGCAGAGTCAGCCACTGCCTGTGCCGTGTCAGGAGCTACAGAGCCGTCTGCAGATGGCTGCTACTTGTTTTGGGCTTGACAATGCCCAGGAGCAGTGAAGCTGTGAAGCAAGACAGGCTGCTATTAGTGCCGGGCCTGGGGACTCTTATTGAGGGCTTTGGGGCATGGCACACTGATGCCAGCTGCTGCTTGTTTGAGAGATTTTGGGAAAGTATGAAGCCTGAACCAGGACAGTCCATTAATATGAAAAGCCATTGCAAACTGCTTGGGTGGGGCTACAAATTAGGTGGGGTTCGGGTCTCAGAGAATCACCAGGGTGGAGCAAACAGTGTGAGCCAGGTTGATGGAGATGCAGATATGTCTCCTGCTAGTCAGATCTGTGATGGGAGAAGTCTCAGCATGGAAACAATGACCCCTCTGAGCACTTTTGTCTAGGAGAAAGCTGCCCCCAACTTCTTGCCCTGATGCCAGACAATTTAGTTCCTCCCCATATGTCCCTGGATTCCCACCAAGCCACTGCCCCAGCACTGGAGCTCAGAGGGAGTGAGAACCAGAACCAGTAAATCTGTTTGCTGGCCCTTTAAACAAACAGCAGCCTCCTTGTCACTCAGCCACAATCCCTGCTGGTTTTTACAGCCCAAAGTTATCGGGACTTCTCTTCAGAGCACTGGAAGCCTGGCATGAGGAGTCTGGTGTGGGGCTGGGACCCCTTTCTCCTCATGGGAGGTCTCCACAGCCTAGATATCCCTCCCAATTACAAAAAAACAACAACAAAGAAACAAACAAAAAACACCGCATGTGGGATGGGTGTCAGACCAGCCTGTTCCACCCCTCCACCTCTCCTACCAGTCTCAATGTGCTTTCTTCTTTAATTCTCTAGTTGTAGGACTTCCATTCAACCAGATTTAAGGAAGTTCTGAATGATGGTTGTCCTGTATTATAGTTGTAATTTCGATGTGGTTGTGGGATGCAGTGAGTACAGGCATTTACCTACACTGCTATCTTGGTTCTATCCTATGTTACCTATTCTTAATGGAAAATCTAGTGAAAGAAAATTGATTTTTTTTTGCTTCATTTAAGAATTTTAGTTGCTTTTTTATTTATGATGTCTTTAGTAAATATTTATGCAAATCATTTCTCTTATCTTTGATTTATAACTCCAATTCAAAGAATTTGAGGCAATGTAGTATGGGTAAAACCACAAGGAAGTATATAACTCAAGGATTGTAGTTCTCCTTTAAAGATTTGGATCATGCAATCTAACCTTTGTTACCATTTTCTCTACCTATAAGATAGATATCTGTCACCTTGCTTTACTTTATTAGGAATATTTTGGAAATAGATAAGTATATGTATCAATAAATGCTTGGGCTCTTCAGTTAAAGACACTGTTATCATATAAAATACTTAGAATGTGTTGTGAGGAATATGTATAAGAGAAAGAAGTACAGATATCAAATACTTAAAATCAATTATGCTTTAAAAAGCATTCCATTTTTCATTGAATTATACTATTAATCCATGGAGCTCTATGTATGTGTTAGGAGAAAGAGGTGAGGAAGAAAAGGAAAAGAAGAAACATACACTAACTGAATGTCCCTAGGTGCCCTTTATAAATGTACATTTTCAGTTAACCCTCCTAACATCTTCATTGGATATATCCTATTGTCCCTGTGCTGTAGAGGACAATATAACTCAAGCAGGCCAAATGACTTGCCCATGTCTCACCACTGATAAATTACTGAGTTAGAATTTAAACCCAACTGCAAAACTTTGCTGTACAGGACACTACAAGGTTTTTCTAATTGCTGCTTTGGAAACTTCTGTTTACAGCTAAAATAGGAAAGGGCAAGGCTAATTTAATTAAAAGAAATAATTTATATTACCCAAAGAGATTTCTTTTTTTAGCTTCCTTCAATGTCTCCATTACAGTTTTAGCTAAAGATGCAGATTATGTCTTATTTTATCTTGCTTGTTTGCCGAACTCTATTTTCTGAACTTACAAAAATATACTTGCTAAAGATGAGTTAAAGGGCAGGACTTATATTTCAATTTCTCTTCTCAGTTATTTATGTAATTAAAATGGTGTTTCTGAAAGTGACTGGAGGTTGAGCTAGAGAAGGATATTAGAAGGAGGGGCAGCTTGTGAGTTAGGGAAATTCCAGATGACAGGACTGCCAGATTTCCCGCTGGCCCTTTATTGCCAAACTCCGCCTCCTGCTCTTCTTGCACAGCTGTGTGCTTCATTAAATTGTGATGTCTACAAATCACAGCAGTGTTAAAATGTGAAGCAGGGGGAATTCCTGTATGCTTGGTTGCTGCCAAGTTCCTAGAGTGTTAATAGCACACTCACCAAACTGCCTCTTGTCCCTCCAAAAACTATAAATATGTTCAATATCAAGAGTGTATTCATCAATCATAGTGCCTCTCTGTTCTCTTGGAGAGTTTGAAACATCATGTAGACACATTGGTAAGAGTGCCCGTGTCTAAGGCACCATAATGTGGGTCTTGTTTTGGCAGATAAAGCTTCTGACCTCGATGTTGTCATTAGTTTTCTTGTTGAGTCAGGGAGTGTTACCTAATCATTTCAAACATATGATTTTTTCCCCATTCATAATGCAGATGTAGTGCTTTTTAGAAACCTGCCTTATGGAATTTAGGGCTAAGAACCCTATTGCTACTGCTCAGAGAAGGAATAAAAGGGACATGTGTTTAATTCAACAATATATGTGGAAAATTTATGTGCAAGACATTGTGCTGAGTGAAGTAGAGGATGATAATATAAGTAAGAAAAGGCTAATTAATATATGCTAATAGGACTAGTGTGGCATAAACTTTGATGTGTGGTATTCTAAGGTACAATGGGAATATGGGAGGCTAGCGGGGGGGAAATACTAATTCAACCTGAAGGGATTGGAGAAGTTTCAAGGGGAAAGTAACATTGGCTCCAGGCCTTGAAGGATAGATAAATGGAGGCAATTCTGGTGGAGAGAAAAATATAAACAAAGATACATTAAATGAAGTTTAGTAAATTATCAGAATGATGTGTTGCCTTGTGTTGAAGTGGTAGCATTATAACTCTATTATAAACAAACAGTATTATTTGTCTGGAAGTTAAAAAAAAATAATAACCTGGTTGACTTCATGTGGGAATATTGTCTCCAGTTGGGCCATCTCCATCTTATTACAACAGCTGGACTCTTGCATTTACATTATAGTCTTTGTACTTACATGCATTTGAATTTGTGAACCCCAGACTTCAATAAAGAATAGGAGAGGGGCAGGTGGATTGAGAGAGCTTCTGTAATAGGAGGCTGTTGGTCTGGGTGTTGGTGGGTAGACAGAGAAAGACTGAGAATATGAAGGATCAAAGTGGAGGTGTCTGTGGGCCCCTCAGGAAGAAAGTAGTAAGTAGATAGATCATGGGCAGAACTTGAGTCTGCTTTCTTCTGGAGAGTTTCAGTACCCAATCCAGACAAGGAAAACACAGAGCAATTCAAGTTAATGTGCATTTATTGAGCATATACTTGTACAAGTACTAGAGTAGACACAGTGGTGTATATTGAGATACAGTAATACATTAGCCCTATCTCTAGTGACAAGGAATGGAGGCAGACAGACATGTGAGTAACTAACTGTTGCACAAGGTTGAATTCAGAAAGAGCTAGCAATTTGCCATGAGAGATTTATTTTGACTCAGAATGGATAAGAAACATTTCTGAAGAATTATATTTGAGGTGAGATTTAAAGATTAGCTAGGTTGTTGATTAGTAAACAAGTGTAAAAAGGTATTTTTGATTTATAGAATGAGCAGAGGACATAAAATGCAAGATTTATTTTAGAAATTAAGACTAAGATATGAATTATATTTTATTTTGAGGTGAGATTAAGGAGAGATCGTCACACATCTTCAAAGCCATGGCATTGAGTTTGGACTTCAAACTTGATTGGAAGCCATTGAAGATATCTGAGCTGTGAAGTGATAGCAGCCAAGTCTATGTATGAACTCTGGAATACCAGGGGCTCCTTTATTGCCACATATTATAGCTCTAAGAAAGAGCTATGTTTATCTGAGTATTCATCATATCACCATATCATAAGGACATAGGTCAGGATTAGAGTTCTTAATTATTTGGCTTAAGAGTCAGATATATACTGAAATGCACAGACCCAGCTCTTAATATGGGTTTGATGGCCACTCCATTTCCACTCCTTCTGTGGGCTCTCATTTGATTTATTCTCTGTAATTCTGGCACTTAACGCACTGCATGGCAAGTAATAGGTACTCAGTAAATGTTTGCTGAATGAACACACTACAACCTTGTTTCAACAAGTGGGGAAGAGCTTGGCTTTCAGCACTTGAGTAAACAATGTACACATGAGCATAGGTTTTGAGTAGGACAGAAGACTGGCCTTTGATAACTTCATTTGGTCTTTGAGTAGTTGGATAAATAGCTCATTGCCTGAGGTGAGTCTCCTTCATTTGAAACAAGATTATCTTGCCCAGTCGTCATGGCTCAGTGGTTGAGCATCGACCTATGAACCAGGAGGTCACAATTCCACTCCTGGTCAGGGCACATGCCCCAGGTTGTGGGCTCAATCCCCAGTGTAGAGCATGCAGGAGGCAGCTGATCAATGATTCTTTTTCATCATTGATGTTTCTATCTTTCTCTCTCTCTCTCCAATCCTCTCTGAAATCAATAAAAATTATTTTAAAAAAGAAAACAAGAAACAGGATTATCTTATCCCAAACCAGTAGGGCACAGTCCTAAATGTGCTCCACTCCCAATGGACTAATCAGAGGTAAGCTTCACATATTCCTTACTTATTCCTTCCTTGAATTTAAAAAAAAAAACTGGAATAAGTAACAAAAACATCCTTGGTCAGCGTTGCTCAATAATTAGAGCATTGAACCACATCCCAAATGGTCTTGGGTTCAATTCCCAGTTAAGGGCACATACCTGTTTTGCAGATTCCATCCAGAGCCCCAGTTGGGGCACCTTCAGGAGGCAATCAATCGATGTGTCTCTCTGACATCCATGTCTCTCTCTCTCTCTCTTTCTTCTCTTTCTCCCCCTCTCTCCCTTACTTCCACTCTCTCTAAAAATCAATGGGAAAATATCCTCAGGTGAGGATTAACAAAAACAGTACAATATTTTTTTTTAAAAAAAAAGTACTCTCTTATAAATACCACAGTTGAACAATTAAATTACAAATTCACAACTAGAAATAATTTGCTGAGCCAATTAATACATTTCTAGTATATTAGATGTATGTTTCCTGGAAAAACTATATCCCTTTTCATAATTGCAGTTGATCATTTCATAACATTTATAATTGCATATTATATGAATAAAAAAGTCAATAAAATATATTAAGTACAAATCAATTTCTAAGTCTTTTAAGAGACATTCAAAATCACCAACTAGGGTGAAAAGTTTTTATCGACTATGGAAAGAGTGGTTAAAGCCTGGTCTTCATAATTTTCAAAGTATGTTTTTAATAGTTCCCATTTTTGCTTAACACATCTGAAACCTAAATGCAATTTGGGTAAACTTGGATGTCTAACTCTACAATTTATATATACTTTTCATGGATAATAGTGCTATATTGTTGTTACCCATAAGGAAATTAAAGATACCATGTAAATTGAATTGTGTGTGTGTGAGTGTGTGATATAGGACAGCACAAGACCCTCAAACATTGGAATGTGGAAAAGCCTTATTAAATTCCTAAGTGTTCTCCTTTCCAGAGTCATCCCTCTCCTACTATGGCATTTTGAAAGGTGATCATGTTCCCAGTGTTCTCTCCTAACCTTGGTGCTCTGCTTGTCCTGAAAGTTTGCAGAGACATATGCAGAGAGATTAGGTCTCAGCTCTGGTCCCTTTTGATAGTACAGATTTATTGCCAAGCCTCAGATTTTATCAGAAAAAAATGCAGAGATATCAACATTCAAAGGATAAGTACAGGGAAAAAAATCCTGCTGTGGCAGAGGTTTGATAAGATACGCATTTGTAGTCAAGTGCCTGGAAATCCTGAAAAGTTTCCTTTCCACTTTAGTTCCAGTAATTTCTTCTGGGTCTCAAAGACCTCTCTTTTAAGATTTTCTCTCCCATTGGTGTTTACCACAGACTTTGATAGATTTCCTTACATTGGAGATCATCCCCACATCATTTCAAAGTACTCAACTCTCAAAAGCGAGAGCTCCTGGTCCTGGCTGTGTTGTTTACCTGGTTGGAGGCAACCAGTCAATATGTGTCTCTCACCTAACACTCTCTCTCTCTCTCTCTCTCTCTCTCTCTCTCTCTCTCTTTCTCTCCCCAAAATTCAATAAAACCATATCCACAAGTGAGAATTATAAAAACAGAGAGAGAGAGAAGTCTCTGATTTCTTAGGAAGGAGTATGAAGGGGTAAAAAATACCAAAGATTTCATGCAGCATACTTCTCAGAATTAAAGAGTCAATTTTACACACATACACCTGTGCATGCACACACACACATTTGTATAAAGGGCATTTTTAAATTTATTTGTTTTAAAGGAAGGAGAGAGAGAGAGAGATCAATTTGTTGTTAAATTTATTTATGCATTCAATGGTTGATTCTTGTATGTGCTCTGAGTGGGGATAGAACCCGAAAACTTGCATATCAGGACAACACTCTAACCTAACCAACTGAACTACAAGAACAGGGCCTAAAAGACATTATCTACACTAATAAAAGAGAAACATGGTAATTAGCATATGACTGCTACCCTTCCCATTGGCTAATCAACATATCCTTATGCAAATTAACTGCCAGCAAAGATGGCGGCCAGCAGCCATGCACTGAAGTGAACAGGGAGGCTTGCTTGCTCCAGTGACTGCAGACTCCAACGTTCCCCGCCTGAGTTGCCGGCCTCTCAGCTGCAACTCTAAGCAACTATGTTGCAAATATAGAAGCTAAACAAAACCCCATAAACCTGCTTTCAGTCAGCCGGGCTTCAGCCGGGCTCGGACCGCAACATTGTATCAATGTTTTCAGCAGCAAGGCCT
>NW_005370529.1:648314-663670 GCF_000412655.1 Myotis brandtii
TAGGAAAAAAATTCCAAAAGGAATTTTTGGTGCATATTCAGTAAACCATTTTATTTTTCTTCTAGGCACAGTTCACTGAATTTTTCAACTTCACTTTAAGTTTGATGTGACCATGTAGCTTGGTTCTAAGCATTGCACTACAGACAGGATATGCTACTTCAGACTTCCGAAGATTACCATACACTCTTTCCTCTCCATATCTTTTTCTCCCCTCCTATCTCCTCCTCTCTTCCCTTATAGCAGTGGTTCTCAACCTTCTGGCCCTTTAAATACAGTTCCTCATGTTGTGACCCAACCATAAAATTATTTTCATTGCTACTTCATAACTGTAATGTTGCTACTGTTATGAATCATAATGTAAATATCTGATATGCAGGATGGTCTTAGGCGACCCCTGTGAAAGGGTCATTTGACTGCCAAAGGGGTCGCGACCCACAGGTTGAGAACCGCTGCCTTATAGGCTGGAGAGAGAAGACACAGAGGCAGTTTTTGAGCCCTAGAGGATAACCTGGCCAACAGGAGGGAGAATTCTAGATCTCTGAGTCAGCACTTGTAGGAAAGCTGCTCAGGAGAGCTGCCTGAAAGGAAATATCCTTGTAAGACTTCTTGGGAATGAAAAATAAAGTTTGATTGTAGCATTTTTTTTGAGGTTGTGGTATTTGTTTTTCACTGTATAACTTTTACTCTAAAACATGGATTAGGTAAGGTATGATCTGGTCAGCTAGAAGTTTTCAGGAAGGATATTGTGTCTCTCTATGAATGAGCTACTTTCCTTCTTCGAGGGGATTTGCCTTGAGCAACATGAAGACCTAATAGATGTGTACATGTCAGCAACAATTACTGCAATTTCATACTACCACTGATGGTAAATGACTTTCTACCCTTAATACGGTTAAAGTACTGGGTCTGAGACCAACCCTATGGTGGTTTTGGGTCTAGCCACCATGGTACATAAATCTGATGATGAAAATGAGAGCAGCTAGCCATGCGAAGAATTTGGGTACTATACATAAACCACAATGAATCTTAGTGTGGAATAGTAAAGATTTATCACTGTATAGATTTCTGAGCAGTGATTTGGTTCATTTGTTTTTCTTTTGTTAAAAAAAAATCAACAGACCATGAAATTGTCTGAGAATTGACTCTAAGGCTCCTTAAATACTGAGGCTCCCAGGAACTGAACCATGCTCCTCCCATTGTAACTCTGTGCCTCATCATTCCCAGAGGTCTGAAGATTTAACTCTAGATCACAATTTACAATGGTTACAACCTATTCATACCTCTTATTGAGTACCTATTAGGTACTATACTAGACACTTCACTTTTATAGAAACATAATGCATTAGATATCTGTTCTCTAAATGAAGAAACTTAGGTTTAGAAGGCTTGCTCAAGGTCAAATAGCTATAGTGTGGCAAAACCAGGATTCCAAAATGTATGTTCTTAATCAGTGTTCAATGCTCCTGTTATGGACTTTTTTATTCTTTTATTGTATTAAATACCTCTCTTTTATGACTAATGCTCCCTCTCATGAAATATACATTTTATCTTTGGACAATGCTCCAACTAACTGAGCCACACTAACCAGGGCTGTGGAAAAGTCCCATTTGTTCTATTGTCTCTAAAGGATATTACAGAAGACCCAATGCATAACCTTGCGTAACATGTTTTTCTTTTTTACTCTTCTCTCCTGTTTTCACACACATTATACTCTATTGATCTCTTCTCCACCAAATCCCCTTCCCCCAGCAAGTTCAACCAAAAAAGTTTTATTTTTCCTTTTCACCTCTGACTTAAAACAGTTTATTGGGTATATTTGACAAAAATAGGCTTGCTAGTATTTCTTTTTGTTATTTTATTTCCTCCTTTCTTCATTCTCAGATTTGAAATTAGAAGAACGAGAGCAAAAAGGAAGAATCTAGGCCACCAGAGAAAGATAAAACCCATGATTTAAATTTTTTATCCTATCAAAATTGCCTTTATTATTTTTATTATCATTATTAGCTTAAGTATATTTTAATTATGTTTAAAATACACGCATACATTTACACACAGCACCTAGAAAAAATCATAAATGGCCTGGGAGGCCATTTTCTCTCTAACACCTTTAGATATTGCATCTCCTAAGTTAAAGGGCTGGAAGCTGGCAGAGAAAGGCTACCACTGCACTTCTACACAGCCATCAAGTAGCACTTGCTGACATACTCGGCCATCTCACACTAAGATAAAGCAAGCAAGCAAAAAAAAAAAAGAGTCCTAGGGCCACGCTGCAACCACACTACAACCACCTCCTGAGCATCCCTGAACTGCTGGGGTGGTGAGAGCAGAGGGCCTGTCTATAAACACGGTTCAGTTCTCTGAGCTGTGTTCAGAAAGGCAGCCTTCCTTCCGGAAGTGGGAAGCTCAGAAATGCAGGTGTTTGCTATCAGATGGAGTTGTTATAAGAGGGCACTAACAGAGAAGTACTTTGTGGAGATTCAGTGGCCTAAACCGAAGTTTGGGCTGCAATAGATCTTGGTATAGTGAAAAAGTTTGGTATAGTCTTTGCAGCCCTGGTATTGGCTTGCAATAGGCAATCTTCACCAGGGGTCGGAAAGAGGTACACCTAGATGCATTATTTGGTGGCAGCTGAATGCAGAAAGATCTGGGCCTGGTTGTGTAATAGTTGAGGAACAATACATTCGAAGCCTTAAAATAGTAGAATAATAAATTAGGAAGGAAGCTTAGTGATTATCTCGTAATCCGATAACCTTCTTTTACACATAGGGGAAAGTGAAGCCTTGAAAAAGGGATTCCCCAAAGTCTTCCAGCCAGTTAGTTCAGACAGAAAAAAAGAACATGAACCTTACTATCAAGTGCCTTCCCTCTGCATTGCTCTTCGTGATTAGAAATAAGAACTTGGTGCAGGATGCCATGAGAAGTCTTAGGTTATGCTGCTAATGAGTGATAGGAGGATGTAGTCATCTTGCTTTAGAGCAGCGGTTCTCAACCTGTGGGTCGCGACCCCTTTGGCGGTTGAATGACCCTTTCACAGGGGTCGCCTAAGACCATCCTGCATATCAGATATTTACATTACGATTCATAACAGTAGCAACATTACAGTTATGAAGTAGCAACAAAAATAATTTTATGGTTGGGTCACAACATGAGGAACTGTATTTAAAGGGCCAGAAGGTTGAGAACCATTGCTTTAGAGGTTTAGCTAGAACTTTGCTTCATAAAGAGATTTCTCCAAATCACTTGGAAGGTATCTCTTTGTTTCATATGCCCAAACTCCCCTCCCTGAAAGTAAGTAGTAACCAGCTACCCAGGTGATTCTGATTTGCTTATTCTTCCCACTTGAGAATCATAGAGCTAGACAACAATAATTTTAATTATGTCACACATTAGAATCTCTCACAAAACTTCTACTTTTTGAAATAATACTCCTGCCCACATTCCAGTCTTCAAAATTCTTATTTCATTGGTTTGTGGAAGTGCCTAGGCCTCTGTATTTTAAACATCCCAGGTATTCTAATGTATAGCCAGGTTTGAGAAACAGGAGGCTACAGGAAGCCTGGAATGGGACAATAACAGGCATGGGAAGAGGTAAGAACACTTTGGAGAGATGTTCTTGAGGATGAATTAGGTTAGATGAGTGCCACTGCTCAAGAGCAGTGCAGGAAAGGAGAGGCTAGAAGCTGTGGGCTTTTGGGGAGACTAATGAGGTTAGTCTAATTAAACAAAGACAGCAGGAAATCTGTGAAGACTCGATCTAAGTCTCTAGGCTGAAGTACAGTTGGTTTCCTCAGCAAGAAGAAATGGCAAAGGACAGATAACTCAGAAGGAAGTTTTTGAACTGGCAGGTAAAGAAAAAATAATAATGGGGCACTTCTGGAAGAGGGAGTATAGTGTGTCTTATGCCAGCAATTCTAGGGCTTTAGTCCATCAGGTAGCAAGGCCAAAAGTCTGTAAAATGAGTGATAGACTCTTTGGGCCAGAGAGACTTAGAGATCATCATAGTCAGCTCCCTCACCTCAGAGAGAATGAACTTGAATCCTAAAGAGGGGCAGGGACTTGCCCAAGATTACCTGCAAGCCAGGGTTCTGACCTCTGTTCTTGAATGAGAACACAGGCTCTGGAGCCAGCCTGCTAGGTTTGCTCTCCTCACTTTGTGGAAATTACTTAACACTCTCTGTGTCTAACTTTATCATGGGTTGTGGGGTGGATAAAATGAGTTAATATCCATAAAGTGTTTAAAACAATGCCTACCATGTGCTGTGTATTATATCATATTAAGTGTAATTAATTACACCATACTGTTTTACTCAGGTGATAAAAAGAAATATTAGCGAACAAGACTGTGATGATACCTTGCCTATTTGAAGATGCATATTTGGAAAAACTCAGATTTATCAAGGTGCTCTATTTTTGATAAAAACTCTAAAGGTAATAAAGTTAGGTAAATCCCAACGTAATGTGTTTTCAAATGCATTTCTTTAAAGTGGCGATTCCTGGGGCTCACTCCAGATCATTTGAAATAGAACCTCTTGGAGGAAGGAACAGGGACTGTCTTTTCCAAATGTGGTCCAGGTGATCCTGTTGAACTTTAAAGCATGACAGCTCCTGTCCCTTGCCAGGGAAGTGGCGTAACCTTCTTTGTTAAGGATGCAAGGTCTTCCCTCTTTATGTGAGATAGGTATTATTCTCTTTTTCACTGTGACAGAACTGGAAATTGAGGCTTACAGAGGCTGAGTAACTTGCCCAAAGTAATTAATCCTATCTAATAAAGAGGGAATATGCTAATTGAACCTCATGCTGCTGCAAAGATGGCAGTGCCCACAGCCAATAACGAGGGAATATGCTAATTGACTGCCATGCCCTCAAAGACGGCAGCGCCCACAGCCACAAGATAGTGCGCCTATTCCCCTCAGCCCCGCCAGGGCGGCAGGGCCTGGCTGCTCCACGCACCTGCCTCCAGAGTCCCCCAGTCCCTGAAGCCCTGCAGCCACCAGGGCCGCTCGAGGCACAGGCAAGCCTCAGATGACGGCTGCCCAGCTGACGCCTGAGGTGCAGGCATGCTTCAGATGTTGGCTGTTCAGCCGCCCAGGGCCCCCCAAGGCTCAGATAACCAGGGCCAGCCAAGGCTTGTGCTGCCAGCAGTGGCAGCAGCAGAGGTGTGATGGGGCGTCGCCTTCCCCTGATCGCTGGGTAGCCTCCCGCCCCTGAGGGCTCCCAGACTGTGAGAGGAGGCAGGCCAGGCTGAGGGACACTGCCTCCAGTGCATGAATTTTCATGCACCAGGCCTCTAGTTTTTTAAATAACAAACAAGAAACTCTGAAGCCTAATCCTAAAAACCCCAGAGTCACCATCCAACCAGTTGCCATGTGATATTGAGGAAGTAAATTTCCACTAGGCTTCAGTTTTCTTATCTGTAAAATGGGATCATATTGGTATGGACATTATAGGAACTTATGAAAATTAGGCATGTGGGGAGTACCTTGTTCACAGAAGCAATGAAATATTAACTTGTTTCTGCTATAGATGTTGGCATTATTATTTCTACTCTATTTTTCACACATTTCCTTCAAGAATTTACTTGATAACCATTTGGTGCCAGGAACCATGCTGTGCTAGACTATGAAGCGACAAAGGCCAAAAACTGAAAAAAATGAGGTTCTTATCTTTAAGAACCAACCACT
The DNA here is from genome assembly GCF_000412655.1 of Myotis brandtii. Taxonomy (NCBI): domain Eukaryota; kingdom Metazoa; phylum Chordata; class Mammalia; order Chiroptera; family Vespertilionidae; genus Myotis; species Myotis brandtii. The sequence goes on from NW_005370529.1 coordinate 653,996, forward strand.
TCAGTAGAAACTATAAATAAGAAACTGTATTATAAGATAAGAAGTGATCCTGGTCAAAAAGGAATAAAAATTGTCTTAATCTATAATAATAAAAGCATAATATGCTAATTAGATCAGATGTCCTTCCAGATATCCTTCTGAATGACCTTCCAGACAAAGCCGGGGCTGCAAGGGAAGCCCGGGTCCTGGGTGCCAGAGGGAAGCTGGTGCCAGCAGCTGGGGGAAGAAAGGCCTACTCTTGTATGAATTATGTGCATCAGGCCTCTAGGATTTAATAGAAACAAAACTTATCTACCAACAGACTGTAGGAAATATGTCATTTTGAGTCATATATATATAATATTTAAATAGCATTATATTTTTGTTTTTATTGGAATGTAGATAATTCTGAAAATAGGATACTTTGCTGTCTTTTTAAGCCAGGAATATTGTGTGCTATGTAAACTTCTCATAATAACTCAGGATCACCACTGGGAACCTCATTATTTATTGGTTTGTATCATTGCATCCAAGTCCTCAGGAATTTCTGTTTCTTTGTTCTTGTGTTTGGTTTTTAAAAATTTTCTCTTTCATGGTTGCAAAGTATCCACTTTCCTCTTCACAAAATTCATTGTGATCTATCAGGAAAAATAAATATTTGGGATCAATCCAACCTGTATATTCTTCATGAACTAAGGCCATTTATTCCTTCATTCAACAAGTTTATGAATGCCCCATTAACAGGTCAAGAATTTTGTTATTTATAGGGATTTGAAGATATTTTCATATAAATTTTGTCTTTAAGTGGCTAAAGGTGGAAGTTTCTTAATCATCCATAGCTATAATTTCCTCACATCTCTTAAGTAGAACTGACATTAACTTGCTAGGAATAACTAACATTGAAGTGCTAGGAATTATTTTGGAGGGTAGGAGAGGGATACAGTTAAATACACATAGGAGGATTCCAGCCAACGAAATCTCACATGCTCTTATTCTTTTTTATTTTTTAATATATTTGTATTGATTTCAGAGAGGAAGGGAGAAGGAGAGAGAGATAGAAACATCAATGATGAGAGAAAATCATTGATCAGCTGCCTCCTGTATGCCCCCTTCTGGGGATCCAGCCTGAAACACTGGGCATGTGCCCTGATCTGGAATCACACCTTGACCTCCTGGTTCATAAGTCAGCACTCAACCACTGAGCAACACCAGCTGGGCCATGCTTTCATTCTTTATTCACAAGCATTATGGAGTAAGTCCAGGTGGTACTCTAGGTCTTAAAAATGCAGCAATGAACAAGGCAGTCTGCTCACATTGAGTTTACATTCTGATGGCAGAAACTGCTAATAGATAAGTAAACATACAATACATTTTCAGGTAAGTGATCTAATCCTATAAAAAAAGCCTAATATGCTAAGTGCCTGGTCGTCTGTTCAACCAATCAAAGTGTAATATGCTAATGATATGCTAAGGCTGCTCAACCGCTCGCTATGACGTGCACTGACCACCAGGGGACAGACGCTCCAACCAGTAGGTTAGATTGCTGCTGGGGTCCCGATTGGGACTGAGCGATACAGGCCGGACAGGCCCTGGAGCTCTCCCATGGTCCCTCCCTGGCTGGCCAACCTCCCATGTCCCTCCCAGGCCCTGATCGTGAACTGGTGGGGTCCATCGGCCTGGCCTGCACCCTCTCGCAATCTGGGACCCCTCAGGGGATGTTGGAGACCTGATTTTGGCTCCATCCCTCAGGTCAGGCAGAGGAACCCCACTGGTGCACAAATTCGTGCACCGGGCCTCTAGTAAATATATAGAAGAAACACATAGAAGATGAATTGGAGGTGGAAAGGTCTCTCTTTTTTTTCCTGGTTCTATTCACAATGATGTCTACAAATGTGTTGCTTAATAAATATTATTATGCTCTATTGATTAAATATAAGACATCATTGCTAGGTACTATCCTTTAACATGTGTCAGATCTCACTTTGAAAAAAAATAACTCTAAAAGTTGTGATTTATTATTATATAAAATATATTTCCTCCCTTTAGTCAATTTGTATGTTTAATCTACTAAGGCAGTAATTGGTTAGAATAAAGGGTGGGGCACAAAATATAAGACGGAAGATTTGATATGTAGGAGAGAAAAAGGTCACTCCCTCAGAATTAACAACTGATGAGTTGATACTAGATGTACAGAACTTTGATGAGAGAAATTTGGATTTGATTTGCACAGTAAAGGTATGGAAGAAGTAAGCTGTGGGCAATGAGATCTTAAGACAGGTGGTAGTGGGAAGAGAAAAGGCAACTGAAAATGAAAGGAAAGTCAACTAATATGGTATAATGGAAGAGAAATGGATGCTGAAAGATACCAAAGATATTTTCTTAACAATTCAGTTTATCAGTTCAATAAAATTATACAAAAAATTATTTGGTTATGAAACTTTCTTGTCCAAATTATGGCAATTGAAAATGATAGGGCATAAGTTATCCCCTAAGTGTATTGTACCGTTTTTAAGTTTTGTTTGCCAAGAAGCTGGCATATGGGTTTGACTTTGGGGTGAACAAACTTGTCATTTTCATCATGAAGTTGAAAAGAAAAATATTTCATCTAAGAAAAGAAAGTTTTTAACGGGCCTGATTTAGATTATATGAGTGTCTTTCTGGAGGGAGGTTTATCTCAAGCATATGAATAAATTTTCTCCTCTAGGACTCTTGGGCACTGTTGGGTGCAATAAGGAGGCAATTTACTAAAAGGCATCAAGGTGCTCTTTGGCATCCTTAAGACTAAGCATGCTAGTTAATAATGATAATGGTTATAATAATTGCAGAGAAAACTGAAAGTGTGGAAATGTTTCTGAACTAAAAATATAGAAGGATTTATGGTTTAGAATGCTCCTTAGGCCAACAAGAAGACTTGTTCTGGGGAAGATTCAGAGAGGTTGTTCATATAGGCTTAAGCAGTAATGTGATGGGTTGATAGATTGGAGGGAGGGAAGGGAGGGAGGGAGGAAGTGAGGGAAGGAGGGAAAAGGGGAGGGGGGAGAGAAACATAGATGTGAGAGAGAAACATCAATTTGTTGCCTCCTCTGTGCACCCTGATTAGGGGAGGGAAAGGAAGGAAGGGATGGAGGAAAAAAAGGGAGGGAGGGGGGAAGGAAGAAAGGAGGGAGAAAGGAAAGAAGGATTGGTGAACAGACAGAATAAGGAGAAGCCATGTTAAGAGTTTTTGAACCACTTTTATCTGAGAATTGAGAACATTCCCAAAGTGTTTGATTGCTCTAATCTCTTTGGAGAGTAATAGTGATTTCAGCTGTTTTGTCTAAAACTACATTTGAAAGTCAGCTACTTATGGCAACATCGAGAATTTACAGGCAGCTCAGATATTCTGTAATATCATTACTAGCTTTCTCATACTATTTTTCCCTGCTTATATTGAGAGGAAAGGATAACTTTCCTATGAAAACAGAATTAGTGAGATATTTTGTCTTTTTACAGAAAAAAATGTATTCCAATTGTGAAAACTTCATATTGCTCAACTTTTATGATGCATGAAAATTAGAAGTCATATGTATAATTTAATAAAGTATAAGTTTTGAAGTCATAGTCTTAACTTTAAATCACAGCTCTATCATTTACTAGCTGAGTGACATTGAACAACTTCCTTATTCTCTCTGAGCCTAAAAATTGTCATATGTAAACTGGAAAAGCAGGCCCTGTGAAGTGAAATCATGTCACAGTCAGTGGCAGTTCTTTCCTGCCCCTCACCAGGCAAATAGAGCACACACGAAAATGAATGACCTATGCTGGCTTTCTTAACCTTAAGGAAGTCACAGTCCATTGAGAAATTAAGAGTTGGAATGCAAAGCGTTATGATAAAAGGTAAAAATCAGACAAATACTGAAGGTGTTTTGTGGCTAGGACTAAATTTGAAAAAATTTCAGAAAAGCAACATGTTTCATTCATCACTAAATTCCCCAGATATTCTTTCACATAATAAATACTAATATATTGTTGAATCCTTTGCACATAAACCTTACATTGAAAGAAATTTACAGACAGAAGATGAATATATTTTAATCTGAGCAATTTTACTCTATTTTTTAAATGGCTTTCAAAAACAGATAATAGAAAAATAACTAGGAAGTGATCAGTTTTAAGTATTTATTTTCTCTTTTGAATATAATTTAAGTTTAATATTTTATAATAACAAATTATAATAATGATTATGTTTAACTAATGGATTGGAAAATTCCAGAAAATTTTAGTCTGCTTTTATTATCCAGTACTCAGCACAACAATGGATCTAGGGTAAGTTTTTCAGGTTTGGGTCTCTTTTTCCTATGAAATAAGGAAATAAGACTAGACAGTCTTTAAAGGCACAGCTAACTTTGACATTCTATAGGGTCTTCAAAGCTTTAAACTCATGTGTGAGCCTTTCTTCCCAACTGTGAGTGTGGTTGCTGAGGGGCCCCACCATGTCTTTTCTCATGGAGATCTCTGGTGACCTATTCTCTCTCTAGCAGAACAACCGACACTGTCAAGGGGGTCTTTGAGTAATTAAATCTAAGAGCAGCCAATGAGCTTCTGGTCTACATCACTACTAACTGCTGTTTTATTTTATTAAGTGCATTAGGGAGTTTTGTATAGAATTAAGTATATTTCTAGTTTTATAACTTTGAGTTTGGATATTCTAAAGGGAAGTAAGGAGACTTTAAATATCCAGAAAATAATAAGTCTAAAAACTGCTATAAGAGACCACAACTTGGGTAGTTCATAATGAAAATTAGTGTCTGATGCATAAATCTATTCATATTGGACTATCAATAAAGACCTATCTTTTATACAGTATAGCTAGAGTGAACCAGTTGTTTTTATATTTCAGTATTTTCATCTTTTAAATAAAAAAACTAAGTCGAATGATCTCTGAGATCTATTAGTTCTAAAATCCAACTATAAAACTAAGGTTTTTTTGAACTCTGAAATTTTAGAGATTTGGGGATTTTTTAGGAGTGCTGAAAGAACTGACCTGTAAGACAAACTTGAGTGATGACTTTTAGGGCAGAGCAGGAAAAGGAAGGGGAATGCAAACTATTAACAGATAACCCTTTCTGCTTTCAGGTCATTTCTACAAAGAATAGTTTTTTGTGTTGTTTTTTTGTTTGTTTGTGTGTGTGTGTATGTGTGTGTGTGTTTCTTTTCTGAGTTAATACAAATAATGTTGGATAGTTATTCTGGGGAAAACATGCGGAAAAATTTGACTTCAGGCTTTCTATTATATTGGGTATGACTGGTTTGACAAAACCATTTGAACAGAGTGATTGTACTCTGAGTAAATTGATACTGAGATTCACCCAACGGCAGATCCTGGGAAGGTCGGTAGGATTTATCTCATTCTTCCTGCCCTGTGGCACAGCTTTCCTCCCTTTCTTCCAATGATGTTTCACATATTTATTCAGAAAACAGGAATAGAAGCTGAGTTTGCAAAGGAGAGACTTTGAAGATCCCCTAACCTAGACCATTGATTTTTTTCTTTTTAACAAAACCCTTTCTCAAATGAAATCTAGCTCAGAACCCTAAGACAAGCAAAAGCCAAACTTCATGGTATTAAGAAGGAAGGTGTCTGGAGTCCTATCAATATTGCCATTTGTTTACATCTGGTGAATAAAAAAGCAACAGGACGCTTAGGGTTTCATGAAACATAATATGAAAACCATGGATCTGTACCAAACCCCACTTCCACATTTCATAATAAAACCCCCCTTGAAACTTGAATCCCTGAGAGGGGAAGTTCTAGATGGTCTAGAAAAAAGTGAGAGATAATGGGGATATTGTTTTGGTCCAGGAACATAGATTAGAAAGAATGATCTGAACTTGAGAGAAATGAAGGCTAATTCAAGTTTAATGTAATTACTTTATCTTTGTGACATGTTTACATCTTTAGTGGACCTTTCAGTATGCTATTTAATTAGTTCAATAGTATTTTCTGGATACAAATGATGTAGTACTTGACGCAAATAGGACCAATGTATTGACTACCAGGTACATTATTTCAAGTAAACCTATCAACCACCCCACAAAGGAGGAAGCATAGTTGAAAAAGACTATGGTGGCCCAGTCTGTGTAGCTCAGTGGTTGAGCATTGACTCATGAACCAAGAGGTTCAATTCCCTATCAGGGCACATGCCCAGGTTGTGGGTGTGATCCCCAGTAGGGTGCATGCAGAAGGCAGCCAAATAATGAGGTTTCTCGTCTATGTTTCTTTCTATATATCCCTTTTCCTTCGTCTCTCTCTAAAATCGATAAAAACATTTTTAAAAAATAAAAAAAGTCTAATATACAAAAAGAATAAGTAATTGGACCATGGCCTCACAGTAGAGCTAGAATTTGAACCCAAGTCTGTCTCACTCCAAAACCAATGTTCCTTCTACTCTAACCTGAAGGAACTATCAAACTGCAAGAAATGTAAATATGTGAGCTTTGCCCTGAAGTTAGTTAAAATCCTCTACAGTAGATCAGTTGTTATACAACCAAAATAGGATATACTAGAATTGATGCAATGTAACTAAAGATGAAGAGAGTTTAAAGAAAAAAAGACCATATTTCAAATAAGGGACCAAGATATACTTTGTGGGGAGGAGAGTTCTGAGGACTGGGCAGGCTTTTGAGAGTTTACAGAGCAGAGGTCATAGTCAAGGAGCTAAATTTCCTGGAGTTGGCAGCAGGCTTGTCCAGTTTTCCAGCTGGTTAGTGGTGTCATCCAAAATACAGGAAAGATTTTTTTAGGAGTCAGAGAGAAACTAGAGAGAAAATGTAGAAAAAAATGAATGCCAGAGTAAGTACAGAGAGAAACTAGAACTTCCATGTGGAAATAGTGAAAGAAACAGAAATAGTCAATGGCTGTACAGTCAATGATAATTTTTGTCTTTTGCATTAGAGTTTGTGTCTTTTTCCACTAACCTTTAGTTTTTGAATCAGTAACATAGTTTGTTATTTAAATCCAGGTTACATTAACCATCAATCTATTTAGAAACTATGCATACATTTCTGCCAACTTAAAACCTTGTACTTTTTTGGTATTGATTCTCACATTATGCGTATCATTATTGCTGATAATCTACTTTGTGTTGTGTGTTTACATTCTAGTGCTCACCTGGTTGTCAGGCTACCAATCATAGTGTTTAGGTCTTTGGGTGTGCTTATAGGTTCCATTTACATTACAATTCATAGAGAGTTTATTTGCACCTAGGGGTTGGCTAATTCATTTCTTCACCTCCATATTTGTAAACACATTTATATCCACCCTTAATGTTGTCTTCTTTATTTCCTCCTAGAATGGAGGGCTTATGGCTTAAGTTCAAGGCTATTATCTCAACCTATTCTCTTAACCCTTTCCTGCCTGCTCCTTTCAGAACCATCCTCTGGGACATTCCATTCCTTTCCAATATCTTAAATTTCTCTCTCTCCCTACTGGCTTATTTCTTTCTGCTTTACCTTTTTAAGTATAATCAAGTTCTTCTCATTCAAATATATCAAAAGAACATTTTTATGTAGTACTTGACACAAATAGGACCAATGTATTGACTACCAGGTACATTATTTCAAGTAAACCTATCAACCACCCCACAAAGGAGGAAGCATAGTTGAAAAAGACTATGGTGGCCCAGTCTGTGTAGCTCAGTGGTTGAGCATTGACTCATGAACCAAGAGGTTCAATTCCCTATCAGGGCACATGCCCAGGTTGTGGGTGTGATCCCCAGTAGGGTGCATGCAGAAGGCAGCCAAATAATGAGGTTTCTCGTCTATGTTTCTTTCTATATATCCCTTTTCCTTCGTCTCTCTCTAAAATCGATAAAAACATTTTTAAAAAATAAAAAAAGTCTAATATACAAAAAGAATAAGTAATTGGACCATGGCCTCACAGTAGAGCTAGAATTTGAACCCAAGTCTGTCTCACTCCAAAACCAATGTTCCTTCTACTCTAACCTGAAGGAACTATCAAACTGCAAGAAATGTAAATATGTGAGCTTTGCCCTGAAGTTAGTTAAAATCCTCTACAGTAGATCAGTTGTTATACAACCAAATTAGGATATACTAGAATTGATGAAATGTAACTAAAGATGAAGAGAGTTTAAAGAAAAAAAGACCATATTTCAAATAAGGGACCAAGATATACTTTGTGGGGAGGAGAGTTCTGAGGACTGGGCAGGCTTTTGAGAGTTTACAGAGCAGAGGTCATAGTCAAGGAGCTAAATTTCCTGGAGTTGGCAGCAGGCTTGTCCAAAGTTTTCCAGCTGGTTAGTGGTGTCATCCAAAATACAGGAAAGATTTTTTTAGGAGTCAGAGAGAAACTAGAGAGAAAATGTAGAAAAAATGAATGCCAGAGTAAGCACAGAGAGAAACCAGAACTTCCATGTGGAAATAGTGAAAGAAATAGAAATGGTCAATGGCTGTACAGTCAATGATAATTTTTGTCTTTTGCATTAGAGTTTGTGTCTTTTTCCACTAACCTTTAGTTATTGAATCAGTAACATAGTTTGTTATTTAAATCCAGGCTACATTAACCATCAATCTATTTAGAAACTATGCATACATTTCTGCCAACTTAAAACCTTGTACTTTTTTGGTATTGATTCTCACATTATGCGTATCATTATTGCTGATAATCTACTTTGTGTTGTGTGTTTACATTCTAGTGCTCACCTGGTTGTCAGGCTACCAATCATAGTGTTTAGGTCTTTGGGTGTGCTTATAGGTTCCATTTACATTACAATTCATAGAGAGTTTATTTGCACCTAGGGGTTGGCTAATTCATTTCTTCACCTCCATATTTGTAAACACATTTATATCCACCCTTAATGTTGTCTTCTTTATTTCCTCCTAGAATGGAGGGCTTATGGCTTAAGTTCAAGGCTATTATCTCAACCTATTCTCTTAACCCTTTCCTGCCTGCTCCTTTCAGAACCATCCTCTGGGACATTCCATTCCTTTCCAATATCTTAAATTTCTCTCTCTCCCTACTGGCTTATTTCTTTCTGCTTTACCTTTTTAAGTATAATCAAGTTCTTCTCATTCAAATATATCAAAAGAACATTTTGTTTTCACCCCTATTTACTCCCCAAATCACTAACATTTATTTTGTGCTTGGACTCACTGTATTATTTATTATAACTACATATAAATTTATAGTAATTGCAAAATTAAAAGATTATTTAAAAATACCTTGCAGCCCTAGTCAGTTTGGCTAAGTGGATAGAGGGTTGGCCTGCAAACCGAAGGGTCGCAGGTTAGATTCTGGTCAAGGGCATTTACCTTGGTTGCTGGCTTAATCACCAGCCCCAGTAGGGGTGCATTCAGGAGGCAAAAAATTGATGTGTCTCTCTCACATCGATTTTTCTGTCTCCCCCCACTCCCTTCCACTCTCTCTAAAAATCAATGGAAAAATGTCCTCAGGTGAGGATAAGCAACAACAACAAAACAGACCTTGCAAAACTACTCTTCAATACTCACTAGAAGTATTGAAGTATTTAAGTTTTTATTTTATTTTTATTTTTTTAAATATATATTTTAGGATAAACAACAACAAAACAGACCTTGCAAAACTACTCTTCAATACTCACTAGAAGTATTGAAGTATTTAAGTTTTTATTTTATTTTTATTATTTTAAATATATATTTTATTGATTTTTTTACAGAGAGGAA
>NW_005370529.1:668085-668708 GCF_000412655.1 Myotis brandtii
ATTGCAAAATGAGACCTGTGACACTACCTGAAGAAACACAATTGTGCAACTTGTAAAACTTATAAACCTGCATGATTTTAAAGATTCACTTGACTTTTCTTCTTAATCAAGTATGATTTAATTTAAATATTTTGTATTCATAAAGACAGAAACTATAATCCTAGTTTCATTTTTGTCCTTTTAAGGTTCGTAGAAACCCCTGCTCATTTCTCTTGGAAAGAAAGTTATTATCGATCCACTATGTCCCAGAGTACACAGACAAGTGAATTCCTCAGTCCAGAGGTGTTCCAGCATATCTGGGATTTTCTGGAACAGTAAGTATCAAATCAACAGCAAATATATATATAGCCCATTGCAGGAAGATTCCTGCAAGAATAGGGCTTCCTCTGGCCGATGGCGCCACCAAGCCCCTCCGCCCAGGGCCGCACACGGGGGTCCCGGCTGGGGGTGGGGCTTAGGCAGCACGTTCACTCCGCCAAGCCCCTCCTCCCAGGGCCGCACACGGGGGTCCTGGATGGGGGTGGGATTAGGCGGCACACGGGGGCCCGGATGGCGGCTCGCGCTGGCCCACCCTGCCTGCAGTATGCAAATTAGCCGCCATCTTTGTTGGCAGTTAATTTGCA
>NW_005370529.1:670797-688516 GCF_000412655.1 Myotis brandtii
TCCTTCCTTCCTTCCTTCCTTCCTTCCTTCCTTTCTTTTTCTCAGCTTTAAAAAAATTACCACACAAGTCATGATGTTTTTTTCTATAAAAATTATAAACAAAACAGACAAAAGCAACAACAACAAAAAAGACTTCTAGAAAAACAGAAAGGAAAAAAAAAGAGCTAAAAGAGTGTGGAGTATCTGCTGATGTGATTAAAGAGAGCACTTTATGAAATGCCTTGACTTTTTTGATAGGGGTCAAATCACTTTAGTTTAAGGAATGGTATGAATGATACTACTAGAGCCTAAGTAGATGCTTTGGTATACCTTGCCTTTCCTGTCTAATATAAGATTTTACAGAAATTTTCACAGTGTACTTTTTGATATGAATAGTACTTTATATTATTGGGAGAAACCGAGGTAGAGAAATAGGACAGAGATTAACCAAAGAATATATATGCATACGTGTATAGCCCATGGACACAGACAAAAGGGTGAAGAAGGTCTGGGGTGGCATGGGGGCTGGGTGGCATGGGCACAGGGTGGGGGATAAGGGGACCATCTGTAATACTAATCTAATACTGTCAACAAGAAGAAAATAGAAAGTTGTAACTTTGCAAATATACTGATGCTTTGTTACTATATTGATAAGGAAAAAATATTATTCTTCACTGGCTCCTTACATTCTAATATCAATATAGTTCTCAATTATCCTTGAGATACTGAAAAGAAACTGACAGATAAATTCAAGGCCTTGAAATGTATTATTATTGAACATAAATGTGTATAAATTCTAATTTGACAGTGATTAAGAAATATCCCACATTCACTAAATAATGTTGCCTCTTAAATTGATAGGTAGTACCTTCCTGGGCAAACCTATCTTTTTCTATTCTCTCCAGAGATGTTCTGTTCTGACTGTTGGATTTATAAAAGCAAGCAGAAGTTGTAAAGTTTAACATTGAGAATCAAACCTTTTCATTTACAGCAAGCATGTCAAACTCGGGGCCTGTGGGCTGCATGTGGCCCACAACGAATATTTTTGCAGCCCAGCCAATATAATGGTATGTAAGAAACGTTTTTAATAAAAATTTTGTAACTTAATTTTTACAATATCCTGTTATACATAATTATTAATAACGAACTACAATATTCGCTGATTTATTACTATAATTGTGTTGCATTCATTTCCCTTACGCGCTAACGCGCAGGCGCACCATTTCTCTCCACTGATACTAGCAGCGAATATTTTAGCAGCCAATTGCCACGTCATTAGTCTTGGACTGACTTGTTTGGTGTGCACAACAGGAAATATTTCGCTTTTGAAGAACAAGAAAAATAGGTTTATTTGCATTATACTTATTAATTTGTGCAGTTATTCAGTGTCTGGTAAGTTAATGTTCAAGAAAAAATATTAATTTTTATTAAAATGTTCTATTATTTTATGTTAACGATTACTCATTTATTTCAGCCCTTTGTATTCAGCATGTCTCTATCGAAATAAACCTATGTTTCTATGAAAAATTGAAGCTTTTGTTTTTTTGTGGCCCACATAAACTTAAACCTTATTTATTTGGCCAGTGTTAGCCTTTGAGTTTGACATGCTTGATTTATAGTTCCTATTATTTTATTTTTAGATACTGAAGTATTTTTTCACATGCCATGCTATTTCTGCTTCTTTGTTTTATTAGAGATTTTTTTCCTTGAGAACATCCCTTTTTATTTTCCTCTCTGTCCAATTTCTACCCATCCCCCCACCCAGTTCGTCTTGTTAGCATATTTTTCACTTTTCTATGTGTAGGTTACTAGCTATATAGTTGCATTTATTATATGCTATTTTTTTTTATGATACAGGTGAACAAATCATAATCTCTAGCCTTGAGGACACCAAAGTATAGCATAAGGTGTGTAGGTGAATAGCTATGTAGTTGCAAAACTCTCCACATAAATTCCTTTCCTCTTGAATATAATATTTAAAAAATGGGATCTCAGCCAAGCATTCTTTTACTATGCAAGAAATCTGAATCTGTAGGCATGAAACAACAAGTCATATTAACGACAGAAATCTCAACATTGAGAATGTTATTCCATTTGTATTGGTTTTTGATATGCCCTTCACCTTAACGTCTAGTCATGACATGAGATCATAATGTGTTGTTCTGATTACTAACAAAGGGAATTTGAATTGTAGAGAATGCGTGTGCCTTCCTCATCAGAATGATTTTAATGTCACTGAAGAATGTGCTGCCTTTGACTAGAAAGGTCTTTGTTGGCTCTTGATTCCATTGTCTGATATATGACTTTATATCTCAGCATTGCATTATTTGTAAGCTGGCTAAGCATGTCTATCATGTTTTCAAGAGGTGGATAATGATGTTAACACTTGAAACGTTCTCCTGAGATGATTGCTGAAAACTACATAATTCTTAATTTTGCATTTGTTTATTCTGTTTGCTTTGATAGAATCCCTGTTTAGCTGAATTAAATGTTTCCCTAGGGATTGGAATGGTAGTTATCTAACACTATCCAATTTTGTAAATTCTTACTGTAGCAGCAAGATATACATGAAGACTCTTCAGCTCTGCACATCAAAAGAGCAAGTAGTGTGTTTGTATTTGGAAAGGCTTACACCTAGCATTATGCCCTACATCTTATATGACTCAAGATTTACGTAAGATTTCATTTTTATATACTAGGTCTAGCAAAAACTTTTCTTTAGCATTTATTATATGCTATTTTTTTATGATACAGATGAGCAAATCATGATCTCTAGCCTTGAGGAGACCATAATATAGCATAAAGGCAAGGGTGTATAAAACTACTTATGAAAAGTAATCATGCAAATATATGTACTAGTATTTCTGAAGGCACATAAAAAAGGAACAATTTATTGTGTGTGCAAAAGACTTAATATGTTACAGAGGAGGTGATTTTTTTTTAGACCTTGGAATATGAGTCAAATTGATCAAAACAGTAGAAAAAGTAGTCCAAGCTTGTATAATTGTTATGAAAATAATTTATTGTAAAGTCATAATGTAAAGCTCAGACTGAAAATTTTAACTAAGAAGAAATTTATATTTTAAAAAGTCAAATTAAAAAAATTCAAACCATGACAAAGGTTTAATAATCCTAATAAGATAATACCTAAAAATTAATAAGAGAGATAGTAAGTCCTTCCCACTTTGGCAAAGAGTATAGGCAATTCACAGGCATTTAACAATGGAGTGTGCAATGTAATATATATTTCAAGTACAACATCATGGGGGGCGGTTATAAAACCAATATATGTTGAAGCTCTGTTTTTAGGTGTATCATACTACTTAAGATTGGTCCAATTCTTATTGATATGATATACAATGTTCAACCTCTCTAATAAAATATTTGTAAATTGAAACAATGAGATTATCAGCTCTCTGTTCAGCAAAGATTGACATGGTTAATAATATTTAGTGCTGGTGAAATTGTTGGGGGAAAAATATTTTCCCTTCTAGTGGTAGTACAAATTAATATAATATATTTAGAGGACAATTTACTCATTCTAATTTATTTAATTTTAAGGCACTTCCCCTTTGGTCCATAAGTGCCACTACTAGAAACCTTTTCCACAGAACAATTCAAATGTAAAGTATACATACAGGCGCACAGAGATGCATAAAGATACACATGCATACACATATATAAATGCAGAAAAGAAGGCTTCATTAAAGCACTGTTCATAATAACTGATAAGACTAAGTGGAATTCTATAGACTAAAGCTTTGGACTCAGATAGGAAAAAATATTACAGTTCAAAGCAAATGAGGATTAAGCCCTTATACCATTTTGAGATGGTTTTAGTAGTTAAGATGTGTGGTCATTTTCATCTAGAAATCCTATTGTTAGTTATTCAGTGTGGCTTCTGTATTTATGCTTCGTGTGCGGTGTCTTTTATATCCTGAGAAAAATTATGTATAATTGCCACTGTTTCTTATTAAATGTTTGGTAAAATTTGCTAGTGAAACCATCTGGGCCTGGATATTTCTTCTTTGGGAGCTCTTTAATTATAAATTCCATTTCTTTAATAGTTATTGGACTATTGAGATGATCCATTTTATCTTGGGTAAGTTTTTGTAAATGGTGTTTTTTTAGTAATTGGCTAATTTCATCAACATTTTTGAATTTATGTAAGTAGAATTGTTTGGAGTATTCCCTTATTATCCTTTCAATATCTCTGAGATTCATAATATCCTCGGTTTCATTTTTAATATTAGTAACTGTGTCTTCTCTGTTTTTCTCTGTCAGTCTTGCTAGAGATTTATCAATTTTATTAATGTTTCAAAGAACCAGCTCAACTTTTTTGTTTCAGTGTTTTTCTCTATTGTCTTTCTGTTTTCAATTTCATTATTCCTGGTCTTATTTTAGTTTCTCTCTTCTGCTTCTTCGGGTTTATTTTCCTCTTCTTTTTCAAGTTTCTTGAATTAAGAGTTTATATTATTGAGTTGAGAGTTTTCTTCTCTTCTAACATTAGTATTTGTTTTTATAAGTTTTCCACTAAACACTGCTTTAGTTGAATCTTATAAATTTCCATATGTAGTATTTTCATTTTCACTTTAAAATCTTATCTATCATTTGAGACTTCCTCTTTGACAAATGTGCATTTACAAGCATGTTGTTTAATTCCCAAGTGTTTGGATATTTTCTGTTACTTTTTTCTATTACTGACTCCTAGTTTAATTCCATTATGGTCTGAAAACATATTTTGTGTGATTTCAAATGTTTTACATTTGCTAAAGTTTGTTTCATGAGTCAGAATATGGTTTATCTTGCTGAATGTTCCATGGGCACTTGAAAAGGCTGTATTTTGTTTTGTTGGGTGGGATGTTCTAAAATGTCAATTAGATCTAATTGATATATGGTATTATGAAATTCTTCTATACCCTTGCTTATTTTCTGTCTACTAGTTCTATTGATTACTGAGAGAAGAATCTTAAAGTGTTCAACCCTAAATATGAAGGTTTCTTTTCTTTCAAATCTGTCAGTTTTCATGTTGTGTATGTTGATGCTCTGTTTTTAAATGTATCATACTACTCAAGATTGTTACATCTTCTTGTTGAATTGATCCTTTTATCCTATACTAGAGGCCCGGTGCACAAATTCATACACCACTGGGGTCCCTTGGCCTGGCCTGCGGGATCAAGCCAAAACTGGTTCTCCGACATCCCCCAAGGCATCCCAGATTGTGAGAGGGTGCAGGCCAGGCCAAGGGACCCCACCAGTGCATGATTGGGACTGGGGAGGGATGCAGGAGGTTGGCCAGCTGGGGAGGGACCATAGGAGGGCTCCAGGGCATGTCCGGCCCAATTCGCTTAGTCCCAATCTGCCGGACCTCAGCAGCAAGCTAACCTACCGGTTGGAGCATCTGCCCCCTGGTGGTTAGTGCACGTCATAGTGACTGGTCAACCAGTCAACTGACTGCCCCCTGGTTGTCAGTGCATGTCATAGCGAGTGGTTGAGTGGCCTTAGCATATCATTAGCATATTATGTTTTGATTGGTTGAACGGCTGACCAGATGACCGAACACTTAGCATATTGTTTTGATTGATTACTGAGAGAAGAGTGTTAAAGTGTTCAAACCTATTTATGAATGTTTATTTTCTTTCAAATCTGTCAGTTTTTGTTTCACGTACGTCGATGCACTGTTTTTAGACGTATTGTTCTATTTAAGATTATTCCATCTTCTTGTTGAATTGATCCTTTTATCCTATCTAATAAAAGCCTAATATGCTAAGTGTCCAATCATCCATTCAACCAATCAAAACATAATATGCTAATGATATGCTAAGGCCACTCAACCGCTCGCTATGACGTGCACTGACCACCAGGGGGCAGACAGTCGACTGGTCGACCAGTCATTATGATGTGCACTAACCACCAGGGGGCAGACACTCTGACTGTTAGGATAGTTTGCTGCTGAGGTCCAGCAGATCGGGACTGAAGGAGATGGGCCAGACATGCTCTGGAGCCCTCCCACGGTCTCTTCCCAGCTAGCCAACCTCCCGTGTCCCTCCCTAGCCCCGATCGTGCACTGGTGGGGTCCCTCAGCCTGGCCTGCACACTCTCACAATCTGGGTCCCCTTGTGGGATGTTGGAGAGCCAGTTTTGGCCTTATCCCGCGGGCCAGGCCAAGGAACCCCACTGTTGCACATTTGTGCACTGGGTCTTTAGTTATTATGTATTTCTCTTTATCCCTGGCTATGTAGTTTGCTCTGAAGATAATTGTCTTTGTTTATCTTAGGATAACCAATCTAACTTTCTTCTGATTAATGTTTGCACAGTAAATACTTATTCTATCCTTTTACTTTAACCTATATTTATTATTATACTTGAAGTGGGTATCTTCTAGATAACATACAATTGGATTGATTTATTTCCTTTTGGCAATCTCTTTCTATTGATATATTTACATCATTTATATTTAATATAATTATTGATATTTTTTCAATCATTTATTTTTTGTTTGTTTTCTTCATTGTTTTTCCGTTTCCTTTTTATGCTGCTATACAGATTATTTTACCTATTTTTAGTATTGGATTTTTATTGTTCTGTCTTGGTTTTGACTATATCTCTGCATATTTTTAGTGGTTGCTCTGGGGATTGCAATATTCACAATTTTTCAGTCTATTGAGAGTCAGTGTTTTACCACTTCAAATGGAATGTAGAAACCTTACCACAATATTGGCTTTATAACCCTTCCCCGATATTTTAGAGAACCCAGGTAATAGGCTATTTATTTAATAGAATATTTATCATTGACATTGCCTTTCTTTTGTACCAAAGTCACAGTTCTCACTAGGTATTATCAGGAAGAATACAAAATTCCATGCATTTTTAATTGATCAAAACTTTATAAACATTCTCTCCATAACTCTTTTACCTTTTCTACCTTTCCTTCTTCTACACACACACACACACACACACACACACACACACACAATAAATACCACATACAATACCACATCTATAGCTATTTTCAAATATTGTAGAATAGTATCATAGTAGGTTTTGGTATGCCAGGTGTTTTAAGCCTTCATTTGATAAATTTCATTAGCTAAATACATATATTAAGCTCACAGGCTTACTCCATGGCTAGGAACATTAAAATAGGCATTCCACC
This sequence comes from Myotis brandtii, assembly GCF_000412655.1. NCBI lineage: Eukaryota > Metazoa > Chordata > Mammalia > Chiroptera > Vespertilionidae > Myotis > Myotis brandtii. The sequence continues at coordinate 677,933 of NW_005370529.1, forward strand.
ATAATTTATGCCAATTAAGATTTTATGAATTAGTTCTATGAATACAAATGAAACAAACATACAAAAACATATTCCACATAGCAAAAGCCCTCTAATATTTGGAAAATGGATTGCTAGTTACTTATGTTGTTCATGAGGTGTCTCAATATCCATTCAGTTGAGACTGAGTTCAGGTGTCCCCAGAAGAGCAGATTGTTTTTCTATTCTGTTCTTTGTACAGCATAGCCAATCAGAAGGCTCCACTTTGTTCAAGAGTGCCAAGCCAGGGACTTTACCTTAAACACAAGTATGCATTTCAAACCTTGAACAAACAGTCTGCTTAATAAAATAAGGGAAAGGGTTTCCTTTTTTTCTCTTCTCTAGAAATTCACAAACATCACTTGATAGGTGACAGCTCCTCCCTGACAAAAGGGGCTGTTTGCTTTCTGCTTTGGTGTTTGGGTAAACTGCAGCATGCACTGGCCAAGAATTTATTGCCTAGGGGAAGGTGTTTGCAGTCTCTGTGTTTAATCTGAAAAGAAACCCTTTCCTTCTATCCTCTCCCTCTTTTTTTGAGGAGGGAGAGTTGGAAATGATAGCCCAAGGGAAATAGTTCCCCTATCACCTGTCTCTGGTGTAACCTCAACAATGTTACTCAAGACACTGTGCTCAGTGTGTGTTCATTCAGAGTGACAAAGTTGAAGGGGGCAGATAAACAGAAAGAGATTTTAGAAACAGGGGAGCTGATTCTGACTTTGCATCTTCTTACAAACTGATCAATTTTAATATCCACATATACATTTTGTTTTAATTAATAACAAAAGCAAACAGTGAAGTTGATATGAATATTTTAGTCTCAGAAGTAACTCAAATAAATTTTTATCAAACTGGCAGATATTTGTTCCAAAAACATCTTGTCAATACTCGTATGCTCACACTTTATTACACACACACACACACACACACACACACACACACACACATATATATCCCTGATTAAGATACATGCCATCAAATTCCTTGCAAGTGTTGATCCAGATAGAAAAGCGGATGGCCTTTCAGATTCTCTGCCTTATTTATGTGTCTCAGATTTCCCATTTATATCTCAGCAAATCAAGTAAGAAATCTTGGAGGCTGAAGAAATTAAATATCCCAAATGGCTATCTCACATCCTACTTGGAATTGGAGGGGGAGATGTATTAGCAAGTAATTAAGCAGTCCTAAATTGGAAGGCTTCCACAATAATACAGAAAATATTTAGTTTCATACTCATTCAGATTTTTATTTATTAAATACAGGGGTTAGAACGCAAAGGCTTAAAAATTCCATCAAAGTAATATAGAGGTGTCAATTAGTCTAGCTGCATAATGTTTCATTGCAAATTGAGAAAAGTAAACTCTGTGAACTGGACAGTACATGTCTTGCCTGAACTCATTAACATAAAATAAAATGCTCAGGCATGCACAAATGCACGTACACATACATACACACAAACATGCACAGCTTGTGTAGGCTAAATAACACTTTGCTATAATGAAGTTAATTTGATAAAAAAAAAACTGATCAGGTTGAAATCCTTGCATGCTGACTTGAGAATCTGATTTGTTTGAAGTAATACCCATGTTACTCTGACAACCAATTTATTTAATATAATTTTAATCTACAAAAATTAAAAACTTCTAGAATATTAGCCTTAGGAATTTTAGAAAATCTAGTTCTAATTTAGTTCTAGTTCTAATAGAAGGGAAGACAAGGATTCAAGTTGATTACTGTTGACTTCAATATTTTCAATAGTTTGTGGTTAAATCAGGATTAAATCCAACTTTCTAAATTTCTCAATCTACCTTTCCATCTACTATCAGAGATAATAGTAAAGAGTTCAGGCTCTGGAGGTTGATGACTGCCTATATTTGAATCCAGTTCTGTCATTCAGTATTTGGATGATCTTGGCTAAATTGTGGTATTTTTCTGGGCCTCAGTTTCTCCATCTGTAAAGTGGGCATAATGGTGTTGGTGACACAGCATATAAAAGCTGTTTTGAGACTTGAGATATGACATGTAAAGCAGTTAGCATGGTACCAATCATGTGGTCATTTCTCAGTGGTGATGGTTGTTGCTGTTGCCCATTAGAGCATGATAAATCTGAAAAATGGCAATCATCAATCCCAATTAGATTAATTACTAATGCAGGAAAGAAATATAACTTGTGTAAATTTGTATTTTGGTATCTCCAAGAAGGAAGGGAGCATTTGACGACATTCTAGCATGCTATAAGTTGAGTTTTCTGCAAACTAAGATCAAATTTTGAAGCAGACTTCTTTTAAAAGCTAATAGTCTCTTGTGTTATTAGGTCTATTAGTGTCTATTAATTACTAAATATTATTTTATGTTAGTTATTTAAGTATTATTCAGTAATTTTAACATAATTAAATATTTCCTTTTCCAGAATAATACTTAAAAGCACAAACTTTGGAATTGGATATACTACTGATATACATGGGTTTGAATCTTAACACAATAATAAAGTCAGAGCTGTGTGGACTCCTAGGTAGTTTAACTCATAGAGCCAACAGCGTCAATATTACTTAATAGCTTTTTAAGTGCAATTTTGGGTTCTACTCCAGATCTACTGAGTTGAAAATTGGAGAGGGCAGCAACAATTTTTCAATAAGGCCTCCAGCTGATTCTGACGTTTAAGAATTATGGGGACAATCCAGTTAGTTAACATACATGTTTTTGTAGGCAGGGACGCTCCAGCTTTGAATGGGGAGTGACTTGCCCAAGGGTACACAGCAAAATGTCGGAGAAGAGACTGTTAGGCCAGTATCCACTTTAAAATAGACATTTATAATTGTGACTCATCTTCAAACATGTGAAATGGTCTGTTGGGTTATGCCATGTAGGAAATAAAAAGTTAGAATATAATACTTTAGAAGAAATCATGAAATATATTTATTAAATGGTTCGGCTACATGTGTCTTTATCAGTAAGATAAAGAAGTTTGTATATCAGTATTTCTTTATTGTGGAGATGATTCATAATCTTTTTCCTGGAAAGATGCTTAAATTCCACATTTGTGTTCTTGCCAATTCAAGATATTCACTGATGGTTTACTAAGTTCAAGATACCCTGATAGGCACCCAAAGTTTTCATAAAATAGCTGAATCATTCACTACCTATAACTTAGAGTTGGTGGGGGAGACAGATATAAAGCTAGTGAACTAGATTATAAATAATTTAAATGACCATACCAATAAAATATGTGTTGCTTATCTTTTGGGGGTAAATAAAAAGATAATAAATAGGTACCTACCATGAACAACAGACCAGAGTTCAATCATTGGCAATGACTGCTGGGCTGCATAACTTCAGGGACAGTATTCATATCATGCTCTATGGAAATAATAGCTCTTAGGCATTACACAGGTCAGTAGTCTTGCATCTAACTACCATTTATGCTTGCTATACTTGAGACAATTTGGGGAGTTTATGAATAGACAAAGAGCACATTCTGCTTCCAAGGATCTCCTAGTTTGTATGTAGACACTTGTATGTAGACACATACAAACTACTCTTATCTTGATAGTAAGTGGTAAGCACCAAAGGAGGGTATAGACAAACTTGAGCAGGAATTCGGATGATCATTTCTATTTAAAAGTTCAGGAAATACATTGGCCACATGAAGGCAAAGGGAGAAGTCATTTTAGGCAGAGAGAAACATGCATATGACTCAAGGAACAGGCTCTTTCCCCTTTTTTATTGAATTTATTGGGATGACACTGATTAACAAAATTATACAGGTTTCAGGTGCACAATTCCACAACACATCATCTTTACACTGCATTGTGTGTTCACCAACCCAAGTCAAGTCTCCTTTTGTCACCATTGATCCCCCCATATCCTCCTCCACCACCCACTCTTCCCTGGCAATCAACACACTATTATCTGTGTCCATGAGTTTTTTTTCTCTTTTTTGCTCAGTCCCTTCAGCCCATTCCCCCAACAGCTATCTTCCTATTCTCTGTTAGTCTGTCTCTGTTTTGCTTGTTACTTCATTTTGTTCATTAGATTCCACATATGAGTGAAATCGTATGGTACTTGTCTTTCTCTGAGTGGCTTATTTCACTAGCATAATGCTCTCCTGGGCCATCCATGCTGACACAAAGGGTAAGATTTCCTTCTTTTTATGGCCAAGTAGTATTCTATTATGTAAATGTACCACAACTTTTTTATCCACTCATTTACTGATGGACTCTTGGGCTGCTTCCAAATCTCGGCTATTAGAAATAATGCTGCAATGAGCATAGGGGTTCATATATTCTTCTGAGTTATTGTTTCTAGTTTCTTCAGAAAAATTCCCACAAGTGGAATCGCTGAATCATAAGGCAGTTTCATTTTTAATTTTTTAAGGTAACTTTATACTGCTTTCCACAGTGACTGCACCAATCTATATTCCCACCAAGAGTTCATGATGATTCCCTTTTCTCCACATCTTGCCAACACTGGTTGTTTGTTGATTGATTGATAATAGCCATTCTGACAGGTGTGAGGTGATATCTCATTGTAGTTTTAAAACTGGCTTAAATGTGTGAGGCAGTCAGTGAAAGAGAACAGAAATGGTGACACTTAAAGAAAACTGGAGAATTCTTGCCTCACCTACTAACAACAGTGTATGGGCTATCAAATTAAAACTATTTGACTTAAATATAGACATGAATGTGGTAAACTGTGTAATGGGCAGAGGGTCAATTTGATGTGGCTAGAACTCAACTGGCAAGAAAAGAAGTATAGGAATAGACAAATAGTTGAGTTGGAGTCAGTTCAAGGAAAATAGTGAGACACTCTAACCTGATGGCCTTGCTGACTGGTTAGGATACAGAATGTAGGTAACCAGAGGATGGGGGTCTGGAGATGTGGAGGTGCCTGCAGTGCATATGATCTCAAACTCAGCCATATCATGTGCTTATTGCCAAGAGAAATGTTGGGATTATGATTAAGTCTCTGTGGAGGACTATACTTTTCAGATAGTGACCTATTCATTGTCTATTTTGACCTCTACATTTATTCAGAATATACTAAGTGTCAGTTCTTGGAGTAAGACGAGATGAAAATGAGAGTACCTTTACTTTAAAACCTAATGTAGGATAAAGGTGCAAATATCACTAACTAGACAACAAGGGCCATGTTCATAAAATGCTGAAATGTAGATATAAAACAAGGCTGATAAAACCAGTAAGTGAGTTGATTATTTCTGATTAGAGAGATTATGAGAGTCTCCAGCTAGTGAAAGGTAAAATGCAAAGTGTGTGTGTGTGTGTGTGTGTGTGTGTGTGTGTGTGTGTGTGTGTTTGTCTGTCTTTGTTTGTGCAGTATGACAGTATGAGCCTCTCACTTTGTGGATATGAGTTAGTTGAGTGGAGTGTCTCCTAAGTAGATTGTCTGCAGTGATGTGAGCTTAATTTTGGTCTCTTTTGTCTAGCAAAGTTATTCTTTGTGTTTAGGAAAGACATATAATTTACCTGTAGATTAAAAAAACAGTTCTTACTTCACTGTGTTTACTTACCATCCTTCCAAGAAGCTGAAAGCTCTTAAAGGATATTATTCAAGCTGTTTCTCACCACACCCTCTTAAAGAGGTAGAAAGAGAGCAAGTACTCTAACATCTCAGTTTTGTACCTCTGTGGCACAGAAGAGTGAATCAGAAATTAAATTAGGAATAAAACCCACATACATGATTTGTTTTGGAATTAAGTACTCTTTCTTCCAATGGATGTCACTGCCTCCTTTATTCCAAATTAGAACTAGATGACTTTATAAAATACAGCTTTTAAAAATAGCCCTGTCTTTTAGATGTCTGGGTTAGATACCAAGATAATTTTTCTAGAAACTGAACTCAAGTGGATTATCATGGATTTAGTGATTTTGGCTGCCCTAGATGAAAGGAATCAGCACAAACTATCTCTGCTATGGAATTAAGTAGATACAGCCCCCTTCCCATTTAACCAGGGTATTTTATTCTTCTTTTATTAACAGCCTGTTTAGAAAAAGAGACAACTCAGCTGCTGAAATTGTTTGGATAGAAGGAAAACTAAGAAGGATATGGAGGAGGAGGAAAATCTATTTTGTGAATAATTGATACTGGGAAACAAGTGTATTCCAGTACACTGTCTCTTTTTCTTGAGTTTCAGGAATGAACATGTCACATGTAAAATTAAGCTCTTAGGAGGTCCTTTGGCATAGGAAGGAAATTTAGTGTTTTGAATTTTTAAATTTTATACCTTTACTATCCCCTGCATTTTGAAAAACCATCAAACTTTAGTAGTCATGAAATTTAATTAAAAAACACTGGCCTGGGAGTCAGGAACCTTGGCTTCTAATCCTCATGCTTCTGTCACTAATTGGCTTTTGGTTGATGGACAAATAACTTCCCCCGCTGGCCACTAGTTTTTTTATGTGTAAAAACATGAAATCTGACTAGGTGATTACTCAATTCTCTCATCCTCTGTGATAGATAAATCACCACCCCCTTGCTTCTGAATGCAGTCTTGCTATGACTCCTCTTGTGTCTTAGTGTGGTCTGATAGAACATAAGCAGGCGTGCATTTTCCAGAACCACTTGTGAAAGCCCATATACACCCATGCGTCCTCTTTAAAACGTATATTAAAACTTGTTCGAAATAATAGCTATGTGGCATGGAACCTAAAGAGTTTGCCACTCTCTTTCTTTTCTTTTTATTCTCTAGGGCAAGGACACTGGCGAGATTTGCAAAAATTAGAACACAAAAGCAACATTTTTATATCTGAGAAAATGAATGCTTCCCAATCAGTGCTTTTTGTGGAGGCGAGGTGGGCGGTGAGGGATTGCACTCGTAAAGATTAGTCATAAATGTGAATACTGTCTGGAGCTGGTGAAAGGAGTAACTAACTCCTTCTGTTACTCTCCCACTCCCTCCTCTAATGCGCTGCCTCTCTATCTTCTTTGCAAGTCCCGGAGGCAGTGTTCCTTCCAAACAACTACTTGCCTAACCAGTTCATTGGAATGTCTTTCTACAGATGGTCTCCTCATTCAGATTTCTTCTGAAAATGAACCTCTCTGAAAGCATAAATCACTTAAACAAACACACACACACACACACACACACACACACACACACACACTGCTAAATGTTGCACACAGAAATCTCTTCTTTCGTTTAAAAAAATACACAAGCAAACTTACATATCCCACCTTGACATAACAACAACAAAGTAATTAGGACAACAGTTACCTTGGTCCTTTTAAAGAGAAGGCTTTTTTCTTGGTTGCATTTGTCCTTTGGGGTGATAGGAATTAAACTCTCTTGATGTAATCTTTCCTGCTTATCACACGCACACCTCCTTGATCCCTTATCCCACAGCCTAAGGGTGATTTTATGAAGATATTACATTTATGTTGTCCTGGCATATTTTGAAATTAACAAATAATAAAATATGAAGCCAAAGATATAAACTACAGATTGACACAAATCTTGTCCAATAACAAATCTTGCCTTCATAAAAACATCTGTAAAGGTCTTAACCTAGGAGAGAAATTTAATAGTTATGGAATAATGTACTTAACTTTTTTTCATTGTATAATAGTGTCTCAGGCAATAACCATAGTGTCTATGAGATGTTTGTTTCTTTTTTTTTTCCTGACCCAGTTGCCTATCTAGTCCTACCAAAAACCCAGAGTGGTAATGGTTCACATGAGGTTTTCTTATTCTGATTGTGTATCGTTCCTACCTAAATAGGAATAATTTGTGACTTGAATTCAGTGGGGAAAACAAAAAAGAGTAAAAGAGCCAATCTCTGAGTTCATGCAGGAGAAATGAATTACCTGGTGTAGAAGTTGAATTTCTTGCTTTATCTGGTGAAAGTCTAAATGGTGAAGAATAAAATGTGCACTTTCTTGGCTGGTTTTGTTTTTGAGGGAATTCCCAGAATCATTTGAGGTTTGGCAAAATTGAAGTTTGGTTTTAATTTCTATGTCCTCTTCTGTAACAATATGATGAAACTAACCTTACTCAGCTATCTAGGAGTTAGCAAAAGAGTAGCTCATGGTTGGAAAACCATGGGCCTTAATTTTTACCATATAGAGTCTAGGGAACTAACTCATCTCATAGGCAATAGAAAGAATCCATTAACTTATGACTGAGTTACAAGAGAAAAAATGTATCGGTTCAAACATCTCTATAGACTGTAAAGTCTATATACAAATAGATTGTTGCACAGAGAGGAGGGTCCAAACTCCTAACTTAGAAGTTTGGGAAGTTAATTTCTGGTCCTGAATTCTATACCATTTATCCAAGTGACCTGACACGTGTCACAACCCTCTCTAGTTTCAGTTTCCTCACTTATAGAATAATCTAGACAACTAACATGGAAACGATATATATATTTAGACTTAGGTATCAAGAGTTTTCTAGAACAACCCAGAAGAGTGAATTCTTATGTAGTATGCCAACACATAAAACAAATCAAGTAGTATTTTATTAGAAATTTATTTCAAGGGCTCAGTACTTTAGACTCTGTGTTCTAAAATCATGGGTATATGAATAACTAAACTTCTCTAAGCATTAGGGTTTTATTTTTTTCCTTTTTTAGAATGGGGTTAATAGGATGACTGTGAAAACTAAATGAGATAGTAAACATAAAGTCATTATCCCAATAGTGAAGCTCCATAAATGTTGACTTTTAAAAATATTATTTTTATTAGGTCAGTTATGAAACAGGAAGGGTTGTTTAAAAAAAAAAAACACACGCAATGTAAGGATTGGTGTTGTATAGAAGTTACAGTGTTTTATAACCTATCGATGTGGTGTGTCTCTCTCTCTCTTCTTCCCCCCCTCCCTTCTACTCTGTCTATAAATACATGGAAAACAATCCTTATGTGAGAATTAAAAAAAAAGTTACAGTGTTTTACCAGGCTCAGGATCCAGAATGTTTTATTATGGTAGTGGTGTTATTTTAATTATTGTGTGATTTAAAAAAAATCTTTAATCACAAAGATTACAAGTAGTTATAAGTTATTTTTACACATTCTTTGTAATCTCTGGATAATTGTTTCTTAAACTGCTCCAAAATCCTGAAAGACCAACAGTAAAATTAAAACAAAAGTTAAAGATCTACTATCAAACAATTTTTAATTTATTATCATAAAACAATTAACAATTCTGACCCAAAATATCCCAAACTTATCATATGCACTAAAACTACCTTCGATAGAATAGCACCTACTGTGCAGTAAGGGTTGACTTATTGTATGGTTGACAACATTAGGTTGTGACAAGGGCATGTACTGAAAAATTTTTGGTAGTGCCATTTGGATGCCCCAGTGGGAATTCATGTATATATGCAAGTGCATGTAATTGATAAAGTGTGAGCCTGAACAACAATAACAAAAATGCACAGACGTACAACTTCCTACTCAATGATGATGTTTTATAAGGAGTACTGGTATGGGCACAGAGGTTGCCAGAGAAGCTTCATTCCATTGTCAGCACAAAAGTAAGTTAATTTTTCTGCAGAGCCCTGTTCTAAGCCCATGTCTACCATTTAACTAGGGCAAGTTACTTCAGCTCCCTGTTTTATCCTTCATTTGTAAAATGTGGATCATAATGGTAACTTCCTCATAGGCTAATGTGAATATTAAATCACATCATGTAAAGAAAGTGCTAGCAATCATGCCTAAACTTAAGAAGAGTTTAACCAATGTTTGCTATTGTTGTTTTCTGATTCTGTTTGTTCATGTGTGTATTTTTAAAATGTTTAATTTTGAAGGTACTACAATTTCTATCAGCCTCACACACTGATTCTTTGCAATGATCAAGTTACAGCAATTTATTGTGACTAAAAAAAGTAAAATTTTATTTTCTTAAACTAGAGGCCTGGTGCACAAAATTCATGCATCGGTTGGGTCCCTAAGCCTGGCTGGAGATCAGGGCCAATCTGGGCCTTCCTTCCTCCATCTGCTGGCTGCCAGCCAGGGCCTTCCTTCATTCCACACCGCCCCCTGGTGGTCAGCGCATGTCATAGCGGGCGGTTGAACTCCCGGTTGGTCAACTCCTCCCGGTCAGTCGAACTCCTGAGGGGACAATTTGCATATTAGCCTTTTATTATATAGGATGTTATTTCTAGTCAATCCCCTTGCAAATGTTATGGATTTTGTTATCTATGTGTGTGTGTGTGTGTGTGTGTGTGTGTGTGTGTGTGTTTGTTGCAATTTATGCCTAACAAACCAGATCTATTAGCTATTTGGATTAGAGATTGTATCTTTAGTGGATGTAAGACCTATGTTGGTCCTTCCTTGGTATTCTTGCACTTAGTTGATAATAATTTAAAGTATAATATTTAGTTTAGAATTAATAAAATAGATAGAATAATATGGTCTCTGAGTAAATATCTAATCTAATAAGAGAAACATGCAAATTGATCATAACTTTGCTATGCCCCAAGCCACGCCCACCAGCCAATCAGAGTGACTATATGCAAATTAACCCAACCAAGATGGCAGCCGGCAGCCACAGAGCTGGAGCAAGCAGGAGGCTTGGGTGCTCTGGTGATGGAGGAAGCCAAGCTTCCCACC
>NW_005370529.1:689292-748375 GCF_000412655.1 Myotis brandtii
TTATAATAAACTAGAGGCTCGGTGCACAAAATGCGTGCACTTGGTGGGGGGGGGTCCCTCAGCCCAGCCTACGATCTCTCACAGTCTGGGAGCCCTCGGGAGATGTCTGACTGATGGCTTAGGCCCGCTCCCAATAGGGAGGGGGCCTAAGCCGTCAGTCAGATATCCTTAGTGTTGCCGCAGCTCCCGCCACTGCTGCTGCACTCACCAGTCATGAGCCTGGGTCAGGGCTTCTGGCTGAGCAGCACTCCCACTGTGGAAGCGCACTGACCACCAGAGGCAGCTCCTGCGTTGAGTGTCTGCCCCATGGTGGTCAGTGTGTGTCATAGAGACTGGTTGTTCCTTCGTTTGGTCAATTTGCATATTAGCCTTTTATTATATAGGATAAGTATGCACTAGAGATGGTTTATATGCCCTGTCAAAGATGCATCAAAAGAGAAATAAATTTTTTTAAATGTCTAAACCCATTTAGATATTCAAGCATGCTATCCTTCAAAGGCCAGCTTGGACAATTTAGTTGCTGGACCTTCTCCCCATCACACTTCTTCAATGAAAGCTTATCAGGAGTATAAGGAAATGTGTCCTTATTTTAATGCTAATTTTTTTCTAAATTAGAATTATCCAATTTGATCACTCATTTTATACAATAATTGTGGTAGTGCTGAATACATTTTTTGGTTAATTTTTTTAAAGGCTGAAAATTTGTCACCATAAATTATATTCCAATAATGAGTCACAAACTGATTTATAAATTACAACAGATTGTTCACCAAGCTTGAAGCTCTATGAAAGCAGGAATCATATTTTTTTTTTCTGTAAAACACATTGCAAAGCTGGGTGTCAGTGCTCAGCAAATGTATTCTAAATGGTTTAGAGGTACAGCAGGCTCATCTCTTTAAATTGTTAACTCCTTAAGGAATCTAAGTCTTCTGAGAGCCCACCAAATCTAAAAGAGACAACATAATAAGTGGTCCTTAGTATTATATTAATTTAAAATCAGGTCAGTTCTAAATTTGGAGGTATCATGCTACCTAATATCAAACTATACTATACGGCTATAGTAATCAAGACAGACACATAAGTCAATGAAACAGAATAGAGAGCTTAGAAATAGGCCTATACCAATATGGTCAATTATTCTATAACAAAGGAGGCAAGAATATACAATGGGGTAAAGACCATCTCTTCAATAAATGGTTTTGGGGAAAGTACTGAGATACATGCAAAAACAAAACAAACAAACAAAAAAAAATAGACCATTTTCTTACACCATATACATGAATAAATGCAAATGGGTTAAAGACTTAAATGTAAATTTAAGGCATAAAACTCCCAAATCATAAAAATCCTAGAAAAATACATAGACAGTAAACCCTTTGACATTGCTCATAGTAATATTTTTTGAATACATCTCCTTGGGCAAGGGAAACAAAAGGAAAAATAAACAAATGGGACTACGTCAAACTAAAATGTTTTTGCACAGCAAAGGAACCTATCAACAGAACAAAAAGACAACCTGCCAAATAGGTGAAGGTATTTACCAATGACACTCAAAATATATAAACATCTCATACAACTTAATATAAAAAAAAACAGTCTAATTAAAAAATGGGCAGAGGACCTGAAATAGACACTTCTCAAAAAAAAAAAGACATACAGATAGTCAATAGACATATGCAAAGATACTCTATGTTACTAATCATCAGAGAAATGCAAATTAAAACCACAATGAGATCACCTTTCAGAATGGCTATCATCAATAAATTGGCAAACAACAAGTGTTGGTGAGGATGTGGAGAAATGGGAACCCTCATGCACTGTTGGTGGGATTACAAATTTGTGTGGCCACTATGGAAAACAGTATGGATGTTCCTAAAAATGTTAAAAATAGAATTACCTTATGACCCAGCAATTCCACTTCTGGGTATTTACCCAAAGAAATCCAAAAAGACTAATTTGAAAAGATATATGCATCCCTATGTTCGTTGCAATATTATTTCTAATAGCAAAGATATGAAGGCAACCTAAGTATCTATCAACAGATCATTAAATAAAGAAGATGAGGTACTTATATACAATGAAATATTACTTGGCCATGAACAAGACCAAAAATTTACCATTTGCAACAACATGAATGTACCTAGAGGGTTCATGCTAAGTGAAATAAGTCAGACAGAGAAAGACAAGAACCATATGATTTCATTTATATGGGGAATCTAAAAAAAATATAAACAAACAAATAAAATAGAACCAGAACCAGAGATACCGAGAACAAACTGGTCATTGCCAGATGTGAGCGGTGTGGGGGACTGGTCGAAAAGGGTAAAGGGATTAAGAAGTACAAATGGCAGTTACAAAATAGTCAGGGATGTAAAGTACAGTATAGGGAATATATTCAATAATATTGTAACAACTATATATGTTGCCAAGTGGGTGCTCAACTTATTGGGGGGATCACTTCATACATTCTGTAAATGTTTAACCACTGTGCGGCACATTTAAAACTAATATAATATTTAATGTTAACTATAATTGAAGAAAAAAGAAAATAATCTTAGCCTTATGGCTACTATTTTTCAGCTTTATGCCCCCTCCCATCCACGTTGGTTCCTAGCCTACCCTTGGCTCCAGCCAATATTTCCTTAATGTAAGCTTTTTATTTTTAATACTGTTTTCGCTGCCTGGAATTACTTTCCTTTTCTTCCTTCACCTAGCAGGTTTTAAAGACATTTTTTTTTTTGCTTAGACTTAGACTACTTGAAGTTTATTATATAAATTAATTGTTATTTTGTATAAGCTTTTGGAGGGAAAGTTTTATATCAGCTTATTTTCAGAGTCAAAAGTACGCACTTAAAATTTCAGAGCTGACAAAAATCATTTATAAATTCAATAATAATGGAGACAGAGAAATCTTTTCCCTAATATTTTTCCCTGAAAACAAAAACTAGATACTTCCATCTTCATTCAATCCACAGAGGAAATACAAAGAGTTCCAATATTTTTTTTTCTCCCTAATGTCATGGCTGGTATCTAATTAGAACACAGAAGACTATGACCCAAAAGAAGAAAATATTACTCCTATGACTAAAAATTAATTGATGTTGTCTATGATTCAGAATAAATAAAATAAAGATTATGTGTTAAATGTTTTGAAAAAATAAAATTGGGTCAGTTCTACTTTGCCATTGTTTTGATGTAAATTTTGAAAACTAGACACAATCCCTCCACCAATTTCTTGGCCATTCTTGTTGGATTTTTGCTATTTCTTTATGTTAATTGCTTTTTTTTGGTTCATCTGGGATGTGTAAATATTCCTTAAAAATGCTTCTTTGACTTCTATTAAGCAATTTGCAATAGAATTAAGCAACAGAAGTTCGGGCATTTGGGGAATTATCAAAAAGGATTGTGCCTAGAAGGCTGTTCTTTTTTTCTTTGAAGAACATTTTCTCTGAGTTTATGCAGATTTGAAGAGGTGAATCCAAGTGCTCTCTAAAGATTATTAGGCAGGACAAAGCATTTAGAGAGGACAATGTGGCATGTTTTCTCTGGAAATTAATCAGTCACTTCCAGTGTACAAATCAGGTTCTAGGTCAGAGGTTTTCATTTGAATCAAAGTAAATGGCAGTAGGGTTTAGAAAATGGTGCCTATTCATCAAAAAAACAAACAAATAAATAAAATATCTTATGTTTGAATAATGTTCTGCAGTTTAAAGTTATTTCACATCTATTATCAGCCTTCATCTTCACAACCACATGCAATATGTATTTCATACCATTCTAAGTACATTAACTCTTTGGACTTTTTAGTGTAATTAAATATTAAAAGCCATCTAACTTCATTAGTGTACAAGTTAGTATGTATGACTAAATAAAAGACTCCCATACTATTTTATACTGTTAAACAATTGAAAATATGGTTCTTGTTATGGAGCTCTAAGTTAAAATAATAGTATCTCAAAGATGCATGTTCTTTAATATTGTTTCATATGCTACCTACAGGTGACATTTTTAATAAAGCAACCATGAAAGGTATTTTCAGCATTGCTTACCTGAATGGCCTTGAAGGAAACCTTACATTATTTTTAATAATATTACAAACTCATTTTTAGTCCTCCTGAGTTGAATATTTGGGCATACTCAACAGTATCAATACTACTTAGGATTGAATAGGGTTTGTTTGGTTGTTTGCTTGGTTATCAGAGAGTGAGATCTTGGTTCTCCTTCGACTAAAGCAGAAAATGTCTGGGCAGTGTCTGTTAGTGTTGATCGATAGGTCATTTCTCCTCAACAGTCAACAAATTCATTGATTGATTCACTTCTTAAAATATGTTGAAACAGTTCTCTGTACAAGACCCTCTTTTAATATTTGTATGCCCATCCTAATGGTTTTACTTGGGATGTTATCCTCGGTAGGATTTTGTAGTGTATTAGAAACTTTGTCGAGCATGGCGGAATGATAAATTGTACTTCTGTTTACATGGCTAATTGTAAGGGTTTGGTAACATTCCTTTGATGTACTAAGAGCAGCTAATGAAGACAGTTAAATAAACAAACCTTAATAATGAATCTAGGAGTTCATACAGACATAGTCTGCTAATTTGCTTCTTGTCCCTGGCCCAAAATTTTATGTCTCTCTTCCCAAGTGGAACACCTATTTTGAAATCAATGGAAAGCCAGCTTTTTATTCATAACACAACACTATACTCCCTCACTTAGTATGACAGTGCTTGGAACTGGCTTTAGAATCAAATGTTTTGTTTTGTTTTACCAATATGGAAACTGAAGCTCAGAGAAGTGAAGTGATAAGCCCTAAATTACCCAGTCAGTTGGTCAAAGAGCCAGTCTAGAATCCAGGTTTCCTGATGGTATCCACAATGCTATGATGCTTCCTTTAAAAAATTAACTACATAGATAATATCTCTTGAGATGCACTCTATATTTCATCAATTAATATATACTAACTTGAGACTATTAAACCTGTCTTTGGCTGGTTTGTTAAATAGTTGTCTCACATTGTCATTTTGCCTTACTGCAGCTCTTATTAACTTGGAGAAAGTATCAAAACTTTCCCTCTAATGTGTTTGGTGCTTACTCAATGCCAAGTTTAGTGCCTAGCCCTAGACTATCATGTTTGATGGGAAGGTAGATTGAATTTCTGTTTCATTTTCAAGAATTGTGCTCTAAGAGCAGGGCACCCTAACCCCCAGACAAGCTTGTCCTGCAGACGTGGTGGTGTAATGAATTAGTCTTGCACGAGTCTGTGGCTTCTGGAAGGCTAAGCAGGGAATCAAATCCTCCCTTTGTAGTGAGACAAGCTGCCAGAGAAGTGATTGATATTGCTACAGAAGTGGGACTTCAAGGAAGAAATAAGCAGATAAGTGGGGTAAAAAGCAGATAATACTACTACTTTTCGCTTAGTGTCTTTTATCTGAGCATCTGAAGGCAGCTGTATCCTCACACATCAAGGCCTCTCAGTGTAAAGAGACAATGGGGTCTCTACTTTTACTCAGTGGCCTCTTCCACAATCAATAAATCAGTGAAAAGATTCCTAAAGAAAAAAAACAGTGTTAAATATTTTTTTTTTATCCATTCTCTGGGAAGCTAAACCACCAGGATATGAAGCAATCCCTCTAAAAGTTATCTTGATCTTGATGCAATGTTCTATAATGCACTTCCCCTATAATATTTGGATCTGATAAAAAGAAACTCCTACTGTACCAACTAAGGCATTTACTGTATTTTTAAAACCCTTCTGATCGTGTCAGGCTCACTCACTCCCTGTGAGTCATTCTTGCATTTATTTTACTCCTTAAAAATGTCCCTTGTAAATCTTATTTTAGGTCGAAGTCCTTAGAGAGTAAATCTTTCAGACAGCTTCAGGCCATTATGACTTCAAGGAACTATTGTGAAGTGAAGCTGTCATTTAATAAAGTTGATGGATCAAGTTAGAGATCTCTTTAGTATGCCTTCATTAATTTTGTACACATCTTTTTAATTCAGACAAAGAGGCTAAGTTGCCAAGTGAAAATTGTTTCCTTTTAGCAGACCATGACTCAAAATTCAGAAGCCAATTCCTAAGAGAGTCAGAGAACAATACTGGCTTCCACATGATTTTGGGGTAACTTCATTCCTTATTTAAAAAAATAGCTATAATAATAGTTCTAGACATTAAACCACTAAATATAAATACTAAGGAACATTAAAAAATATTGTTGAATCATCCTCTTCATCTCTGCCCTTTTGTTGTTGTTGTCACTTTAACTATGTTGTATGTGTATATGGGTTTGGGAGCATGTGCTATTTATTTTTTCTTTAATTATAGAAGCATTAGGTTAGGAGAGATCTTAAAGGTCAGATGAGTCTGGCCTTTAGTTCCATATAATATGTAAGCAACTAGCATAGCTTAGGGGAAAAGAACACAGATTCACTCAATCTGTATTCCCCTGAAGGTCATAAAAATATCACTGGATACATAAAATAAAAATAAAAATCACCACTGATTCATGGCTAGATGTTTCAGGTTTTATTGTTTGACTAAAGACAAATTTGCTTTCTTTTAACAAACAGCATTTCCTTTAAAACACATTTCATACTTGGCAGAAGATGAAAAAGAACTGTGTATACTTAATAGTGCCTCTGCAGCCATCTTTCAATGTGATCAAATTCTTTTGTGAGTGGATGGTTTTCTAGTTGAGATAATGGAAGAAAGAAATTGTGTGTGTTTGGGGGGAAGTGATTTGATAAAGAAAACACAGAGATACTGCATGTATCACTATTTTGGAAATTTCAGTATACTAATGGTTATTCTAATCACCTCTGTTTTCACCTTCTCTTTATAGTTTATAAAGCACTTTATATCATTTAACAATCCTTAATTACCTTGGACATGAGGTGATATAGTTGGTGCTATCCACATGTAATAAAAGTAGAAAACACAGTTTTAGTTTTGCCCCAGCCCACAGACTTAGCAACTATCAGAATCAAGACTTTAAGGCAGCCCAATTAACTTAATGCCACTGCTCTCCAAGCCAAGTTCAAAGTGTGTTCAAAATATGGCATTAGATATAGCACATCAGCCTGTTATTATCAAGTGCTATACAAAACGTTAGTCAATCTTGTCATCAAATATATCTCAAGACCCAGGTACAATCCAACACCCTATAGAAAATAAATTGAGTTAAAAACTACATATAAATAAGTCATTTGCCATGAACTGAGTCCACTAATTTAACTTAATAGGTAGGTAAGTTTTTCAGGCTCTGGCCAACACCCTATAGAAAATAAATTGAGTTAAAAACTGCATATAAATAAGTCATTTGCCATGAACTGAGTCCACTCAATTTAACTTAATAGGTAGGTAAGTTTTTCAGGCTCTGAACTCTATCACCCAAGTCAGTCTTACTGCTTTTTTTCCACTCCAAACCTAGAGGGTGCTGCTCCTCTTGCTGGATTCTAAGTTCTGTCCTTCAGTATAAGGTAAGAACTACCTTCTACACATTACCTAGATCCTAATGTCACTTCTTCCTCTGTTTCCACTTAGTTTTACCATGTTATTTGCTTAATTGTGCTTTGCTTCCAGGCTTTTGTGAAGTGCCCTCTAAGGTATTTGTCTACTTATTATACTTGTTTGAGTGTCTAAAGCATCTGGTCATCATTTTTTTTAAATATATATTTTTTATTGATTTTTTACAGCAAGGTATTTGTCTACTTATTATACTTGTTTGAGTATCTAAAGCATCTGGTCATCATTTTTTTAAAATATATTTTTTAATTGATTTTTTACAGAGAAGAAGGGAGAGGGATAGAGAGTTAGAAACATCATTGAGAGAGAAACATCGATCAGCTGCCTCCTGCACACTCCCCCACTGGGGATGTGCCCGCAACCAAGGTACATGCCCTTGACCGGAATTGAACCTGGGACCCTTGAGTCCGCAGGCCGACGCTCTAGCCACTGAGCTAAACTGGTTAGGGCTAGTCATCATTTTTTACTGATATCTAACTTTCCCTTTCTCATTTAACACACTTTTTTTTTTTACCTTTTAGAATCCCTAAATTCATAATGGAAAAACTTCCACCAGAGAGAAATAGAGATTAGCATTTATTAATACCGTAATGTGTTTATTAGAAAACCCATCCTAGCAGCCAAAATTTAACAGATTTTTTTTAAAATATATTTCATTGATTTTTTACAGAGAGGAAGGGAGAGGGATAGAGAGCTAGAAACATCGATGAGAGAGAAACACCGATCAGCTGCCTCCTGCACACTCCCCACTGGGGATGTGCCCGCAACCAAGGTACATGCCCTTGACCGGAATCGAACCTGGGACCCTTCAGTCCGCAGGCCGACGCTCTATCCACTGAGCCAAACCGGTTAGGGCAAATTTAACAGATTTTAAAGCAGAAATTGAGCTAGCTCATGAGATGCAGTTCTGGCACCCTTGGAAACAAGCCATGGTGACATGTATAAATGTGTATTTTTTTCTTAGTTAAATACAATGGATAATGCAATTCTTTCAAATAGAGATGCAATACTGAGAATGAGAAAAGTTGTTTCACATTCATAAAATAGTAGCAAAGCATCAGGACACTTATGTTCTACTTTTGGGTTTTATATTGTCTGTCTCTGAAATGAAAGTGTTTGATTACATGATTTATAAAGTTTCTTAATGGTGTAATATTCTTTAGTTCTACTTTTACTAGTGCTTAGAATTATTGCTCACATTGTCATCACTATAAGCCAGGCATTCTCTTCCATCCCTTATCTTTGCAAGACCACATTTTTTTTTTCTCAAAAAAAGAGTCACAGAGCCCTTTCTCCTGTCCCTGCTGTTCTTGTTGGGGCATAAGAAGAGAAAGCTACACTATCATTATGAGTGTGTCTACTTACAGTCCTAGGAAATAATGGGAAAAGTATTTATGAGCCAATGCTTAATTAATTGCTCACTGCTGAGACTCATAGAGGTGCAATGATGAAGAAATGGGACCTTGTCTTTGAGTTTTTAAATTATCCTGAGAATAGGGGCCAGCCCCTTCTGGGGTAGAGTTCCCCAAGGCTTTGAATCTAAATGTAAATGTCAGCCCCAGGTGGACAGAACATTGAATTTTCTAATTAACCTTGCAGGTCAGTCTTTAAGGAAACAAGGATATAGCACCCAGCAGTTTACAAAGGCGTTCTGTGCATTATTTGCTGAAGGTCAGAGGTCAAACAGTGTTGTGACAGTCAGGTGGACTTGGAAGGCACACTTCTCTGGGGAGGATGAGACAGAGAAGAGCAGTTGACGTTGATCTTTGGTGATAGCAATGACAGAAGACAGTCCTTCGAATTCTCGGGTATTTTCTATCTTCTTTCAGTTCACAGGAAGATTTTCTATTTTTAATCCAAGGAGTTAGAAAAATGGAACCATAGGAGATAAGAGGTGATCTACCTCACTTCACTATCTTCAGGGAAGTTAAATAGTAAATTATAAAAGCTTAATTACCTTAAATATAAAAAAAATAAAAAGAATTCAACTCCACCACATTCTAGTCTTATTCCACTATATCTTTCCTACTTTATCGTCCATCTCCCATGTCCTTCCATGCTCACCAAAATCCACCTTCTTGTTCCAAATACATAATTTAATGTCTCTGTCTTTTGGTCCTTTTGTTTTATTTTAGAAATGTCTTCTTTCTCTTCCTCTTTTTCCAAAATCCTTCTCAACCAGAAAGACTCAACTCCTGTCCTCACAGGAGATCAATCACTCTTTCTTTTATGTTTCCATAACTTAACACTTAATTAGCATTTATTTTTTATATATTTAATCTTAATGGTAAATGTATTATTTTTAAAAAATATGTCTGTTCCACTAGATCAAGAAGTCTGAGAACAGATATTGAGTCTTATCCTTCATTGGATCTTACTGCAAGACCACATACAATAATATATGAAGTTAATATTTAAAATGAAATGTGTATGTGTGCAGGTGTGTGAATGAAAAAAAATAAAATGGTCCCTAACCAATGGTTTCTAATATCCCTTCTAGCATTAACATATCCCAAATGGATCTATGATTTGACCTCAGAATAAAATAAAAACAACTAATTTTAAATCAATTACTATTTACGTTAGCCTTGACTTAATTTTTCTGTCTAAAGATTCCTCAGTTAGGAAGACAGAGGAGGTAAAACTCAAATTTGAAAATTTGCCCAATGAGGTGAACCAATGAAATGTTTTTTGACCTGCCCCTCTTTAGAGTAACAGTGGCAATCAAAGAGAATGTTTGATGTTCATGCTTACCTAGTCTTCTAGGTATTGACCATGACTAAGATTTTATGATGGCTGCTAAATAAAAATTATAAGAATGTGGACCATTGGAGGAATGAGTTTAGAGAGAAGAAGCTAAATATATCTTTTAAAGAGATGTTCAGACTGAAGCACCTGTGCTCTGGTTTGGTCATAATCTTACTCATACATTCAAGACACAACACTCACACTGCCATTGACTCAGCCCTTTGTCACTGTAGCTTAAACACCTTACCCTGCAGAGAATCTGTTTGCATTACAAAACCTAGTAAATGAAAAGGAATAATTGAAGGAGACTGCATATTTGATTAAGATGAAAGTAGTAAACACATTTCATTCACATAGCAACCGAGTTGGTAAATAATTTCTCAGTTTTATTTTTCCTTTTGATGGGGCCAGCTACGCCACTGTGTATATGTGTGTATGCTTATGTTCAGATTATTTATAATGTGTTCAGATTATTTTTTACATGTTCTTTCTGTAATTTGAACACAACTGTACTTGTGTCCACCCCAAAAAATTATTTCTTTATTGTTATTAAGCTATTATACTTAGTTTTTCTTTACTTTTAAGCAACATATATTTTAATCCTAAATCACATTTCAGTCATTACTGAAAATGATCTATTGTTTTCAGATGTAGCACTCATCTTGAGTCATTTCTTAAATCTCTTTGTGATAACTGTTACAGAGTAGTCCAGTTAAAGATCCATGGAGATAAGGTTGTTGTGGTTTTTTTCACAAAATCAAACCATGGCCTCCTTAGGCCAGAAGATCTGGTTTAACCATTCAAGTCACAGAGGCACACCTACTTGATTGCACCACTTTTTAAATCAAGTTGTGAATCAGACTTGGGAAGCTGGAACTAAGTCAGTTTATTGTGTCTGTAGAAAAAGGAAGCGCAGGAGATCAACATTAAGAGGAAAAAGCTACTAAAGGGGAGAGAATATCTTTGGGAGTCATTTGTGGCCACAAGATCTCTTATTTCCCCTGCCGAGCATGCAAACAAATTGATTTGCTCCAGACAGAATTCCTCCCCATTGTTGGGGCATGCATGGGAGAGGGTTATGTCTTCTGTGACAGGGCAACTTGTGTGGTACAGGAGAGCATGCAGCCTTAAGCATAGTTTATGTGTGAACTTGAATATAACATTTAACTCCGCTATAACCTGATTTCCTTATCTGAGAATTGGGGGTAATGAGGCCATGCCTGTCTGCTTTATAGGCAGATCTCATGGATCAAAACAGAGTAGTCACCTGGCAAACAGAATTTGAGTGCTGATTCTGCAAACTTTCTAAGCTGCAGGAAGCACAGAACTAAATTGGGCATCACCCTTGCTCTCGAGCTCATACTTTAGTGTGGGGTTCATGAGAACAAACTTAAAAAGTAATGACATGGATCTATAATAATTTAGGTATTCCAGAATTGGGTAAACATTTAAAAGCAAAAGCAACTGGCTGCCTAGGGAATAAAAGAATAGGTCCACAGATGCTAGCACAATGCTGGGTACATAGCAAAAACCCAAATGTTGACTCAAATGGAGGTAACAAGTTATATGAGTTTTAAAGAACATATTTGAGTTTGCCTGTAGAGAGAATAGAGGAACTAGGGTTCACAAAGCTGCAAAATTATAAAATATATGTACTCTTAAATTGCAATGCATGATACATTTCCTAATGTTCTTATTATTAGCTTTAATCCACTGCAGCACTCTGCTCATTGATAGGACCTTTTCAATTAAGTAATTGATTAAGACTTTCCTAGATAGAAATAGAGAATATTTTCATTTATTGTTTTAATATATATTTTATTGAGTTCAGACAGGAATGGAGAGGGAGAGAGAGAGAAAGAAACATCAATGATGAGAGAGAATCATTGATTGGCTATCTCCTGCATGCCCCCTACTGGGGGTAAAGCCTGCAACCCAGGCATGTGCCCTGACCGGGAATTGAACCCGGGACCCGTCAGTCCCCAGGCCGATGCTCTATCCACTGAGCCAAACTGGCTAGGGCCAGAATATTTTTAAACCAGAACTGTTCATGGGGTTCTTACCAGGACATTGGCATGTGCACTTTGAGTTGGATTTGGTTTTCCATTTTGAAACAATACCCAGGTTTCACTTCCAAACCTTTCTTTGTAGGCCCTGCTTTCTAATCCCAGGGATGCTATGCTTTTCTCCCTACTTAGTACAAAAATGACACCAGGGCCCTAGCTGGTTTGGCTCAGTGGATAGAGCGTTGGACTTCGGACTGAAGGGTCCCAGGTTCGATTCCAGTCAAGGGCATATGCCCCGGTTTCGGGCTCGATCCCCAGTTGGGGGCGTGCAGGAGGCAGCCGATCAATGGTTCTCTCATCGTTGATGTTTCTATCTCTCCCTCTCCCTTCCTCTCTGAAATCAATAAAAATATAAAAAAATGACACCAGGAAGCTACTTATTTTGATGTATTGTTATTATTATTATTAATTTATATTTATTTTATTTTTAAATTGCTGTTTACATTCAATATTATTTTTATTAGTTTCAAGTATACAGCAAAATGGTTATACAATCATATACTTTACAAAGTGATCGCCCTGATATTTTCAGTACCCAACTGGTACCATACATATTTATTACAATATTATTGACTATATTTCCTGTATATGCTGCACTTCACATCCCTGTGACTACTTTATAACTACCAATCTTTTCTTGTCAATCCCTTCACCTTTTCACCCAGTCCCCAAACTTCCTTTCCCTCTGGCATCATCAGTGTGTTCTCTGTATCTATCAGTCTATTTCTGTTTTGCTTGTTTGTTTATATTGTTCTTTAGATTCCATGTATAAGTGAAATCATAAGGTATTTTCTTTCTCTGAGTTATTTCACTTAGCATATGCCCTGTAGGTTCATCCATGCTGTTGCAAATGGTAAGATTTATTTTTTATGGCCGAGTAATATTCCTGTGAGTATATATAGCAGAGTTTTTTTATCCACTTGTCTATTGATGACCACTTTCGTTGCTTCCATAGCTTGAGTATTGTAAATACACTGTAATAATATAGGGGTGCATGGTGTTTTTATGATTTTTGTGAGCCAAGGTTCCCTACACTCCACGCTAGGAAAGAGTAGAAATGGTTTCCAGGGACAAAACTTCTTTTCCCCCCATGGCCTGTTGTAACAGGGAGAAGACACTGGAACTCTCTCAGCCTCTGCATTAAGAGAGGCAAAATGTGATTTTTTCCTCTTAGAGTTCATCCATGATTCCAAAGTAAATACATCTCCTTTTTATTTTTCCTAGGATTTATTTTTCCCTAGAAAGGGCAAAGTGGATTGATGTAAGAAAAAATGCTGAGTTGCCTCAAAATACAGCCTCCAGAAAGAATAAGGCACCCTTAGTCCAACCTATTATTTATGCTGAGGAGAGAAAAGTTGAGGAACTAATAGTAAAGCCTAAAAGTCCCAGGAATACAAACTTGGTCTATATAATCAACTGCCTGACCAGCTCTTTAGGAAGAAAATACCACAAGGAAAAGATGTGAGATATAAAGTCGATAGGGACATTGTGTGTCATCATCAATAGTGACATTCTGATCTTGGTTAAATAGACACACATAAAGTACACACATAGATTCACAGTAGTAGAGGATGCCAAACATATAATAAAACTAAGTCCAATGAACAGATTGGAAAAACTGCAAGATGGAAGGGAAATGTCCTTCTTCAGATAATAAAATCATTTATGGCAGAACCAGAACTTAACCCAAAGTCCATGACTATTGGGAGATGCATGACACTTAAAGGCAAGATAGGTTGTCTTTCCTATGGTTTTCAATAGGGTAAATCATTTAAAAGCTGGTATTGTAGGGGAATGTATCACATTGTGAAACAAGAAGGAAAGTTTGTGTGTTCTGCAATTAGCTTGAGTGAATATTTGTTCATTATCTGTCCATTCAACAAAAGAGACTAACTCAAAATCCTGGAGCTGAGTACTGAACCCCAGGGTTCTGCTGTGGATTCCAGTGCTCTTCCCACTGCTCCTGCTCCACTCTGGCTATTGACTGCATAGTCTGTGACCATCTACTGTGGCAGCTGCCATTTGGAGGATAGACAGTAAGTAGATAGAAAAGTAATCACATATAGTTTTAATCAGACTATTTATTGAAGCACTAGAAGATCTTGTGTTTTAAAAAATAAGAATTTATAGAAGATATTTAGTAGCCATGTCCAGAACTACAGATATGAATATGCAAAATGATAAAAGGGTACTAAAATCTATTTTTAAACTATCATACACTAATTACTGCTATATGGTTGGTTAGGAAGTTAAATGTTGTAATATGGGGTGAAATTTTGATTTTACAGATAAAAATGTAAAGAAGCTAAGTAAACACACCAGTTTTCAAACAAACACAAGTTGGTTTGACTTAAAGATCTGCTCTTTCACAAGTAGCCCAATCAATGGTCTTGGACATGAGTATGTTTAATGAATGATATATACTATCAATAGGGAGAAATTAATTTTTGTGAGTTTTTAACTCTAAAATATAAAAAAAATAATAGTAGCTGCTAATGATGTTCTGTTTTACATTGTTGGTCTAAACATAATCTGGTATAATATCTGGAAATCAATGTAGTAATATCTATTGGGCTTTAAAACACTCTTATTTTTGACTGAATGACTTAACTTCTGATAGTGTAGTACTTTTTTTGCTTTAAGTTTATAGTGTTAAAGAAAAACAGAAGCAAATTGAATGCTCAATTAATGGAAAATAGCTAAATTCATTCGATAAGACTGTAGCAGTTTTAAAACATTGTATTTTAAAAACAAACAAACAAAACATGTAATTACTTGAGTATGCACTCATTAACAGGTTAATTTTTAAAATTAGGTAAATGCATATATTTATAAGTATGTATATAGACACATATATACATACTTAACAAAATATATTTTAATATATACTACCATATGTACAGCTTGTAAAACATACAAAATTGCATGGAATATGTATCTATGGAAGAGAATATAGCAAAATTTTAGTAGTAATTACCTCTTGATTCTGAAATAAAAGGCTCAAAATGTTATTTTTATGTAATAAATTTATCAGAATTTTTCTCTCTATATATATAATATTAAAAAGCAATAAGCTTGGGAATATGTTAAAGGGTTAATATCCTTATTAATAAGGAAAACACTGCTATTCTTATGGAATAGGTTGCATGGGGAGGACAGGAGACATTAATAGATCACTTAAAGAAAAAAATGCAAAGGGCTAATAAACATTGAAATACATGTAATCAAATCTCACTAGCACATTAAAATAAGAAATTTTTTTTCAATCATTAAATTGGGAAAGATAATCCTTCATGTGTGGCCCTTGGCCTCATAAAAATGCAATTTGGTGAGTCCTTTTGGAAAATAACTTAATTCTGTACCTAACAAGTGACAAGTATGTAACCTTTGACCCGGTATTTTTAATTGTAAGAATATTTAAATGCTCATAATAACTTTAAAAATTATTTCTTCTTACAGAATACTTACATAAACACAGGAGAAGAAATAACACATTTTTATTTTGAGTTTTTGTGTTTTGCCTACAAATATAACATTTTTGTAATCTAAAATTTTTCAAAAGCAAAATGAAAGAAAATGTGAGCAGAGATGGTATTATCTCTGTACATTTTTTTCTACATAGACTGTTTTTTATATTTCTTTATTGATTTCAGAGAGGAAGAGAGAAGGAGAGAGAGATAGACACATCAATGATGAGAGAGAATCATTGATCGGCTGCCTAATTCTGTACCTAACAAGTGACAAGTATGTAACCTTTGACCCGGTATTTTTAATTGTAAGAATATTTAAATGCTCATAATAACTTTAAAAATTATTTCTTCTTACAGAATACTTACATAAACACAGGAGAAGAAATAACACATTTTTATTTTGAGTTTTTGTGTTTTGCCTACAAATATAACATTTTTGTAATCTAAAATTTTTCAAAAGCAAAATGAAAGAAAATGTGAGCAGAGATGGTATTATCTCTGTACATTTTTTTCTACATAGACTGTTTTTTATATTTCTTTATTGATTTCAGAGAGGAAGAGAGAAGGAGAGAGAGATAGACACATCAATGATGAGAGAGAATCATTGATCGGCTGCCTCCTGCACACCCCCCACTCTGGGGGTCGAGCCGCAACCCAGGCATGTGCCCTTGGCTGGAATCGAACCTGGGACCCTTCAGTCCGCAGGCTGATGCTCTATCCACTGAGCCAAGCTGGCCAGGGGTCTACATAGACTGTTTTGGAGCCCTTCAAATGTAACAGACGGTTTAAAGCTGGAGAAGTGACTAAATTACAGTTGTTATTATAAACATAGAGTGAGGTATCTCTGGTCAATGAGCCGTAACACTGTTATGGACATGACATTGAAGGAGGGATAAATACAGTTATGTACAGCACAATGTTTGAATGCATTTGGGGGCCAAAATATACAAGTTCTATCGATTCGACATTTAGTATTTGCATCTCACTATCTTTATCCTCATCTGATATAGGGATAAGAACAATACCTAAATCATATTTATTTTGACAACTACATTAGTTTGATGTACAAAGTTATTTCAAGAGTCCCTGACCCATAAAAAATACAAAGAGAGAGAATTTAACCCTGTCCACCATTATACCTTCTACTGGAAGGTCTACAAAAATAAATTATAGCTCCGGTATAACTGTAAAATTTAGGACAAAACTCATCTCCTCTCCTGTGCTCATAAGTCTTATATGTTTTTCAGAGCCTAGCTAAAGACCCTCAAATGAATTTGATTTTCCTGGTATATCTTGCTTTGGAATTTAGCTTTGAAATAAAGAGAAAATTAACCCATAGTTGAATTAATTTTGTGGCCTTCAATAGTTTCCATAAATGCCAATTTTCTCACCTATTTGAAGCAGGAGGGGAAAGAAATCACTTAACTTGGGAAAGATTAGAGCTTTGAAAGTGACTCTAGGTCACTTTCCTATAACTTTGTGGTAGCTGACATTAAACATTCTAATTGATTTAGTTCTGCAGCAGGTGGAAAGTCCCAACATTTCTTAGCTTTCACACATGCTCTATAAAAGTTAATTTTTTTTTTTACTAATGCAGGTTTATCATGCTGACAATTTTCCTTTTTGACAAATAATTATTGAGGGTTTGAGGTACTGTGTTGGATTGAAAGCATCATTTTTTCCTCTTACTTCAATTAGATACTGTGCTTTGATTCCTATAGAAAAGGCTTCTGTGTCATAACAGAAACTTTGAGTAAGGAATCTACTGCTCAACTTTCTAGTTCTTTCTTATAGTATTAAACTGCTCAATTGAACTCTTCAAGCTTTTAGACACAAAATGAGATATCTTGAATAGAAAAGCACTCTGACCTCAAAAGATCATAGACTAGTGGGGAAGACAGAGAAGTATACTAGTTTTTGCATTGTAAGATAGTATTAATTATTTCGTAAATAATTCATATAAGAGAAGATTGAACTTCAACTATAGTATTGGAGAACTCCTCATGAAGGTGGCATTTAGAAAATGTTTGCAATTTATCAGGCAAAAAGAGTGAAAGCATTTTAAACTAAGGGACCAGATTGAGCAGAGGGGCAGAAGTGGTCACCAGAGGCCAGAATGTGGCAAGCAGAGTGGAATATACGTGAGGCTGAGAGGATAGCTTGGGAACTGACTCTAAAGGGTCTTGAGTATGTGTGGAAATGCTTGGTTTTCTTCCATAGGCATTGAGGTAGCCTGAGCAGGGACACCATTAGAGCCATTTAGGAAAGATAAAGTGATGGTAAGGGGGCTCTAACTGGGAAGGCAGAAAGTGGAGGCAGTGCTGGATAGCTCTAGTTCTTTCTCACTCAGGTAAATTTAAAAGGATTGATATGTTTAGAACTAGGTACGAATTCTTTCTTGGCCCTAACTTGTTTGATTCAGTGGATAGAGTGTCAGCCTGCAGACTGAATGGTCCTGGGTTCAATTCCAGTTAAGGGCACATGCCTGGGTTGCGTGCTCGGTTCCTAATAGGGGGCATACAGAAGGCGGCCAATTCTCTCTCATCATTGATGTTTCTATCTCTCTCTCCCTCTCCCTTCCTCTCTGAAATCAATATATATATATATATAATTTTTAAATCTTTCTTGGAGTCTCAACTGCTGCTATAAAAATAACCTTTGCTTACTTAAATAAATGACCATCCAATCCTAGCCAAATTTACCCAACCTTCTGCTAACTTTTTTTTTCTCTTAATATAATAGAAATAAGGTCTACCTGAGGGAACCCACTAAAACATGTACTGCATTCTGTGACTTCATAAAACCTGAGCATTTCCCTACTCTCTACATCTACCCCCAAACATTGAATGCAGACATAGACCCAGAAGCACAAAATGCTTCCAGTTTTTACTTTCCAGAGTTCTATAGGGACAAGGTTATTTATTACTGAACCTGACAAAAAATACCTGCAGTACTTATGATAAGGGGTTAATATATTTAATGTACAAAAAACTCTCCCACAAATAAATTTTAAAAAGGACATTCAACAAAATGTTAACAGTATTATTTCAGGAAAGCATATATTATCCCCACATCTTGGAAGACTTCTGCCAACACAATGGATTTATAACAGTGGCATCTTCATCCAGCAGGCATGAAGCTTTAAAAAATCTGAGGGAAATGGCTGAGAATAGAAAGTTGTGAGCTCTAGGTAGAGTTGTTCTGACTCCTGAGAGCTTGGGAAACCCACTTAAAGTTTTTGAGTTTAATTACTTGAAAAATGGGGATAATAATACTTACTACATAACTAGGTTGTTAGGAAAATTAACACACATTACTAAATCTTTGAGATCCCAGGATAAGCATTGCTTTATGGAAAGTGCAGTAAATAACCTCCTGCTTAAATAAATGTATGGTATTTACATCAGGTATTCACACTAATTCTGAAATTAAATGTTATCAGATAGACTTTAATGAGCTCTTTTATGGAAATGTTTGTGCTAAATTCAAATGCATTATTAGCTAATGTTTTTGTTGTGAGGCAAAACACACTAATTTCTCCCAAATACATTTTAACTGTTCCTTTATGTCATTTAAATATTTCAGTGTCTGTTCAGCTAACTTGACTGCTTCAATTATACAGTTCAGAGATGAGCAAATCAAGATACAAATATTCAAGTAAGATAAGAAAAATATGAATAATCCTCTCAAATCATTTCTGTGAAATCTGGATAGAGACTCTATCTTTGTAATGCTCTTTAGAAATCATTTAGTTCTGCCCCTTATTTCACAAACAAGGAACCTGAATCCAGACTGGTTAAGTAACCTGCCCCAGGGCACGGAGCTAACTAAAAGCGGAGCTGGGAACAGAGCCTGTGTTTCCCAGTTACTCCTGTAATCCCAGGCTATTCCCTCAACTACCCAAAGCAGTCATGAGAGATATATCTTTTACATAAGATATGTAGGTCTTAGATTTTGTCCAGAATCTTGGTAGATATATTAGGTAGAGACCATAGTCAGACTTGATAGCACTAAAGACTGAGATGGTAGATAGATGAAATTTGACTCTTCAGTACATCAAATCCTGATGGAAGCCTGACCAGTTTTGCTCAGTGGTTAAGCATCAACCCAGGAACCAAGAGGTGGCCACTTCGATTCCCACTCAGAGCACATGCCTGGGTTGCGGGCTGGATCCTTGTTGGGGGGTCATGCAGGAGGCAGCAGATTAATGAGTTCCTCTCTCATCAATGTTTTTTATCTTTCTATCTCTCTCCCTCTCTCTCTTAAAAAAAATCAATAAGAACATATTTTTTAAAAATCCTGATGGAAATCTTTTGACTTTGTGAAAGATGAAATTTGTTTACATTTTGATAAAACACCACCAACAATTGAGACTCTGAACCCTAGATTTAGGGGCTCAAATGGTGACAATGTCCCACTCGTGTAAAAAAGAATCCAATAATGACTTTCTGGGCAATTGTGCTAACCAATGGTGTTTACTCTAGAGCACTGATTCCCAAGCCTGACTCCTTTAGGACTGCCTAGAGGGTGTATAAAATATAGACATAAGGGCCACATTCCTGAAAAGACTGATCTGAGAATTTTGGGGCCAGATCCAGAAATCTGTTTTTAAAAAGCACCTTTGATGACTCTCTAGGTCACCCAAGTTTTTGAACCACTGGAATTCAGCACAGGTCTAAGGAAGCAACCATCTGCTTTCTACTATTGACCCTGAAGCTGTCAGTAGTTGTAGAAGTTAAATACATGGTACAAATAATTATACTGCATTTTGTAAGTCATTTCTTTTCTTTTTTTTCCTTGTAGTCAGTGCTTATTTCGTTAATTACAGGTAGTAAGAGGTCATCGTCCCAATACTTCAGTGAGAAAACAAACATTATCTCCGATATAAACTTGTAGTGTTACAGAATGTTGTCCTATTCTTGAATACTTGAGATCAAATGATATTACTGAATTCTTTTTGAAAAAAAAAAGGAACATTCTTACTAGGAATTCAGAGGCTTTAAAATAACTATCACCCCAAAGATCATATAATTCTTTATGTGCATGCTTTGTATTGAAAGGAAAAGTAGAAAGAAGGCAAATCCAAGGTCATGAATATATTGCCAAATTTTATTCCTAAAGTTTATATACAATCAATTATGATTTTTTCTAATCTTCTTATATTGCAATTTTTAGAAGAAATCTAAATATTCACTTAAAGATCATTGGCCAGATTTAACTTTTCAGCAGGACACAGGAAATTGGCTTCCCCAGTTGGGGTGGGGAATGATGATTAGATATAAATCTAACTGAATTACGTAGAATACTCAGCAGTACTGCGAGTATTTTAGTGATTCACACAATAACCGTCAGGGTGCATTTCATCCCCATTAAATCATGGTTAACCAAAGCCAGATTCTACATGAATGTTCTTATGTATTTATAGAAATATGTTTTTAAGGCAAAAGCTAATTTGTCTCTCACACTATAGTAGTCTTTCTATTAGTAATTTATTTTCTGTTTATAAAAAGGTATTCTCTTTAAACATTAATAAAAACTAAATATAATAGAGAAAATAAATATTCAAATACATAAGCTATTGTATTGATTCATGTCTCCAGAAAGAATGATAGAAAGAAGCAGGTTTGTGGTTTTTTTAAGGACTTTAAAAAAAATGGGCACATTTCCCAGGATTTCTATTTCCTGCATATAATATGGATGTTTGTTTGTTTTTACAAGTTAACGGGACCATGCTCTGAAAAATCAAGTGGCTTGTGTTGGCATAGTTTTGTATGAAACCACTGGCATTTCTCTGGGGAGAAAGAGTTTGCAAATTTTTAGCTATCAGGCAGTGGATTTTAATCTTTGTGCTGAGGAAATATGACTATGGCTTTGAGAATGTTTCACTCATTGCTAACTTTGTGTAATCATTTTTGAAACTCCACATCTATGTCTAAAGCAACAACAACAACGAAAAAGAAACAGGAAACAAAACAAAACAAAACAAAAACCCCTTCCAAAAGCTTTCCCTGAAGTTTGACTTTTCAGTTGCAAAGTGTAAAATAACTTTCTGAAATGCTTCTGTAAGCCCTGGTGGTGGGACGCTTTGTGGTTTGTTTGGGGAGATTTGGTTTTGTTTTAAGGAGAGGGTGCGCTTTCTGGTGAAAGAGACAGGGGAAAGTTTTACCTGTCTGTCTCTCCTGTTGTGTGTGTGTGTTTTTTTCCTCTTTCTTTCTTTTTCTTTAAAGATTGGTGATAAGGAATTCTAACTACTTAATGAGATGGGAGAGGCCTCACTCCATTGGAGTGGAGGAGTCCAGGTGGAAGTTGATGGATTGGACAGGTAAAGAGAAGAGTCCCGCCTCCTCATGCCTATAGTTGAGTATATATTAGAGAACCTAAAATTATGTACAGAGAGAGAAGGAGAGAGAGGGACTTGAGTTCTGTTATCTTCTTAGTAGATTCCTATTGTAAGGGTCCTAGAGGGGGTGGGGGGGTTGGCAAAATCCTGGAGCCAGAAGAGAGGACAGCGGCATTGATCAATCTTACAGCTAACATGTTGTACCTGGAAAACAATGCCCAGACTCAATTTAGTGAGGTAAGGATTTTAGATTTCAGTTCTTCATCTAGAGATGCTTTTTTATTTTTATTTTTTAAATAAAAGCTTATGTATTTGTGGTTCTCATTTACCGAATAGAATGTTTTTACAAATTGTATATAGGAATCTCCTTTTCTTGGTTAATGTTTTCTGTGGTGACTGTAAGATTTTTATTTTTTAAGTAGAATATGAAAAAGTAGGAGAAAGGGGGAAAGAATAATTTCTGGGTGGTGTTATATTTGAAAAACCTAATATTCAGGAGTTTGTAAAATCACTTTTTATAGGAACAGACTACGGGAACAGGTCACATTCTGCTAGATATATTGAAATGACTCCTCTGTTGGGTGTTCACTTACCAATAAGACGTATTAGTTGATTGTGTCTCAACTCAGTTAAGTTCTCAGTTCTATCTCCAGACTTCATCCTAAAAGCAAATGAAGCTTTTTTTTATTTTTTCAAAGTAAACAGGTGAGATTTTTAAAGCCATCTTTGTTTTGAATGTTATCAATCCAGAGACCCACCTAAACCCTGAGGAGACTTCAATCATTACTCTATTGTCTGGTGATGGACTTAGACTTTCACTGTGTAATGACAAAATTATTTTGGAGTGATGCGTTATTAAATATGTACATGTGCAGACAAATAAATGTGTATTATAGCGTATAGGATTTTATTTAAGGAATTAATGATCTGCCTCTCTGATCTCTCCTCAACGTTTGTCTCAGGGATTTAAATCACTGGGCGAAGGTATAAGAAAAAAACTCCTGAAGAGGCTGTAAGGCTTTGAGGAAGTTTCCTAAGGTTGAGGGAGGTCTAACAACAATATTAGTTTACATTCCTCAGAATAGAGCAGCTGTGTTGACACTAATCACATTGGTAGGGGGGAGTGCGGTGTGGAGAGAGCGAGTTCAGTGTTTCGGATGAAAATGCTTGCAGGCGAATGCTTGGAAAAGTAGACTGGGGTACTCAAATTGAGCTCCTTAAAATTGAAAACAAAATGCATAGTATTCTGGTGCAGACGGCAACGGGAAAGGGGAGAATCTAGCAAAGGACAGCAAAGCAGAGCCAGTGCTGTCATATTGACCCTGCTATTGTCTAGACACCTGAACTGTGTAAATATAACAGGGGAAATATCAAGTTATCTAATGAAGGAAAAGGAAGTGCCTATTTTCCTTTAAAACATTCAGCGGGCTTGCTTGTCTTCAGTGGAGAAATTTGAGTTTCTTGTTTTACTTTAATATTGGAAGTTAGCTGGAAATGTTACCAAACAATTTTAAAAAAATAGAGGTACCTTTTAAGATTATCTTGTTTCTATTTGATCCGTTGCGGTCCAGCTTTAACCATTAAAAAACAAATCTGTCGGTCATATCATATCTGACTTTGTGTTTGTTCACGAGCTATTTCATGACCAGTGTGTATAAGCAGGCTGGAATTTGACTATGTGTGTCTGAGTATAATGGGGTAGAAGCAAATTTGGCTTAAAGATATCTATTAAAAAAGTATAAAGTTGCTGTGGAAAGAAATTATTATTTCTCCTGAAAGGATAAAACTGTGTAAATGCTGTGATTAGTTGCTATCTGAAGGAATTACTGCCTTTTATGGAGGTAAAGAGTCATGTTGTATGTGAGAGTATTGCATCCTTATGATGGAAGAAAATACCTTTACATGGGTTTGAGTTTTTTAAAAACTTGAGATAAATGTGTGGTCAGCTGCTCAAAAGGTAGCTGTCATTTGCTTTTTGTTGGAATGCTACTAGTGTACATAGAAGACATCTATGGAAAATATGGCTGAATTTCTCTCTTTTCCTGCACCTTTTTGTACATTGCCACTATGAATGTCATATCCTTCTGCCAATCTCTGTACTACTCATTATTTAGGCATACTCTTCTTCAGTCTGTGTACTATGCATTATCTTTGTGGCTCAATTTCCATTCCATTCTTTTCTGTGTAGGGTTATGTTTAGTCCTCTGTAAAAATGCAGTTTTATATTTTAGTATATGAAATGCCTGGGAGCACATGGCCCTGAGAATCCTGAAACTTAATACAAAGTTATAACGCTTTGGGACTCACCTTAAAGTAATGTTTATTAGTAATTGTCAATACGGAAAACAACCACCATCTACTATTATCACAGAAGAATTACTAAAAATTGGGCAAATTAAGAAGGAAAAGGCATGCACTAATTGTAGAGGACATGGACATGTGATGGATGTATGGAAGCAGGTTGGTATACTTAAGAAAATAATAAGCCTTGAGTAATGGAGCCACCTGTGATAGGAAAGACAAATGATGTTGTTATCTTGCTGAAATAAAAACAGAATGTCAGAGAAAAAAATAATAAAAAGGAATGTGACTAACCATGAGAGTCAAAATTGTTTTAAAACTATAACCCATTCTCAGACTTCAAATATTTTTAAATGTTATTTGCAAGTAACGTCTATGTGTTGATAACTCAAAAATAATATAAGAACATTATTCTTCTGTACACCATTTTCCACAAATTTGCAGTTCCTTCTCCCCAAGCAGAGCTGGATTTTGGGAAGCTGTTAATGAACAGGGAAGGGTCTGGATGGGAAGAGAACATGGGCAGGATGTAACAGGCAGGGCTTAAGGTTCCACCCTTGGGTTACAATGGAGAGGCCTCAAGCAATCACCATGCCATTGTGCCAGGCTTGGAATGACACAGCCTCTGGGACTGGTATCAGACTTGGAGAGAAGCTCAGAAGAAAGGAAATGCTTAATAGATTAAGTTTTAGCTCAACTTGCTTGCCAAAAACTGAGGGGTGCAAGAGAGAGAGAGAGAGAGAGAGAGAGAGAGAGAGAGAGACTCTCAAACTCCTCATTAGAAGGGAATTTTTATTTTTAAAAATCCCCATCTTGGGTCCTAGGTGATGAGGGAGTGGTACTTGGGTAAATGGGTAATTGTATTCTATAACTAAACTGGACTTCAAAGCCCATGTATTGAAATACCTCTCTTTACAAGTTAAAGGTTAATCATTTTTCTTTCTGTATTTGAGCTATAGGCATAGAAATATGGCCCATTTACCTAACCTTTTATCTATAATAATAAGGAAAGAGAGATCTAAAAATGACTGTTGTGAAAGGAGACGCTCCAAAAATGTTTTCATAAAGAACTGATGTGCAAATCTAGTTGAGAGCAAAAAGAAAATGTTGAGGCAGGAGAATAAGCTCTCAGATTCCAGGTTTTTGCCATAATTGTCCTCTGGGCTTTCATGGTCAAGGGAGATAGTCTCTCCTGTCCCAATACTGTTTCCAAGGGCTGAATCATATTTTACATCTGCGGGTGGTTTTTCTCTAAATAGTTAATAAATGTATTATCTTAAGTTTTTCCATGTTGTGCTCCCGAGATGTTTAACACCTGAGGTACAAGCACAGTTGGTAAAAAACAGAGGCTGCAGATTTAATTCAGGTGTCAGTTGGGCTGTTCCTCACTCCATGCTGCGGTCTTAGATTGCACTTCTTGTTTTACAATTGGTTGCCCTCAAGCCCAGAGGGGACTGGGAGAAAGAGATCTTAGATCACAGATCATAGCTCATACCTTCCTTCACTACTACTGGAAAAATGAGTGGTAGTAATAAATCACTTATCCTTTACCTAGATAAGGAAAAAGCATGTTTGTTTTGTTTTGTTTTTTAGAAGAGCAGTGATCCTCAACAAGGGTGTGGAGAGTACAGTAGGAAGCATGAATGAATGCCTGGGTTAACTAGAGCAACCAACAATATATTGGTTGATTTTTCCATCATATCACATACATTTTCCGAATGCAAGGTTGCTAAAAATTTTCTTAGGCAATGAGATTATTCAAAATTTAGATCCTATATTTTGCTATTAAAAGCATACACATCTAAGGTGATGGTATTTATGTTTATCAAGGAAGTGTATGGGTCAAACTGTTGAGAAATATATTACTGCAAATATACTCAAGCTTTCTTTGAGCTGGTATGATCCCTTTGGGTGGGAACTGAGCTGATGGGATAGAGGGGGTTAAGTAAAAAGCCCTTCCTTCATAATATTATAAAGTTAAACTTTTTCCCTTGTTGCATACATTTTTAACTTCTAATTGTTTTATGTCAATAAATAAAGAAGAACAAACACAGATGCCATAAAGACATCTCAGTGAAAAATAACTTGGCGATTTCCATAAAAGTCTTACTATTTTGAAGATAAAAATGTATCAAGCATAAGGGACTCATAATTTTCTTTCAAATGTATGATGAGAAAAAATTCAGAAGGCTGATATATCGCTATTGTCCAATGCCAATTTAGTGGACTGAGTTGCCAGTAAAGGATATCTGGTAAGGTAGTAAATTTTGGTTCTGGAAAAGAATGGATTGGTATATCAGGATAAAACAGTTGACCCAAAAGTTAAGGTATAAATTAAATTCCTTACCTTCTCTTAAGAACACATTTTGGAGGCACAAGAAAATAGTAAGCATTGGTTTATTCATGTGCT
Organism: Myotis brandtii; assembly: GCF_000412655.1. Lineage (NCBI taxonomy): Eukaryota > Metazoa > Chordata > Mammalia > Chiroptera > Vespertilionidae > Myotis > Myotis brandtii. Next base: position 716,150 of record NW_005370529.1, read on the forward strand.
AGTTTTGTAAACCTTTTTATAATTTTCATTTATATCTTTTAATTAAGTTGTAATATTTATAAACAGTATTATGGAGGAGAAACTTAGAAGAAAGAGCAACTTACCCTTTTTAAATAAATGTTTAGTTACATATGAGATGGCACATGGCTATAAAAATGAGTAAGAAACAGATCCTACACCAAGAAGTTAACAGTTTAGAGGTAATATATATGTTCATACATAACAGAGGACATATCTTCAGTGTCATATGAGAAGTGTGAACAAAATAATTTAAAGGTAAGAGAAAGAGAATACCTCAGAGGAAAAGGATCAAAAAAGTCAACATATATATGCAGGATGCAGCTTTACTTGGGAGGACAGGTAGAGCTTTCTAAGTCCTAGAAATATAGGAGGGTACAAGGATTTCAGGTGAATAAACAAGCATCAGCAGAGGAACAAAGGTGGAGTGAATGCTGGTGCACTCAGAAATCTCAAATGGTTCAGACAAAATTGAAATTATGAAAAAATTAGGAAATGAAGTTAGAAATGTAAGATAGAATGGCTCATGGAGGGCCATTACACATTTTATCTAGCGACAATGATAAGCCATGGAAGGATTTTGAACAGAGGAGTGGTGTAATGGGATCTGTACCCTGGCGCACTTGGGGAGGATAAATGGCTTTGCTTAAGACTGCCTAGAAGTATAAACCATTTCCCTGCATTGCACATCGGCTGCCTGTTTTGCAAGAACATCCATCACTTCTGTTGGACCTTTGGAAGGGTAGAAATGGATTGTTGCTAAAGTCTCATGTGACATGTGTGTTCTCTACCCATAACTCTCTTTAATAATTGTGGGCCCTGCCATGGGTAAGTTGGGAACGGTTAACCTTGGTTTGTCCTTATGTAATTATGTTCTATTCAAATATAATTATTAATAGCACCACTTACACTTTCAAAAGTATATGGTCATCCTTTAAACAAAGACCTCACTTTTCATTATTTTTCCCAATCCCTAACTCCAAAATGATAAAGTAATATAAGTTTGGCTGGAAACCACATAGAGTGATTTTGAAATCCAACACACAAACTATTTAGATTATTTCCCCCATAAAAAAATAAGCATTTTCTTACAATCCAGCCTTACAGAGCTAATTAAGCACAGTCACCGTGCTAGGCACCATAAGGAAATCAGAGATTACTAAATTGCCGTCAGTGGCTCTGAGAATTCACATTCCTAGAGTGTACATAAGTTGTTTGCAAATGACTCCAGTATAAAGCACGATGTAGTAAGACACACCAAAAGGTCTCAAAGACAGTGAAATGGCTTCAAACTATTCATGACGAAGATCATATTTCACATAGTTTGAGGATCAGAATTTAGCCCTGGGGCGGGGGAGGGGCAGTGAGGGAGAAAGGTCATGCTGTGTAGAGGGTAGAAAATGAATAAAAATTCAAGGAGAACTATACAGGACCAGATAAAAGAGCATGATATATTGACTTGCAAAGAGAATGTTGATGAAAACACTGATCTGTATTCATTACGTATGTCAAGATTTTGTAGAAACAGCAACAAAAGATGGTACGGGCTTTTATCTCACTAGAAGCTAGAACCCCTGCATATTTCGAAAGTATGGACAGTGTTCAGAATTTGAGATTCAAAACTTTGTCTGTGTGCTCCAGGGATGGTAAGTGGCATGATGCAGGGAGGGAGAAGATAACCCAAAGGATCCTTGGGCAGGTGAAGTGGAGGGTTTCCTGTTCTCATTCTTTAGTCTTTTACTCAGACGGGTAAGATGCCCTACCCACATAGGGATTCAGTAATTACATTTTTACAAATTTAATCTAACCTGGGGACAAAATCCAGACTGACTCTCTATGTCAATTAGGATCAAGTTTATTTATCAAATATTCATCCTAGAATCAGGACAAGAAAACCTTGTTCTTTGGTCACTGCTCTGAATGCAAATAGTAACCCTGAAGCTAAATGTGAGACAATATATCAAGTATGACATTTGTCCAAGAATGAGAATTCCCAATTCTACTGGGGAAATGATAGAGCAGAAGCAGAAGTTAATGTCCCATTTAAGAAACAAACAACCCCTGGAATTAAACAAGAAATAAAAAACAAAAATCGAGATATCGGTATTTCAAATTTTAAAATATTTGCCATAAATTTTTACAAATTTCATTTCATGCAAGGATACACATTTGCATTTTAGATTTGAACAGAAATATTGGGCAAAGACATGTGTTTACCCATTTTAATATCCTCTCCTTCCACAATCTCCTTCATTACTTCCATTCCACCCAGGAAGAAAACATAGGCAATTAAAGAGATAATAGTGGCGTAGGCCAGGATAGGTTCATGGGGGAGGAAATTCAGTGACTTGATTTAAAGGCAGAGGAAATAGGCATGAGGAAGAACTGGGCCCTCGGATAAATGAGGGATGTCCAAACTTGTAACTCGTTCCTTTCTCTTCCTCACCCACCAAATCCTCCACTTGCACAAAGCAGATTTAGAAAAGTATCCAATATTGGCATGTGATTGTCCTACTTTTAACACTGTGAAGACATTAGGGGAAACAATGAATTTCCACTAACTACCACATTGTTATACAACCTCCTTTGCAGAAATAAGTAGTTTAATGAAGTATCTGTAAAGTCTTTTCAGAAACAGTATTGTATTCTTCCCCAGATTTTGTTTTTAATTTGGACTTATAGTATTGCACCCCTATGCTATTCAAAAAGCATTCCTTCCCATCTTTTGCAAAAAAAAAAAAAACAACAAAAAAAAAAAAAACAACAAAAAAAAAAAAAACAACAAAAAAAAAAAAAACAACAAAAACAAAAACAAAAAAAACTATGTTAGAAACTTCCTTATTCCATGTTTGATAATGACTAACTTTATAGATGCTAACTTTCTTTTCCAAAGACAAGCTAAGATAGGACTGTCCTGTAGGTTCAAGCTAAGATGGCTTCACAGGATAATATTCACTTGTCAAGTTAAAATTCAGTCAGTGGTGTCAAGATAAGGCCCATGTTGGTTCTAGATTCAAACATGTTTGGAATGTTAGTGGATGTGTATAGAGTGTAAAGTGGTATCTTGTGCAAGACATGTGATCTGAATTGCATCTCCCCTGTGTTTCTTAAATAAAATAATAAAAAAAAAACTCATGAAAGCTGAAAGAGGGAATTTTGAGTCAAACTTATGGTGTGTTGCCAGAGACGGAAATTTATGAAACACTCGCGTCAGCTCTTCTGGAAACACTACAAAAGAAATTGCTCTACTTTCTTATTGGTGCTAAAGCCACTAATAGGTGCAGTTTAGTATAATACCCCCATGAGAATTACCACCCCCATAGTGAGCTTGCCTTGGAAAGAACTCTGTGCAGGCATTTTCTTTTTCCTTTTAAGCTTGCGCAAAACACCCAAAGGGGCCATTTCCAATCCAGGCAGTGATCTTTCTCAAGTTTATTCTTTCTCAGATCACAGAGACAATGAGGAATATGTCCTGTTTACTCAAATCAGTCTGGATTAGTGTCACTCTATTGATGGAGCCCGAATTAAAAGGAAAACCATTACCCTCTCAAAGGGCAGCATCAGATGTTTGGGGGATGGCTTGATTACTTTTAAATAGACCATGTGAGACTCTGTCACTGGACTAAGGCTGAGGACTCTACAAGACGGACACAGAGAATGGTTACACTGGGTGGAGTAACCATTTCTAAGCCTTAGGCCTGGGAAATTATTTCAATAGAAGATCCCAATGAGCTTGAAAGGCTGAACATCAGAACAGTGAGATTTCAGAGAAGATATTTTTCCTGACTTCTTTCTGCAGCCCAACACCACCAACCAAATATTTATCTCAGGACAAATCCTTTCCAATTTATAACGCTCTGCTGGGGGCTACTTCACCCTCCTAAAAATTTATCAATCCTCCCCTGGTTCAGAATAACCCCCTCGTCCTCTGAACTCTTGTGCTTCTCTGCTCCTCCCTCATTACTGGCCATGATGACCTGATCCCTTCTTCCCATCTCTAGATTGAAGGCCCTTGGAGGGCAGAGGATGTGTGGTATGCTGGAAGGGGTGTCTTCAGATAACACCATGGCATGTTTATATATACTTTCAGAAATGGCTCTTTGTGACTGACCTGTGCAAAGAGCTATGCATTCGCACACATTTTACAAACCCTGTCTCTGCCTGTATGCCATGATTCATATGCTTTTCCTTGACATCTCTTAAGTGTGTGTGTGTGTGGTGCATGGTGTGTGTGTGTGTGTGTGTGTGTGTGTGTGTGTGTGTGTGGTGCGTGGTGTGTGTGTGTGTAATGAGCCCTGGTAGGTATTTATTTCCATTATGCTTCAAGTGGCAAGAACATTTTCAAAAGACAGGCAGTTTCCTGAGTAAGGAATGGCTTGTACTCTAGCAGAGGTAAACAGTGTAAAGTGTGTGCTGCTTTCACTTAATTAATTACTCATGGGGACAGAGAGTGCGCTTGATTTAAAAAAAAATAAACTGAACAGATCAGATTTTTATCTGGCTTTGCAGTCTCTTTTTAAAAGTGTTTACTTGCTTCCACACTGTTCCCCTGATTCGTTTTGTCCCCTGTATGTCTCTCCATCATCGCCAGAGACAAGGGTGGTTTGCACTGGCTGAATAAGCTTGATGATTTGCAAACACTTTCCCTTTTTTATTTTCAATGGTGTTATTACTAAAGGATGTCTGAGAAATCTTTGTCATGTTCCTCTTAAAATTGGTGTCCCAGTTTTTCTTTTTTGTCTGTTCAAATCAGACACTAATGAGCTGTTGTAATTATTAAACGATTGATTGATAGTTACTTTCATAATGGGGTAAATAGAATGAAATGAATAGATGAGTGTCTTAAAGTAAGGCATGTCTTCTGCATGGCTGGAGACTCCGTTTTTATTTTGCAGTTAAAAGTGACAGCTTAAAGGAACAGTCCAATGTTACATAAGTCACCATGTGTAATTACAAAACATAGTAAAAAACTGAAAACTTTAATTACCTCAATTATGATAGAAAATGTATCAATCAGCAAAAACTTGACAAGCAGAAGCAAATTGGAACTCCTGAAACTGTTCCTTATTTGAATATGTATAGAGCAATAAGACTGAGACGCACATTCCTTGTTTCATGCTTCAGTTTTCCACTTGTAAATAATGGCTAGTGTTTTCAACCTCTGAGTGTGAACTTTGGAGTATGGGGAATGAAGTCATGAATTTAGACCATTTCCAAGAAATGATCTGTAAGTCTGATAAACTACAATCTAAGTTCCTCAAAACATGCATTTGTAAGTGCCCTTAATTATGGCATTCTTCTAAAATGCATTCTGGCTAACTGGGCAGAAAATTATGGAATGTAAAGAAGGAAGGACTGATATGGTGGCCTATCTACCAGAAACAAATGTCTTACCATAAGCATTTTTCTGGGAGGTTTCTTTCCTAGGCAAACGTGCTTTGGCCACAAGCACCATCATCAGAAGGAAGTGAATAATTATGGGATCAAAAAGATTCAGATTCTTGTTGCTGACCTAGATGCATTAGAAACAAAATGTAGACCACTAGGTAAACACACACACACACACACACACACACACACACACACAGAGAAAAAAAAATACTGCATTGGCACAAAAATGTGTATGTTTTGTTTTAAGGAAGTAGAAGCTCATTAATAAACTTCCCAGCTAGGTGTGAGCTATCAAGTATTACTCATTGCCTTGTGAGTGACAGGACTGGCTATTCTGCTACTAGTTCCCATAAAAGCTGAAGCTAAAAGCACAATTCCCACCTACCAAAACAAAGCAAAACACAAAGTGAAGGTCACAGAGATTACCTGGAGATGCACTATAAGGTTCACCTGGCAGTAGTTTATAAAGAGGTGAATCCAGTCTGGAGACAGACTTCAGCATAAAAATCAATACTTCGTTGTGTTAGAATAGCAGAGACTTTCTGATAGTGGTTTTTATTTTGAAAGGTGTTACATGTATTTTTTAAATAAATATTTCCTGAGCATCTACTGTGTCACAGACACTGTTCCAGATATGAGACTCAGCACTAAGCATGCCAGATAAATGTATTCTCATAAATGTATGGTCTAGCAGAGAAATCCAACATTAAAATTATTAATGCAAATAATTATAATTACATGACGCAAATGGAAAATTAGAGTGTTACGACAATGTAAAACAAAGGAGAATACCTATCTGGTTAAAGAAGGCTTTCCCTGAGGGATGACAGTGAAGCTAATGCTTCTAGGTGAGTGGGAAATAGTATCCACGAACAAAAGGCTTGAGGACTGAAGGAGTTTTTCGCTTCTGAAAATTTGAAGAAATGCCTTTTTGGTCGTCCTTTAGTGAGCAAAAGGGTGTTTCCAATAGTGAAATATAGGCCATGTTAGAGACCTGGGACTTTATTTTAAGAGAATCGGAGCTCTCTCAAGCTATTCAAGCTTGGGAGTGATGTGATCAGATCCGCAGTGCATTTCAGGGGGTAGCTCCAAGGAGCTCCGTCTCTGACTCTTGGCAATTACACGCATTCTAAGAATGGTTAAAGCTTTATATTCTCTTTAATAAATAGAAAATATTTTCTTTAGATATAAAAGAGGGAGGCTTGCTTTGAGTGTAACTTTTAGATAAAAATTCCAGTCAGACATTTGAGTGACTCCGATTTACTTAAGAAAGCGGCTTCTCTAACCAGACTGACTGGTTTCACATTTGGGCTCTGTCACTTACAACCTTAAGCAAGTTACTTAAGCTTGTGGAGCTTCAGTTTCCTCATCTATGAAATATGTATACAACCTGGGATAATAATGCCACCTTGCTCGTGAGGATTAACTGAGTAAATACATGCAAACACTGAACACCATAAGGAACATAGTAAGGAATCAGAGTATGCATCATAATAGTAGTAATAACACCTACTATTATTTTGCTATAGAGGATTGAATATGGATGTTTCAGATTTTTAAGTAATTTTCATGGTCAGGATTATTTTACTGAAATTGAGATGTCTTCCTTTTCAGATCATGGGGAGCAAAGCTATCCCCTGTGAGAAAATGTTCATCACATTAAATCACACCATTGTTTTAAGTCATAATTTCTGATATGGACTAGACAGATACATTATCAAAATTCTTTTTAAATATTTTAGACTCACTTAAGAAACCAACATAGCATTAGTGATGAACTTGTAAAGTCACCACGGTATCATTTCCATATAAATGGCCTAAACTTCACTGAAAGTTTTCATGATTGTACTTTCTCTACTTGGTGTTATCATGTCTGCTAAATAAACCTATCAAAACAGTGATTTTATAGATTGAAAATGTCCTCAAACGTACTTTTGTTCCAATTTTAATAACTCCTGGTTTACTTTAAAGAAACTAAAACTGTATTTTTTTCCTATTACCTGGATCAAGAATTTCTGAATATTGAAATTATACCTTTCTGTTTTCTGCTAAGCCCAATGCTTCCCTGGTATGTAAAATGATGTAGATTTATTTCTGAATTGAGATACTCATGATTTTAATTTTGTTCATTATTACTAGAAGGGAGTACTTATTGAAATCATAGAATTTTAGTTTATTTTTCCTTAATTGAGCTCTATCTACACAGTATAATTTAGCTATCTTTGGATCAAGTTTTAACTTTAATACATTTCAACTTCTTGGCTTTTCAAATACTATGTCTTCTGTTTGTTGACATTGTGGCCACCTCATCAGCCAACTTTGTTTTTATTTATCTCATCTGCCTTGTCTGGTGTTGGTTGGGGCTTTTAGAAAACTCTCTCCTAGGTTATGGAAACTTGGTCCTCAAAGGAATCTTGACCTTTGTGTCAGAACATAAAACATTCTGGTAAACAATCTGCCTACTGTCTTTCTAGGTTTGTATGTGTGTTAATTGCTTTACTCTTACATATGGTTTATTACAAGGTCTAAATGTATTTTATCCCCAACATTCACTCTTTTAGGATCATTTGAACTACAAAAGAAGTGAAATATTTTACATATAACAAAATCTGGTTTTGAGAAAAATGTGATGCTAAATAAATTCTTAAGATGGAAAGAAGGTACTTTAACTTGACACTATAACACAAATATATTCTTGACCTTGAAAGGAGCACTTTAAGTCAATTGTGTTTAATTCTAGCATAAAACAAACTATCATTCTCGGAGGTGAGGCAGGTGGTAGAAGACGAAAAAATGACAAGTATTTCTCCCTAAGGCAGTGCTTGTTGAAAAGTCACTATCCTGCTCATATTTGTGGATGAAAATGTAGTACTGTCTGCCAGAGAATACTCCAAATGAATGTTTTGTAAAGCCGGTGTCATGGAGAACACTGTTTTCTTTTCCCAGAAAGGGCTTTAGAATGTTCACAAAAGCTCCTCCATGAAACCTAAGGTGAAAGATTATATCAGCCCAGGAAACTATATATGCTGCCTGAAACATTTGATATGTCTACATTTGGCTGGGCCAATCTGTATAAAAAAAAGTTATCTTCTTTAAAATCATCTCATGGCATTTTAAAATAGCTTTGCAGATGAGCATGCACATTTCTACAAGTATATTAGAATTGGCTCACTGTTGTACTTGATATCAGAATCAGTCTCCTGATAGCTAAGACCCCGGTTGCTCCAGGACCTGGCCCAGGGGTCCACAGCACATCCGTGGCAGTGTTGAGACTTAGACCCCATCACCCAGTCTTTTTCATAACTAGGATTATTCAGAAAAGTAAGGAGTGCTGAAGAATGTACAAACCCCTAGCCTCATATAACAGTCAGTGAATGCTTATAAATATAATTTCTACCAAATGAAATTTGGGCAAGTAATTATTTCCTGTGACAAGGGAACATCTCAACTGAGGTAAATAAAGTGTGATGATATATCCCAACAGTAACCTCTCCTGTCCCTGATTTGGCTCTCATTCCCATTTTTTAACTTCTGACCATGTATTATTGGCTATTATTGCCATGTGGCCATAGTTAGTTATTATAGACAGTACTATCTGGGAAAGAGAACTTATAATATTTCTCTTATGCAGATAAATCAGAGGAGTGATATTTTCAGAAACAAATTATTTCTAAGTCCCTGTTTCCATTGTACTGATCAACTGATTTGATTGGAATCCTTTTCTGATGTTAAATCTCTTTATAGGAGTGTAAGTGCATCATCAACTTTAAATAAGTAGAAATCCAGGTATTCAATATTGAGTTTTATTTATATCAACATATACTTATACAGTATTTCGGAGTTGCTGAGAAGAGAATTTGGTCTTGTGCTATATTCAGAATTTAAGATTATTAAACAGTGTAATCCACAGGGGGGAGGGAGACATAAAATGAAACTGAAGAAATTGAATTTATAGGGCACTTTTAAAGCAGTGAGCAGTCAGGAAAAAAATCTAATCTTTTATAGTGTTATTTTAATTTTAAGCATCCAGATTGAATTTTATTGAAGAAATAAGTCAGAGTCTTTAGATGGCTATGAGAATGAAAATGGCTTGGGGAGGGAGAATGGGGAATAAAACCAAACAAGAAAATACTCTTCCTAGATTTGGCAATGGTAGTTTTACTCATTTTTTTTTTTAATAATGAGATTCAGCCTTTGGGTGTACCTACACTTATCATACCAGCTTCATATTTCAGAATATCCCCAGGCAGTTCTGTAAGTACCTGAAATATGCTAAGTCTCTGTGACCAAAATGTGTTTCATCATTTCTGTGGTCAGATTAGCCAGTCTGTGATGAACTGAATATATTCCAGCTACAGACGTTGGTAATTTTCCTGGGTCAAGGAAGTACGTCTCCTATTTCAAAATTATTTCCTAGGCAGTTGATTGTTTTACTTTATCAGGCTTACCATAATATCAGACAATTTGTAGTCATTTTTACCTTTTATATTTTGTGGAAATAAGACTACTACCTTTTTCAGATGTGATGGGAGAAATGGAAAACATTTTTCCATTCATCCCATTCATTCATTTATTCATTCGTTGACTGTAAAGTATATTAACGTTATTCTGAGATCAAGATACCTAGTGGTTAGAAATGAACAATCTACTTCCTATTTTATTTCAAATATTCTAACAGTTTTTGTCACACGAGAAATACATGGGACATCAGGGACCCTCATAGAGTTCTTCCAAGGGCATTTTTTTGACTGATATGGAAGTGCCCTGTTCTTACTTCTGAGCCTCTTTTATTTGTCATTGTAAATAGGCATTAAATTAGCATCCCAGCTCTGTGTTTATGGAATTACTTACAGTAAAGAGGGGGCACCCCAGCAGCTTCCCTTTGATGGGAAATAAAGGACAAATATTGTGCACATTCACCTGGCACAGAGCTAGCTCCTCAGGCAGGCAGAGTGCCACCACCAAGAGCCCTGTGCTTGGTTTCATGCTCCGCTGTCACCATTTTGGCTCGCTTCATAATTTATGAACCAGAGGCCCTGCATTTTAATTTTGCAATGAGCTCTGCAAATTATTTTGTAGGTCCTGCCCATATAACACTTGTTCTTTTTGGCTGTGTTGGTCTGTCGTCGCCTCCAATCACACGCCGTCAATATGTCCACTCTCTCTTCAAATAAAAAATATAAGCTAATAAACTTTTATTGATGCTAACTAAATGCTTTTTAAAATTATCTTCAAAAGTACTGTTTCCTATGGTAAGTTCATGACATTGATTTTTAATAAAGCTGTGAAGAGTATCCAAGTAGATTTCTAATAATACAATTTTTTCTTTGGTGGGTTTGTTGTTATTTATGTTTGGGGCCATGTAATTCATAGTAGTTTGGGTTTTATGCTTTTTTTATTTTTTAAGATTGTTGAGTATACTACTTGGCTTATGTTTTTTTTAAAGTAAAAATTTGCCCTGACCAGTTTGGCTCAATGGATAGAGTGTCGGCCTGCAGACTGAAGGGTCCTGGGTTCGATTCCGGTAAAGGGCATATGCCTGGGTGACATGCTCGATCCCTACTAGGGGGCATGCAGGAGGCGGCCGATCCATGATTCTCTCTCATCGATGATGTTTCTATCTCTCTCCCTTCCTCTCTGAAATCAATAAAAATATATTTTAAAATAAATAAATAAATAAGGTAAAAATTTGAGAAAAAATTCAATTGAAATATGTTTTTCAATTTTTTACCTTGGATAGTAAGCAGCTGTTTTGCCCAAGCCTGAGTAATCGAGCTTTAAGTTACAAATGGAGGCATTTGCTTTGGAAGCTTATCCTGTTGTGGTTATGCAAGATATTGCGCCTGGAACTGTGTGGAATTAAAAATGATGGCACTCAAAATCATATTATTAATCACTTTTGGAAGACAGTTTCTGCTGTTTTTGCGCCACCCAACATGTTCAGTCCAGGGGTCTCCTTTGTGCCTCCAGGGTAAATGGAGTTTTCATTTTTCTTAAGAGGAGCACTGAGTGTTTGCTCGTTGGCTTTTAAAGCTGGGTCCCAATACTTTACTCTTTACACATATTGGAAAAAAAAATTCAAAGGGCCATGTTTCTTTGTTCTCATCCAAGCCCACAATTAGCTGAAGTTCCATTCTGTGTAGCTGGAAGGAAGAGGAAAGGGGTGGCCCAACAGGCATTTTACTGCCTGTGATAAAGTGCTCCTCCAAGTTTTTGTCCTTTTTGTCAGGGACGGCTGCCTCCCTAATTGTACTGCTGTAGGGAAGCGCGTGCCTCTGGGAGCATGATCTGATTCCCACAGGACATCAGAAGTACTGTGTATACTGACCCTTCACTTGAACACAAATAATAACAACTTCTCAACCCCCTTCCCCGGCTCTTGCCACGGCCTTGGAAACCTAACAGCTTTACGTTAGCCAGGGGTTTGGATGCTTTGTATGGGTCTCAGGTTGTATTTTTTTTTTCTCCTCTAGTTGTCTTACCTCCAGTTTTGCTGCACTTGTCAATTGAGGAAACAAGGTGGAGGAGAGGGGAGGAATCGATGTAGAAGTCAGAGGGGAGAGAAGGCGCGACAAACAGCTGCTCTTGTCAGCATGGGGATAAGTGTAAAGAGATTAATAGTCATTTGAAGAGCAAATGGGGACGTGGCATTCGGCAGTGGAATGCGAATGTATAAATGTACTGGAATGAGCAGGCGACCGTTAACATTTAGACAGATGCTCTCTGGACTGAATGGAATGGCAGAGTCCGTTTGTCCTCCCACGTGAAGTGAAATGCAGAAGGCTTAGTAAAATACTTTTACTAAACGTTAATTTAATTCAATTTTTTAAGCACCTATTTCTTTGTGAGTTTGTCTGACTTAGTCTGGAACTCTCAGAGTTATACAGGGTAGGGCAAAAGTTGTGAGAACACGAAACAGTTTATTCTTGCATTCTTATTTATTAATTGCTGAATTTTCCATATGAATAACCGTAAACCTCCTTTTGCCCCACCCTGTATATCAACTGAATAGCCAGGCAACTCTTTTCCTTTATAAAATAGGAACCACAGTACCACAGAACTGCCTTCTTCTTCTTGCCTTCGGTTTGTCTTCCCTTAGTTAAGTGGTGGTAACTGAGATTTCCGTGTTTCAGAAGGTCTCACAAAGGGAAAACGGTACACTAGGCCCTTCTGGAAATGTGTCCACTTTGACTCAGTTTAGGAGTGACTTGTATTGCTGACAGTTGTGATGTTGTGGGCAAGGCCCTAGACATGGAGTCAGAAGATTTGGTTTCAGAATCCCCATTCTTTGCTTATTAGCCAATGCTTGAGCAAATTACTCCCCTTCTCTCATAGTCATACAGTAAAGTTGTCTTGCAGATTAAATTAGAAGAAATTCATTCTTTCCATTAACATCTTATTGAGTCCCTCCTCTGTACTCAGCTCTGTTCACATCAACATCTCTGGCAGAAGAGCTGCATGAGCGAAAGGACTTCTAAATTACATCCAACATAGAATTTTAATCATCACTATATGGTATTTCTCTTACACATATTCTATTCTATAGAGAATAAACTGCTAGGAAATGAAAGAACAGATAAAAAAAATAGGTTGTGTTTGGATGATATACAGGCATGTTACCTTTTAAAATATCTAGGTGGCTCTCTCTAACCCTACTACCCATGCCCTCCAGGCTTTATGAAACTAGCCTTTGGGGGAGCACTGGATACCCTGGGACAAATTTAAAATTATAAAATGATTTAATGTATATGCCCCATATACAATAATTCGATGCTTAAATCCCCTCAAGAATATGTCTACCCAGTGGTCTTTCTCATTCTGAACAACATACAGAAGGAAAGAAAGGAAAGGGAGAACAGGCTGTATTCATTTGTTTTAAAGAATTCCTAAGTAGCTACTCAATACTGGGTACTTTTGGCCCCATTTGTGAATAAGCATATTCTACTTTTTTAAATTAAATATATCGGTGTGACATTGGTTAATAGGATCATATAGATTTCAAGTGTGGATTTCTATGTTACAAGATCTGTATATTGCACTGTGTGTCCACCCCCTAAAGTCAAATCATCTTCTGTCGCCATATATTCTACTTTCAAATGCTATTAGGAAGACCACAGTCTCCAAAGCCGCATGTTAAGAGCCATGTGATCTGTTCAGATCAGTACCACACAAACACACACACACATGCCTGAGGCGTTTCTTATTTCTGATTGTGTGACACCAATTGGACATTTTACCTTGAACATTAGGGACCTGAGGTGGAACTCTGTAGAATGCATGCACCAAATGATGCCTTTTTTGAAGCAATGATCTGCAGCTTAAATGGCTAACATTGGGGTTTCTGGGTGTCCTGCAGCCACAGTACACGAACCTGGGGCTCCTGAACAGCATGGACCAGCAGATTCAGAACGGCTCCTCATCCACCAGCCCCTACAACACAGACCACGCGCAGAATAGTGTCACGGCACCCTCGCCCTACGCGCAGCCCAGCTCCACCTTTGACGCCCTCTCGCCATCACCTGCCATCCCCTCCAACACTGACTACCCGGGACCGCACAGCTTCGACGTGTCCTTCCAACAGTCCAGCACCGCCAAGTCAGCCACCTGGACGGTAAGAACACCCAGAGCCAATAGATGGGCCATTAAACCTGACCCCCAAGTACCAGCGTCATCTTCAACACCCACAGGGATTCCTCCCCATCCAAAGCTGAGTGATCCATATTGGCATGATGGAAAATTTCTCCCTGTCCTCTAAGGACATTTTGTTCTTGAATATTTAATACTGAACCAGACACAGAAAATGTGCCATTGAGTAGGAGAAGCCCCGATCTGGGAACCAAAGGCTGGCTCCCAGCAATTTCAGCCTATGTGTTCTTACCTGGCTCATGCTGTTGGGAGGTCTTTTGTGTGAAATTTTTTTTGAAAAGTGTAAAGCATTATGCCAACAAGAATGATCATAATCATAGGATATGTGTCTGAAGTCCCCTGAATGGAGGGTGGTTACCAGGTTTATTATTTCAAAAAAAGTAAACATTAAGGTGTGATTTTTTTTAATGAATAAAATCACAAACACAGCATCTATAACAATAAATTAAAATTTCATTTACTAAGGAAGGGATAAATTTGTTTATACATGTAGGTTCTATAACATGGATTATAATTTATTCATACATGTATATTTATTACTTAGAAGCATTTTTCCCAAAAGGAAACCTCTAAAACTATCAGAGCCCGGAACTAGTCCAAAAATATTCTGATTTAAAACATTGAAAAAAAACCACATACCTTTTCATATATAGCTTTTCTAAGAAAATATGGAAATATTTTTAAAAATTCAAAAGGTACAAGAATGTTCAAAGTTTATTTTGTAATGGATTATAATATGAATAGAGCTCAAATAAAAGGGAGGGGACGGACAAGACTGGTTTTAACCGATTGATCAAAGACTGCCCAAGCCCAAAGTGGTGTGCATGTTTGTTAAAAAATTTAATGTTTGCATGGATTATAGAAATGCTTCCAAATATCATCATCTTGTTGAAAAGTAGCTTTAGAATTGTCTTAACAGTTTTTTCCTCCTCATTGGAAAACAGGTTTCTTTGGAAAACAGTCTCTTTCTGTGTTATAGTATCCTGCTCACTGCAGGTGTCAATCCAGTGAACAGAGTTTATGTAATAATCTGCACACGTAACATTGTGTTCCAACATAATTTCACATGTGTTCTCATTTTGACCTCACTTCTGTGTGAGCCAGGTGGGACATGTTGGATAACTCCCATTTTACTAGTGAGGAAAGCTAAAGAATGTGGAGGCTAGATGACATCCCTAAGTTACAGAGGCTTTTGTGTAGCCGGACCTATTTCTGATTCTGCCCCTCCCCCCACCACCACTAGATTGATGTACTTTCTTTCCTCATCATTTCACATCAGGATGTCCCAAAACCATTTAAAAAATTTTCGTAGGGCTTTTCTTTCATGGTTTGAGAAGCGGTTCTGTCGTGGTTTATATTTCAACCATAATGTCTACTAGCTTAATACTTGATCTCCCCTCCATGTGTTATGCATCAATTGTGTCATAATCTTTAATCTCTTTTATAGTAATAATCCTGGTGTTGGACACTAAAGGTGAGTAAACTTAGAGTCCATAGACCTCAAATAAGCATCGGTTGGTCAATGGAAGTTATCTTTTGCTAAAGAACCAATCAAATAACCATTTTATAAATAGAGTACTAATGTGTTTTAGAAGAAGTGTCATCAATTGGACAGTTACAATCACTGTTGTTCAAGGCTAACTGTATCTTTTTTGGCATACTCAGGCAGAGTTCTACTATATTAAGTGTGGGCACATCTGAAGGGATAGTGGGCATATTGGGCCCCTAAGTCATTAATCACTTCTCTTCTAAAATGGTTTAAGAACTTTGGGGATGGAGCTTGATACAGGTACAACATTATATCAGTCTTCCTCCCTCTTCCCTTCCTCAGTACCTCCTCATACAGAAATCTGAAGATTTCTTTTTTTCAGATTTAGCATAACCCTCAACTATCTTTAATCATAGCCTGTCTTTCATAGAAGTAAATTATCTCACAAAGAAACGTTGAAGATTTCTACCAACATGGTCAGTTAAAAAGAAAATAAAACATTTTGCAGAACACCCTAGTAGAATTTCCTGATGTGGCAACAGTGAGATCAGTACCCCAAGAAAGAGGGTAGGAACTGTGGTAATGGGAGCAGAGCACAGGGCAGGAGCCAGAAAGCCAGGATTCTTGTTTGGATCATCTTTGTGACCTTAGCCAAGTCACTTCATCTCTCTAGAATTCAGTCTGTGTCCCAATAAGGAGTATTGTGAATGTATTTTATGCAGTAAAATGTTCAACTAAAAATTGTTAAATTGATAAATTTAATGTTTATGTATTTTCCCACAATAAAAAAAAAAAAGACATGAACCTAAAACAGCTGGAAACCAACTTCTTGGTTACATGGCCCATAAATTCCTTTTTGGTTAAAAAAAATGATTATGGTGAAACCTATTCTCTTTCCTTAAGGTGAGATAGTATTAATAATGAGAAAACACACACACACACACACACACACACACACACACACACATCAACACTGAGTTTATGATTTAGTTTCAGACTTCCTTATTATGTCTACAGTGTAATTGCCACTAGTTAGCAAAGCCTACCATTTAATTTAATGGAGTGCCGGTCCAGCATTGTAGCCAGGAGTCATCAGTCACAGGACAGTTAACAGAATGATAATTTGGAAATGGCAAGGAACTTGGGTGCAAATTTTAACCCTGAAATTTACTAACAGCACATTGGGACATGCCCAAAGAATTCAATCTATCTAAACCTCCCTTTCCTCACCTACAAATGGAGATGTTAATACTTTTCTTATCACGAGGATTATATGACATATATAAGGACACCTACCAGTACCTAGCTAGTCATGGGCACACAAGTGTTTAGAGAGTCTGAGTTTGAATCCCTTTGTTTCATGAGTTTGTTATAGTTTTGTTGAGGGTTCATTTGTACAAGTAATAATCTGAAATAATGCAAAGCAAAATTTTGTCTACTTTTTTTTCTTAGTGCTTTTGGGTTATTAACATGCATACGGCAGTCTCCAGGGACTGTGATAATGTCCACTATTCAAATATATGAATAGATGACAGGATGAGAACAGGCTCTTCCATGGACAGACTTCAGGCTGGCTGTGCTCCTGTCCTAAGCCTGCCCAAGCAGCTCAAGGTTGGGCTCTTTACAGACTTCAGGATCTGTCGACTTTGGCATTTATTTCTCATTTTTATTTTGCTTTTTATTATTTTTATTTTATTTTTTATTGATTTCAGAGAGGAAGGGAGAGGGAAAGAGATAGATAGAAACATCAATGATGAGAATCATTGATCAGCTACCTCCTGCACGCCCCCTACTGGGGATCGAGCCTGCAACCAGGGCATGTGCCCTTGACCGGAATTGAACCTGAAACCCTTCAGTCTGCAGGCCAGCACTCTATTCACTGAGCCAAATCAGCTAGGGCTTATCTCTCATTTTTTACCTTCCCCTTAATTTATGGGGATACCTTTTTTATTCCCCAAGTTAAATAAAAGATAACAGTGAACCACTGTTGTTGAAGAGTCAGCATATTCATTTGTGGTAGCAAAGTACTATAGACAGCCTAAACACTCACCAGAGGAAAACTGGTTCAATGAACTGTGGTGTATCCACATAGCAAAATACTCTATGTCCATTTAAAAGAATCTCAAGTGCTGATCTGCAATGCTTTCAGCATCGCTAGTGAGAAAAAGAGAAGCTTTCCATGGGACCTGCTTGAGAACTGAGAGTATTGGTAAGGACACCACTTCTGGGGCAGAGTGTTTTCCTTTGCTCTAGTGGAGAGGCCTGTTTGTGAATATAGGTCAATCTGTCTTGATTATTGGACTCGCCATGCACCTTTGTCAGTTTGAGAACTGTTTTTTCACAACCTGCGACACACAGTATTATCTGTGTGCAGATACTGAAAATCCTCAGGTTAGTGTCTTTCTGTTACACTAACTTTAAGACATTGACCTGGCCTTGGGATGGATGATCACTTTTTGCTATTGCGTCTTTCTTCCTTCATAGACTTCAAGATCTTGGAGAGCAGGCACTCAGTGCCAAGCACAGATTCCAACATACGCTAGGCCCTTAATAAATATTACGAACTTTATTTTCCCCTAACGGTTAAAGGAAAGGAAACAATTCTAGTTCCAAGGAGTGTTCCTCAGTTCTGATCTTGATTGTTAACTGTCCACGACTTTGGTCCCTTTGGCCTCTACCCAAGACTTATAGAGAGCATTCTTCCTTTGCCTTTGCTAATCATGTTAGCCTCATGTGGCGTTCAGAGCCTTGAAGAATCTGGCTTGAGGACATGGAGAGTTTAGGGAGGTGGCATTTGAAAGGGGGACGGCCAGTTCCCTGGAGAGTTTCATTGATCCCAGTGTGTTGGTCCTGCATACTTGCCCCTCTTTACTCCACAGCAGGCTGAGATGTATGCCTGTGGCCCACCCTCCCAGTCATCAGGTTACCTGTAATGTAAGACTTCCAGCATAAGGCTGCCAGCTCTGCAGAAACCCAGTGAAAGCCAGCCCATTGCATGGCTTTCTGGAATCTTGGGACTCTTAAGGACTGCTCATCAAAGAACATGATGTACACAGACTTTTTGATGGTGAATGTGATTTATCAGCTTCCTTTCACAAAGGAAATACTTCTCCAAGTTGGAGACTTTACTTGGAGCTTAAGCTGATCTTACAATTGAGTGACTGTTAGATGTCATTGGTAAAGGAGAGGAGAGAAGTCAGTTGACTTGGCTCCTGCCAATGATACATTTGTTAATCCTAATCAGGTTATTTTCACTTTTTGCCAGAGCTGTCCTGTAAATCTCCCAACATCCATATAAAAATGCCTTTTTGTGCCCTTCCCAAGATGATGAAAATAATAATTTTGAGCATATTCACCTGTTATCTAAACTATTTTTTAGTTCAGAATATTAAGGAAGAATGTTGTAAATAAAGTGCTTAGAGACTCCTCACGATGGTTCATGTTACTCACTTAACTCTAGGCTTTGGACTTACAAATGAATTTCCATTGTAAGACATGCTGCAAAGATGTTGTTCCCAGGCCAGTGCAGGCTAACTTAATCAGCATACTTGCCCTAATTTATTTAAATTGATCCTAGATCAATGCATTTGTAATAATTCAGTTTCACTGCATCTATTGTTTATGGCCATCTCACACTATACTGAGTCATGTCTTGAGCTCACTATAGAGTTTCTAAAAAATAATATTGATTTATTGCATCTAATATTAGGAGAATATACTACTTATTACTAGTAAAAAGAAAATTAGCAAATTTAAATAAAACTGGCTTTCCTTTTTCTTATTGCAAAACAGCAAAAACCCTTTTCTTTTTTCTTGTCCTTTCTCTTGCACTTCCTCCTCTTCCTCCATCCTTCCTTCTCTCCCCTCCCTCCTCTTCTTTTGTTGTCTCCTCCTTCACCTTGGCCTCCTCCTCCTTCTCCTTATTTGTCACTATTATCATTAGTAGTGGCCAATTTGGTTTTGTAGATAGTACCAGCCACTCAGTATCTTGTTTTTTCACTGTAGCTCCATTTTCCCAGAATGGTGGATTAAAATGGGGAAGATTAATTTTCAAGACCAGCTAGAAACCTGGATTTGCACATAATATCTCTAAATTATAGTAATATATTTTTTAAGTTGTAAAACACAATAGACCAAAGAAAACAATAGGCAGGCTGAATGCCATTCTTACAATATATTAATGGTGACAAAGGATGATTACATAAATTTTAAATAAGTAAATGGTAACTAGAGTAAACATCTAAGAGATAGGTTACTATAAATATACTAGAGGCCTGATGCGCAAAATTCGTGCAAGGGGCTTGGCCCTCACAGCCCTGGCTGCCCTCGCAGCCCAGGCTTCATCCAGGAGGTCGATCGGAAGGACGTCCGGAAGGTTGTTTGGCTGTTCAGTCTAATTAGCATATTAGCTCTTTATTATATAGGATTCCATTCAGAAAAAAAAAGTTTTATAGATTAATCTCTTCCTACAAAATCCTAAGCAATACATTGACAAAATTGATTTTTATCAATTTGTTTACATGTAGTAAATGACCTTTCTACCTTCACATTTTTCTATTACATTGATATCTGTCTCTATCTCCAACCCTCCCCCCCCAACCCCCCACGCTCTAAACATATCCTTGGGTGAGGATTTAAAAAAAAATAAATAAAATTTTATTTTATATAAAAGATAATGGTATACAGTGTTGTATCCTTTGCATAAAGGATCTTATATGTTTGTTTTTATCACTAGAAAATGTATGTCTCTAACTTAAACTCTAAAATTGGCCAAAGCTGTAATTGGAAAAGGGCAGTGAGATTTAAAGGGCTTCAAATCAATTTTCTCAGCCCACTAACTGACAGCTTATTTTTAATTGGTACATCAAGAGTGTGCAGGAACAAAAACCACCTGAAAATTGAGCTATAAACAGAGAATAATATCATAAGAATTTTTTAATGACTCAAGAAAAGCACAGTATATCATTATGCTCGACAAGAGATCCCTTAAAGTCAGCCCTGAATGATGTGTGCCATTTACTGTGGGATTGTTGCTCTGGGTGCATTCCCATCTCTGAGCTTTGCACCTTCTGTTTGCCTCCCCCAATGTTAGCCATGTCTGTAGTGTGACCAAGGCTTGCAGAAGTTCTCACCTTCTGGAAAAAGGGGCAGATGTATTTTTCTCATGAAAGGTATCTATCTACCAATTAGCTGTCATGTCATGAGAAAAAGCAACTTCATATAAAATAAATCCTCATAGTTTTCTATCAACAGCAACTCGTATAGCTACTCAGGTCACTGGGACCAGAAGAAGACTTAAGATAACATAGCTTTCTGCCCAACAACTTCCAATTCTTTGAGATTAAAGGAGAGTTTATTGTAAAATAGAAAGTGAAATCTTAGACTCTTTTTAAAGTCCTGCAGATGTTTTATGTGGAATGGTTTTTAGAACTGGGGGTCCTGTAATTAGGCTGACAGAGGCCTAAAGGTAATGATCATAGTAGCTGTCTCTCCTGTGGCTTTTAATGACGATTATGGCTGCATCATCTGGCTCCTCTCAGCTGAAATTTAAAAGAAAATTGATAGTAGCCAGAGACCCTGAATCTAATTTATTGTGAGGTAAATTATAGAGGGATTCTCACTTTACAAATAGAATGAGCCTTCTTATTTTAGTTTGAATCTAATAATGAAGACTCATGATTTCTCAGTGGAAAAAAAACACAACACACACACACCTATAATTTGCCACCATGATATAATATTAGAAAGGTCTGAAGAATTGGAACAGAATTTCTAATTGTGTTTACATGACGTTAATAATGACTTTTCAAGTTCATCAATCAGGTATTCCTTTGTGGGTTACTCATTTCATTTTTTTTTTTTACTTTAGTTCTTATGCTGTTTAGCCTGTATCACTAAATCTCATGAAAATTATAAAGAATAAGATGAGAACACCATTTCAAAAGACTTTCTTTGAGTGGTTTTCAAGTTGTATAAATAGGAAGACTGATGATTACTTAACAAGAATCCTAATTTGAATTTGAGAAGTCATCTGACAGGCTGGGAGGAGTGTGGCTCAGGAAACAGAACACAGGACTCACAAGGACAGCTTCCAGGTTGTGTGATCTGGGGCAAGTCCTTGGGCTCTGTCCATTTGTTAAACGGTACCGTAATACAGCAGGACCTTGAATAATGCTATTTCCTTCAAAGCCCTTTTGTTTTAACGATGATGAGATGCTGTAGGAACGTAATGCTTGTTTATACCAATTAGCCTATAGTAAAACTGGTTTCGTTATAAGTCGTTCTGCCGCTGTTCCAAGAACCTATTAATGATGTTAAGGGAGGACTTACTCTATTTACCTGGCAGGATTGCTGCAAGGCTTCAAGTTTATGAAGTACTTTGGGAACCTGGGAGATGAAACTCTAAAAACATAATATGTTATTATCTTATCCTGGATTTTTATTTTTAGATTTACTTGCATGAATACATGAATATTGCATCATATCCAGGCTTACAATTCAGGCAGTTTTATGAACTTTTTCACTTATAAGCAGACATAAACTGAAAAAAGAAAAAGATATATAAATCCCAAGAAATAAATGAGATGAAAATATATTATATATGTGTGTATATATACGTATTTTAATATAAAATAATTTTTTGTTAAAACATGTTTAATTGGGTCCTGTAACTGTTAATCAGTTAGGTTTTTTTTTTCTTAGAATATCACTGTTTTATTGGTAACATTTTAGATAAACAATAACACAGTTGAAATTATGATCATTATGACTGGGTCGTTAGAAGAAAATTTACTTTTTTTCTTAAAAATGCAAAAATGTGCATATTTATATAAATTCAAATATGTCACTCTAGTTGAGTGACAAAGAAGTTAATTTACAATAACTATAATTTGGGCTAGAAAGATATTCCTTCCTTTTTTTTACTTTAGTTCTTATGCTGTTTAGCCTGTATCACTAAATCTCATGAAAATTATAAAGAATAATTTAACAAACATCAGCTCATCTGTGTACTTCTGTGTTGTAAGAGCTAGAATGTCAGGTGATGGGGAACTTGAGGTCTAGAGGAAGGAAAATGTTTTACTCAGTAGCAGAACCAGAAGGACTAGACTTCTTTTGTCTGGTTTCTTACTCAAGAAGCAATTAAATACATAGTGATGTGTATAAGTTTTTATAATGTATTCATATTTCGGAATCAATTTTTTGCCTAGTGTTCCATGGTTTTCAGTTATAATGGGTTTCTTCACACAAACATTGTAGACATAGGTGTTAAAAGGTATAAGAATTGGAAACAGGTTTTTTAATAAGTTTTTATAGATTCTCCCCTCAATCCCCACCCAAGTGGATAAGGAAGAATATGGGAGAGAGGAAGTGAAATGGTTTTTAGAAAACAGTGACTGGGTCCTTCCATAAAAATATGGCATGCACACTTCAAATGTGTTAGTTGGATGTTTTCTAAGATACTTTTGCAGCTTTGACAGTATATTTTCATAATATGGACTTCGATTTAGAAGAAAAGAGCCAAACCAACTCAAACAGAATATTCAAATTCAATCTAGAATCTTCACTTCCTTGTTTACTGCATTCTATAGTCTACTGGATGTGTTTGTTTCAAAGTATAAGAACATACTCATTTTCTTCAGTTGTCTTCTTAGGCAAATTGAGCTATTTCCAGAAAATAAAAGGGAGGGGGTACTTCTTACTTTCTTTTGTTTATAAGTCTTGTTCCTTTATGAGAACTGTGTTTTTTTGTTGTTATTTTATTTTGTCTTTTCAAAAAAACTCAGTGCTAGATGGTCTTAGTCAATGAATATGATAAATATGTCATTCTATATATTTTTCTAAAATGATTTAAAATTTCCAAGAAAAAAGGTCTCCATATTTATCTGTCAGTATTTTAGTGAAATAAAGATAAGCAATTAAAATTTAAGGTTTTTTTTTCACATGTAGGAGTGATGATTTTATTTTGGTAAGTGTGGGGCTTACTCTTTACTTAGTTCCATAATGTAATTAAAGCAGTATTTTCATGTAGAAGCACTTTTCTTTTTTAATATATTTTATTGATTTTTTACAGAGAGGAAGGGAGAGGGATAGAGAGTTAGAAACATCGATGAGCGAGAAACATCAATCAGCTGCCTCCTGCATACTCCCTACTGGGGATGTGCCTGCAACCAAGGTACATGCCTTTGACCGGAATCAAACCCAGGACCCTTTGGTCCGCAGGCCGACGCTCCATCCACTGAGCCAAACCGGTCAGGGCATAGAAGCACTTTTTACAGTTTAAATGTCATTTCTACCTGTGAGAAGAATTATTTTATTATAAATACTTTTTATTCTAAGCTTTCCTTCCCACTGACTCAGAATACAACCTAACTCACCGAGCTTAGATTTGCCTCTGACATCGTCTGCCTTTGTACAGTGAGTATCCACATATACTACAAAGAAATGACCAGAGCTATTTGGATATCTTTTATCTCTGGTCTCAAAAGAAGGTCAATCATGGTCACCACGTGGAAAACAAATACTTCAGGATAAAGTAAATTAGAAGGGGAGGAATTAGAATGGATATATTTTGCCTGTGTGCTGCTCACTGTATTAAATGAACAATGAGAGGTTACATCCTCCTAAGACTTGCTTATAAGCATTTTCAAGCTAACAGATTTTTCTTTTACTAAATGGTTTGAAGTCTGTTTTGAAGTTGTTATTTGGGCATATGGTTTTAGGGCATAGATCAGCTTCTAATTTATTGCTTTCTTCATTTGCTTGACATTGGAATTTAGACTTCAGAAACAGACAATTCAGTACTTTGAAACATTTATACAGAATAGGGAATGATCTTTTTAAAATAAATTTCTGATTTAAAAGGAAAATGTTCTTTCAACTGCTAAATTATAATGAGATGTGATATAAAGCACATAATCCTATAAAATATGAGAGATATGTGCAGCACATCTTTTTTAGTTATCTTGCAGGAATCAGGTTACAAATATTATGACTCTTAGCCCATAGCTCTCCAGCATGTCCTTGCTCTTCCTGAAAGTGGGGACTATGGCTCTTTTACTAAAGGACAAACAAAAGTGCCTAAGGAAGAAGGGTGGTGAGTGGAAAGAATTCAAGTTTTGTGGTCAGATAGACCTGGGGAAGAATTCCACCTCTCTCTATGTGGCCTTAGGCAAGACACTGTCTCTCTCTAGGCCAGCTTCTAAATGGGATAATACATCTTAGGTAACAGTGGGTTTTTTTGTGTTTTTTAAAAATTTTTATTGTTGAAAGTACTACATATGTCCCCTTTTATTTCCCATTGACCTGTTCTAGTCTGCCTCCACCCCCCATTATTCCCCATTGACCTGTTCTAGTCTGCCTCCACCCCCCATTCCTTCACCACCCTATTGTTTCTGTCCACGGGTTATGCATATATGCATACAAGTTCTTTGGTTGACCTCTTCCTATCCACCCATCCTCCCCTGTCTTCCCTCCAAGATTTGACAGTCTGTTCGATGCTTCTATGTCTCTGGATGTATTGTGTTCAGTGTTATTGGTAGGATGAGATATAATAAATATAAAGTGCCTTAGACCATGCCTGATAGATAGTAATTTGTATTAGGATGGATCATAATTTAAGGATTAGAATTTCGACTAAACTTGCTCCCACTCACAGATTCAATCAGTACTGAATAGGATACCCTCTTTATGGAATAACTCTAACTTCCAGTATGTAGCCTTCCACTAGGTAGAGGAGATGGTATATTAGAATAGTTCTTTAAATATTTTATCCCAATGAGGAGCAGAGGGAAATTAATGTCTACCTTATCCTGAGGGTAAAATCTGTAGTGTTCAATAGGGTAAAATCTGTAGTGTCAATAGAAGACATATGATTTCTGATTTTTTTCCTGTAGCATTTATGTCAAATTTTCTTTTTATTATAAATATATTATTTAAATATAAGTGTCACTTCCCCTTATCTAAAACACATGTCTTTCAAATTGAAGTCCCAGGGAGATGAGTAATGCTTATTTTGTGGCTTTGAATTATACCCAGGCACACCACCATGTATACTTCTGATGTACAGGTACCTTAAACAACTTTTTAAGAAGCGCAATTTTAGATAAATCAATATGCTCTGGAAGAAACACAGTAGATATTTAATGATTACAGCCACAGACCCCAAAAGACTAGGACCCATGCTGTGAAATGATGATATTGTCAATAAGTTGTGCAGAGCTTCCTTGAAACTAGCCAAGTTCAAATCTTGTTTGGAGAGCCCCAGAGAGTACAATGACCACAAAAGAGGGAGACCCATTCAAGCTCAAGTGAAGAAGGGTCAGTGTTCTCTAGGGATGGAATGTACTGCCTCTAGTGGTAGGGAGCCTTTAGCTACTGGAGAATGTGAACATAGAGGCAGGAAAGACCCTGACTCAAGTTTTAGAGGAGAGAAAGAATTCTGAAGCTCCCTTTGAATTGGAAACTCTATGCATCCAGAAGAGAAATGTTTTGTAGCTACAAGGAAAGAGGGGGATGCCAATGACCTACTCTGTGCCAGACGATTGGTTGTGTGGGGAAGAGGGTAGGCTTTCCAGACTGCTAGTGGGAGCCAATGAAGTGAAAACACGGAGTCAAGCCTGACTTGCTCTCCCTGAGACACCGACTATACCATTCTGCCTGGAACGGTAGTCTTGTCTAGGAAACTGCAGGAAGTAAGACTCTAAAAGTAGGTAGGATGGGGCCAGCCTATGTAGGTTAAGGCATTTGGACTATATCTCATGTACTGTGTGCTGACACTGAAGACTTTTTGAGCATACAGATATGAGCATGACTGAGAAATAATCATGCTCATATCTGTATATAAAGTCAATTAATCCAGGAGTGTCTGAGGTTAGTTGGAGAGGGACTGGAGTCAGAGAGGCTGTGTGGAAGATTCCATAGTGGTGTAGACACATGAGGTAGGGCTGACCCCTCACTCAGTTATATAGTACACTCAGTGTGCAAGGGCAGAGATGGGAGATGTCGAGTGTCAATTGCTGAAGTCCCTGCTTCCAGGGGCTGCATAGGAAGGTAGGGAGGAGGAATGGAGGCCAGGGAAAGAGCTGAAATGATTAACTGTCTTATTAGAGGAGATCTGTTAGTAAAGTGTGGGCAGCCATCTCCTAGCTGGGACCTTTGTAAATCACTTTACCTTCCTGGTGCCTCGGTTTTCTCATCTTTAAGGGGGATAGTGCCCAAGCCGGTTTTCTCAGAGATGAGAGTGTCCACCCATGAACTGAAGGGTCATGTTCAATTCTGGTCAAGGACACGTACCCCGATTGCAGGCTCAATTCTTGGCCCTGGTTAGGGTGCATGTAGGAGGCAACCAATTGATGTGTCTCTCTCACATCAATGTTTCTCTCTGTCTCTCACCCTTCCTTTCATTTTCTCTAAAATAATCAATAGAAAACAGATCCTTGGGTGAGGATTAAAAAAATGGGGGGGTGATAGTGATGCCTACCCTCTGGGGATGTTATGAGGATCAAATGAGATGAATGGAAATGGTTTATAAATTCAGAAATCTACCTGCATGCCAACTGCCACTGCTGCTTTTGGACAGACACAGCAGGGAAGACTCAGACTCCCCTAGCTTGTAAAATTATATCCCATTCTTCCACCTGGGGTCCAAGCTGAAGGTTCTGGTTGAATGAGATGATTCATATCCAATCTATTTCAAAACTTTCTACCATGTTCTCTCTCACCCCAATAATAAAATCAGGAAGCCTACTGGCACACACAAACTTGACCCTGATGCCTTTCCTCTCTCGCTAAGAAGGAGCACAGTGGTCTCTGGAATAGAATCCACACTTTTCTCCTGGGCTGATGGGGATGGCTGGCTGGGGGAGATAAGGTCCTGTTTGTAAGGCTCATCTAACTGGGCTGTACTACAGATGCTTCTCTATGGAGTCAGTAATTCTATCTTTAGGGGGGCTGCTATCACACCTTTTTTACAGTATTTGATCAGAGACATTAACATTTGTCATAAGCCATACCTCCCAGGGAATGATTTCTCCTTGAAGCACTGTGAGGAGAGAGGCTCTTGTCACAATTCTCATGACTGAGTCACTGCCATGAGCTAACGTCTCCGGCCTCATGAGTCAGTGCTGGCCTAGGCATCAGTGTTGTAGGCAAGAAAAATGAAGCCACAGGTTAGACTTCCCTGTCGTCATCAGTCTGCGCAGAGGGAAAGCCAACCAAGCCATCCTCAGATAGTGTCATTTTGGTAATCAGACATTTGGTTCTTCACCTCTGGAAGGATGTAGAATGAGCGTAAGAGTTTTTGTTGAGTTAATAATAACACTTTAAAACGCTGTGATTTTTGTGTGTGTGTTGTTTTCCTTCAGGCACAGTAGGTGAAATGATGTGTTTGAGAGAGGATTGTTCTTATAAGAGGCAAGATGGAGCTTGCAGGAAAACATCTGTAACCAACCCATTCCGCCTAAGAGAGGGCCAAGACTTGTTTGTTTTTAGTGCTTGTTAAAACATGTCTAATTTCTAAGATTTATAAAGTTTTAGAGGATTCCCCATAAAATGTTATTTCTTCATATAATAAGTATATGTATTTTCAGCCTGATGCTTAATATGTATATCCTTATGGTGAGTGGGCAATGCCAATGTTAGCCTAAGTGGTGAAGAATGCTTGTCAACATAAAGTGGATATAAAAATATTAAGAATGTCAGGAATAGGTCATGAATATACGTATTAATCCAGCGAAATACAAGAAGAGATTGTACTTTCCAAAGTTTTAAATGATCGTGATAGACATGTTGTGCAAAGAATAACAAGAGAAGTACCTGGATATTTGCTCCCAAGTACTCAGAGGTCTTGCTCAAATCCTGACCAAACGGGAAATAACAGAAGGGGAGACAGAAGTCAGTGAGGAAGATAAGCTTGAATATTGTCAATATAAATTAAACAACAGGAATGTTAATGTATATATGTATGTGTGTGTGTGTGTGTGTAAATATATATATATCTTATATTATATATATATCCCACATTCAAAGGCTGTTAAATCGCATTGTTTACCCACATCTTCAGAAAAAAAAATCACTTCTATTGTCGTGGTAAACAACCCGCTTCCTTATTTATAATGGTCTGGCCTTCTAGCAACTTCAGCACCAAATTATAGCTAATTAGCCCACAAACATCAGGTGATCATAATAATCTGGCCACTCAGTATATATATACAGTCCATCTTAAACTCATGAATGCTTACTTATACTTCACAGCAACACCCAACCACTATGACTGATTTCCGAGGAGGAGCCTGAGTGGCAGATGTGGTGGAGCTCTTGCCAGCTTGAAAGACCTAGGGACAGACCTCTGACATCTGCCTAGATTCCCACACCCAGCTCCCAGTGGGAGAAGTGACCATCTGGGAATTCCAATGTGCTGCTATTCATCAGGTGAACAACAAGTAGGTCACTTCACCTACCCAGTCAAACAAACAATGGCAAAAAAGGGGAAATCTGTTAAATCCTGGTGCTAGGTATGCAGCATTTGCTTTCATAGTTTTGTTTCTCCATACTCCTCTACTGCACTTTCCATCACAAATGAATATCATTATATTTATTATATGTAAACTACCTTAAATACTTCTACAATGAGCTAGGCAGGAAAAAGAGAGCAAGACCCATGCTGAGATGTTCCCTTTCATACTCCAATTCTATTTAAGGAACTGATGGAGTTATAGTGTTATTTTATAGTACATATTTAATGGAAGCAGATATATAAACAGTACAACATCAGACAATTATTTTATGATCCTATCCACAGTAAAGGTTACAGTTATATTTTTAAGAGGCACTGCCTACAATAAACAAGCAGGAAAAAGTCTACCTTTTTACGTTGCTCCATTTCAGATTTAGCAGCTGACACTCAATGTGGCCTGGCAAGTCCTTTAAAGGCTTTCCACCATTTGGCATTCGCCTACCAGAGAGCAGGGCCTTTTATATTGAGCACTGTTGCAAACTGTCTCACTCACCAGCACTCAAAGGAGGTCACAGTTTTCCCAGCAAAAGGAAAATAAAATTGGAGCTGACACTTTTTGGTAGAATGCTGTTATCAGCAAGTATTTATCTTCCATACTCTTCCCATGCTACGGGCCTATACCAAGAGCTAGGTTTTCTTTTTCTTTAAACAAAACAGTGTAGCCTTTAATCAGCAGCACTGCTTGTGATCCCAACTCTCCTACCCTTAACATAAGGAAATAAATCTGATGGCTGAAACCAACAGAAAAATAAAATATCCCGTGGGAGAGACAATGAGAAGCACTAGTGTTTTTGTTTATTGGTTTGTTTATTGATTTTATAGATATTACTTATGTACCTTCTTAAATATATGTGCTTTAAAAATTACTAATATTTTATGGTAGTAATTACATCTTGACACACCATTGGGAATGTGCTATAATGTACAACAAACATTCAGAGTTTACAAGAAAGACGGATGTTCCTCACTACTCCTGGAGACCCCCTGTCTTCTCCTCTTTCCCTTTCTTGCTTCTTTTTTGTTATGTCTGTAACATGAGCCACCTGGAGCAAAGGCAGAGAAAGGGAGAAGAGGATAGACAATGATAAGAAAAACAGTAAGGGAACTTCCAAACTTAAAGTCTAGGTTTGTTTTAGTAAAATGAATCTTTGGAGCTTCAAAAAGGGACATTAGTGTAATGAAAGTTTTCTTGCCCATAAAAACCAAATCTCGTTATGCTTTCTGAGGCATCTGTAAGTATTAGATGCAGCAAGAGCAGCATTGTCCTTTGCCTTGGACATTCAGGAGCATTTTGTCACTGAAATAAATCTGGATTGATTATATTGCATCTGTTTTTTGGAAAAGGCATTAGTTCACCTTCAGAAAATTAATTTCCTTTGTGTTCAGTGAGATTTTACTTTATTTTTAAATTTATCTTTATTGTTGAAAGTATTACAAATACCCCCCCCCATTTTTTATTGTTCATTCAGATTTTAGAAATGATTTTATGGACACAAAAATGTTAACTATGGCTCTCTCTAGGAAGTGAGATATGTATATTTTTTTTGTTTTAGCTATTTTCATTTTTATGTTTTTAACTTTTCTTGGCATTTCAAGACACATGAAATTTTTATTTGAGGAAGTATTGATAAAACACAGTATGAATTAAATTAATGAAGTACCGTATGAAGTACAGAAGTAAATATCTCAGTGAAACACCCCAATAAAAAGATAAAGAGGACCTATCAGTAATGTTAAGAAATACAGCTATGTGGGGGAGCTCAGTAGTTACATGAAAAAGTTTATATTGAAATGTTTTACATTTTATCTTCTCAGAAGTTTCAGAATACTACCCACCCAAACTAGGATAACACAGTGTGCATGTATCATGGCTCTCCTAGGATTTCTCCAACTGCTGCTTCGTATGTTTCATATCATATGCGTGTGCACACATGTACCTAGGTGCCTTTGTTGAAGCTAAATTCAAGACCCCATATCATTAGGCCTCAGTTGTTAAAATTCACTAAATCACACCTTTGGTTTTAAAGTGCATCTCTTGAGCACCAGAGGTGCACTTTGAATGAAAACAGACATAACAGTTTACTACAAGTGACCAGACCCCTCTGAGACTCAAATTCCCCCTCTTTCAGGTGTAGTCACCCTTGCAAATTGTTGAGAGTGCAATATGTGAAGCCTGTAGTCCAGTGCCTGCCAGTTAACAGTCCCTTGATAAATCATGCTAGTCCGTATCAGAGCTAGAGACTATAGAGCAATCATATTAATAGGTAAGTTAGCCCTTCTTCAAAGAGCTTGAAGTCTATTAGGGGCAAACTGATAAACCTAGCTGTGATTCAATGTGACAGGTGCTATAATCTGTCTGGAATGTCCCCCTACCTACCACCCTCCTTGTCTGCCAGACAGAGTCCTGCTCATCCTTTAAAAGTCACTGAAAGACTTAATTGTAGATGAAATCTTCCCCTACCCCAACACACACATACTTGCTCAGGAGTTTCTTCTATCTTCATTATGATTTGTTCATATGTTCAGAATGACAGTCCCACCTTTATCCTATGGACTTAGAGGCAGTGGCTTTGTCTTTTCATCTCTGTATCTTAGTGTTGGCACATAGAATGGGTCTTAGCAAATATTTGTCAAAGAAGATTCCTTGTGTGAAGAAAATGCGATATAGCACAGAAAACAGACTGATTGACATTAGCTTCCCCGAGGATTAGACACCTCAAGTTGGCTCTCAAAAGATGACCAGGGCCATGCAATGATGAAAAGAGAAAGCATTCCAGATAGAGGGCCCAGGTGAGTAAAGGCAAGAAGACATGGACATGGTATGTAAGTGTGGGAGCAGGAAATAGTCCGATATACCTGGGCCATCCAACATTAAGAAGAATGGGAGAGAAGCAGAAATGAGGCTGGAGAGAAGTCCACAGAGTCAGATTGAGAAGGGCTCTGACTCATGCTGAGTGGTTTGGCTCTAATCTCGCAGGCATTGAGGAGACATGGAAGGGCTCTGAGTAGAGGGAATGACATCACATTCTACTGGGGGAAGAAAACTGGCAGCAGTGTGGAGCTAAGGAGGGGAGAATGATTGGGAGGCTGTTGCAATAATTCAGTAAGAGATGAGGGCCAGGGGAAATAGAAGTGAGTGTGGGGTTGGAAATCAATTTGCAATATATAT